>NC_143516.1:40583617-40883617 GCF_031878675.1 Megascapheus bottae | reverse complement strand
GAACCTTCATCCTCAGATCTGAATAGCTAGAGTTACAGGTGTGTGCTACTGATATCCAGCTTTGGTTAATTCTTATTTTGTTTTTTACTCCTTTGTTTCCTAAATCTTCTGAAGGCACATGTTTTCTTCTTTTCCTACCATCCATCCATGTACAATAGTGTCTTGCATTTGCCTGGGCATTGTCCCTGAGCTCTTCAGCTCAAAGCTACCACCCTACCCCTTCAGCCAAGCACCACTTCTGATTTTCTAGTGTTTAATTGGAGATAAAGAGTCTCACCATCTTTAGTGCCAGTGCTGGCTTTGAACCAAGATCCTCAGCTCTCAGCCACCACACCTAGTTCATTTCCTCATTTTCTTTTTTGTTCATTGTAGGGTTTGAACTCAGGCATGCTGGATAGGTGCTCTACCACTTGGACTATACCTCTAGGCCTTTTTTGCTTAGTAATTTTCAGTTAGTCTCAGGTTTTTGCTAGGGACTATCTTTAGACTACACTACTTTCTCTCAGTAGCTGGCATGGTTGAGATAAGAGTTTTAGTAACTTTCTCTCTGGGCTGAACTTGAACTGCATTTGTACTCCAATCATTCTGATATCTGCTTCGCTAGTAGCTAGAATTACAGGCATTTACCGCAGTGATAACCTTTCTTTTCTTTTTGTTTTTATAGTGCTGGGAATACCAGTCATCAAATTGGTATGTTCATTTCCATTTGTCACATGGAATTGGGAATTTATTGAAAAACATGTTCTTTCGCACCTTCAAGCTTTCATTATATTCTTTTTTTTTTCTTTTTGGTCAGTTGTGGGGCTTGAACTCTGGGCCTGGGCACTGTCCCTGAGCTCTTCAACTCAAGGCTAGTGCTCTACCACTTGAGCTATAGTGCCACTTCTGTTTTTCTGGTGAGAAACTGAAGATAAGAGTCTCATGTGCCAGGCTGGGATTCTTAGATCTCAACCTCCTGAGTAGCTAGGATTACAGACAGGAGCCTCCTGTGCTTGACATTCCATTATATTCTTTTCTTTTTGTGAGTTTTGGGGCTTGAACTCTTCCTGGGCACTGTCCCTAATCTCTTCAGCTTAAGGCTACTGCCTTACCCCTGGGCCTGGGTGTTGTCCCTGAGCTCTTCAGCTTAAGGCTACTGCCCTACCCTTGATCCAAGCCCCACTTCCCATTTTCTAGAGGTTAATTGGACATAAAATCTCAGGTCCTTTTGTGCTCGGGCTGGCTTTAAACCTTTATCCTCAGATCTCAGCCTCCTGAGTAGCTCGGATTACAGGTGTGAACCCTTGTGCCTGGCTCCATTATATTCTTTTTTTTTTTTTGCCAGTCCTGGGCTTGAGCTCAGGGCCTGAGCACTGTCCTTGGATTTTCTCAAGGCTAGAGCTCTACCACTTGAGCCTCAGCACCACTTCTGGCTTTTTTCTATGTATGTGGTACCGAGGAATCGAACCCGGGTCTTCATGCATGCTAGGCAAGCACTTTAACCACTAGGCCAAACTCCCAACCCTCCATTATATTCTTGTAAGATTATCTTGAAATGATTATTAATGTCCAGGAGTGGTGGCTCAGGCGTACACTCTCATCCCTCAGAAGGGTGCGGCAGAAGGATCTCAAGTTTAATCCAGGCTGGGCTACAAAATGAGATGCTCAAAAGAAAAAAAAGTTATTAAGAGATTGTTTTAGAGGCTGAATTCTTCCTTTTTTTTTTTTTTTTTTTTTTTTTGCCAGTCCTGGCCCTTGAACTCAGGTCCTGGGCTTTCTCAAAGCTAGAGCTCTACCACTTTAGCCAGAGCACCATTTCTGGCTTTTTCCTATGTATATGGTACTGAGGAATTGAACCCAGGTCTTTGTGCATGCTAGGCAAGCACTCTACCACTAGGCTAAACTGCCAAAATTCTAAAAAAAAAAAAACCAAAAAAAACCTAGGCATTAGCACTTGACTTTCATTTCTAATATTGTAGGAAACTTACCTGAATAAAGGATTTCACCAGGCATTAGTGGCTCACACCTGTAATCCTACCTATTCAGAAGGCTGAGATCTGAGGCTCAGTTTGAAAACAGCCTGGGCAGGAGTTTGTGAGATTCTTATCTCCAATTAACTATCAAAATAAACAAACAAAAAAGCTGAAAGTGGAGTTGTAGCTCAAGTGGTAGAGTGCTAGCCTTGGGCAAAAATATTCATGGACAGCACCTAGGCCTTGAGTTCAAGCCCCAGGACTAGCTTCAAAACAAACAAACAAATAAGAGAAATAGTCATTGTAAGTTATTTACCAAGCATAAATTTATTTTTTACATTTCACAGGAAACCAGTTTCTAAACAAGTAAGTTAAGTATTTCATAATAGCAAATTGGAGTGAAGTCAACCATGTGATTTCTGCTTATGGATGATAAGTTAAAAAACAAATGTGTAGTTAAAATTTTTGACAGGCTTAAACCGTTCAAAGGAGAAAAAAGAATCTCTATTAATTGTACTGCCTTAGGGAGATTATAATAGCAACAATGTGTTAAATATACACATCAGAAATTGATTGAAACATGTTAAAATGTTCTGAACTCCTTAGCTTCAACAGAGAAATGCAGACCTACTTAAGAGCCTGTCTAGACATGGTGGTGATTTGGAAAGGACAGATCAGGACAAGGGAGAGCTCTGTATTACCTCTAGCAACACCTGAAAAGGTGCCTAAAAAGGTGCTTGAGTTACACTTGCTGCAGCTATCAAAACTTGGTACTTATTTTAGTATAGTGTTTTCGTTGATTTTTTAAAATTAGCATAGTTAGTTGTACCTCACCTGCTAGCCAAGAAGAGTTCTACCACCTGTGCTATGCCCCCAGCTCTGGTATCATATTTCTATGAAAATAACGTTTTAACATTCTCGCAATGATTTATTTTTCTATACCATCAATTTCTGGTTTTATATTTCCTCCTCATTTGTTTGAATTTATTTATTAAGTGTGTGTGTGTGTGTGTGTGTGTGTGTGTATGTGTGTTACTGGAATTTTGAACTCAGTCATTTGCAAGGCAAATGATTAGCCACTGGAACCATGCTTCCAACCATGCCTCCTACAGTTTTCTTCCTTTAATCATGGTTTGCTATTAGCCTAAACAACAATGTTCATAAGGACTTCTAAAAAATATTTATAAGGGGCAGGGAATTTGGCCTAGTGGCAGAATACTTGCCTAGCATGCACAAAGACCTGGGTTCGATTCCTTGGTACCACATACATAGAAAAAAAAACTGGAAGTGGTGCTAAGGCTCAAGTGGTGGAGCTCTAACCTTGAGAAACTTCAAGGACAGTGCTCAGACCCTGAGTTCAAGCCCAGGACTGGCAGAAAAAAAATACTTATAGCTGGCATGGTGGCTCAGGCCTGTAATCCTAGCTACTCAGGAAGCTGAGATCTGAGGATCAAGGTTCAAAGTCAGGCCAGCCACAAAAGGACCTGAGACTCTTATCTCCAATTAACCTCTAGAAAATGGGAAATGGGCTTGACTCAAGGGTAGGGTGGTAGCCTTGAGCTGAAAGAGCTCAGGGACAGTGCCCAGGCTGCATTCAAGCCCTATGACCTACGCACACACACAAAACTTACATAAATATTTATACAAGTACTACCTATATTTATAATATTTATATAAATATACATATGTATATTATATGTAAATATATATCAGTGCATAGTTACATATTGTATGAAAATATTTATATAAATAATATTAAATATATAAATAATATAAATATATTTGCATTTATCTATTATTTTTATGTAAGCAGATATTTATCTAAATGGTATATTATTATATTTATGAATACATGCTTATTTATCTATTACTATTATTATACCTCAGTTGTATAAGAAGTATTCCATTGTGACATCTCCATACATGTAAACAATATAACTCTGTCCCTTTCCCTGTTAATCTTTTTTTGTGCCAGTCCTGGGCCTTGAACTCAGGGCCTGGATACTGTCCTTGAGCTTTCTCGAGGCTCTATATATGTGGTACCGAGGAATTAAACACAGGGCTTTGTGCATGCTAGGCAAGCATTCTTCGGTAGGCCATACTCCTGGCCTGGTAAATTCTTTTTTTTTTAAGTAATTTTAGTATTGTCAGGTGAGTATATATGACTTCATCAGTCCCCAACAAAGCAGAATTCTACAGCTTTGCTGGAACTTTACGATTTTGGGTTTTTTTTTCCCTACATTTCGGGAAGGATCTATTTAAATTTGCGGACAATTAATTTAGCACCAGAGACAGAAAACCCAACCTCAGAATCTCTGGCCTGTGGCTCTTCACATGTGCCCTTGGCAGGTGAGGTTGCATAGTATTGCCTCTTAACCGTGGACTGTGGACTTGACACCCTGTTCTGCCAGAAAAACCAGACCTCAGGGCTACTCCCAGTGTGGGGACATTGGCATTTTTTTGCTTGATTGTATCATGGTATGTGAAAACATCCCCACTATATTTCAGCGTGGCATTAAATGAGGTCAGAGTATTAAGATCTAGGCTTTTCCCAAGTGGCTTCTATCCTCATTCTATTTTTTTTCTTTCTTTCCCTTAGTTTTATTGAAGCTTAATTGACAAATAAAAACCGTGTCTATTTAAGGTGCATAACTTGGTGTGTGTTTAACTACACATTGTGAAATAATGATCACAATCAAGCCTATGAACATATCCATCAGTTTACCTGGCATTTGTTTGCTCCTGGGGACATGTAAGGTCTACCCTCTTAGCAAAGTTGAGCGCTTCAGCTAAGGTGTTTGCTAATTGCCATGTTATGCATCACAGCTTCAGAATGTAGTTTTTTGCATAACTGAAATCATATTCATTTTCCTAGGGTTGCAACTATATTAGCTTAAGACAAGTTAGAATCATTGTTTCCCAAATTACCTCAAATAAGACAAGCATTTAATAAGAAGGGAAATGCGCTAAGGGTTGGGCTCTTTGAATGTGTTCCATTCAGTTCAGTGCTTCAACATAATCTTGTTCTAGTCCAGGGGATAAAGGAGAGGGCGAGGTTCTGGAAGGCTTCTGCAATGAGCAGTGTCCTTGCCTTAGATGGTTTGGGGTCAGTGGAAGGCTACTGCATATTCACATCAATGAACTCAGCATAGCGCATCTCAGAAAACCTCGTGACCATGGCGGCACGGGGTAGTCTGTGCGTTTGGAACATTTCTGGCAGAGGATTAATTAGAGGTTGGTCCACATAGTTGCCTCCTCCCTGTGAGCTTCCAGGAAATCCTGCTTTTTTTTCCCTTTGCTGCAACACCCACCTATGGGAAACTGAACTGCTTTTCCAGTGTCACTGGAAACTTTGGGAAATCTCTGTATCAAATCTAACTTAAACGTCAAGTAATTGATAGTCAATGTCGAATGTACTTAGTCTCCTTCTCCCTAGCACTCTAACTTGCAAGCCCTTTGGAGCTTTTGTACTTATTGCAAACTAGCTAAGTACAAAAACACTGAGTTGCATGGATATGAAATACATATATACAAATGTGTGTGTGTGTGTGTGTGTGTGTGTGTGTGTGTGTGTGTGTGTGTATGCGTGTGCGCGAGTATCTAGAACTGGGGCTTGAACTTAGGGTCTAGGTACGGTCCTTGAGCTTTTCATTCAAGGCTGGCACTCCACCTATTGTGCCATAGCTCCATTTCCAGCTTTTAGTGGTTGATTGGAGATAAGACTCCTGTTCCAGCTGGCTTCAAACTGCAATCCTCATATCTCAGCCTCCTGAGTAGCTAAAACTATAGGTATAAGCTATCAACACCTAGCTATTATACATTTAAAGATTTTTTTCTTTCAGGAAGTTTTGAGGCCAATATATTGATAGGACCCTGCCCAAGTTTCTTACTTATAAAAGTTCTCAGACTCCACAGACATGAGCATACTAAACAGACGATACAACAGGAATTTAAAAAATCCAATGAACTAATATCTAGTGAATTCAGAAGGCATTTCAGCAATTGTTTGCAAAATTCCCTTTCCTATAAGATACATAGGAAATGCATTTTTTTTTTTTGGCCAGTCCTGGGACTTGATCTCAGGGCCCAAGCACTGTCCTTGGGCTTTTCCCTCAAGGCTGGCACTCTGCCACTTGAGCCACAGCACCACTTCTGGCTTTTCCAAGTATGTGGTACCGAGGAATCAAACCCAGGTCTTTGTGCATGCTAGGCAAGCACTCTACCACTTGGCCAAACTCCCTGTCAGAAGTACATTCTTTTGAGCTGGAATATCTTTAAATAGTCAGTAATTCTGTTAGATGTCTCTGAGTTATGAGTCATTTAGAACTCTTGTTTGTTCTTCTATTAATTTTTTTTTGGTCTGTCATGGGGCTTGAACTGGGGGCCCAAGCGCTGTCCCTACCCTCTTTTGCTCAAGGCTATCAATCTACCACTTTGAACTATAGTGCCACTTCCAGTTTTCTGATGGTTAATTGGAGGTAAGAGTTTATGGGCTTTTCTTCCTGGGCTGACATTGCAGCAAGATTCTCTGATTTCTGTTTCCAGAGTAGTTAGGATTACAGGTGTGAACCACCAGTGCCTGGCTCATTTTTGTTTTATTCAATTTTTTCAGTTACTGGACTGTCTTCATTTCAGTGTCCACTATAAACTGTCTTTCTTGACCTTAGATTCTTGGGCCTCTGTGTCTAGAGTATGTGGGGATTACAGGTGTCAATACTGGTTAGCATTTGTTTCTTTACATGGGGTGTGTATATGTGTATATGCTTGTGTGTGTGTGTGTGTGTGTGTGTGTGTGTGTGATATGTACTGGGACTGGGACTTGAACTGAGCCTCACACATTTTTGCTTGTTTCTTTCACTCAAGCCTGCCTTGAGTATATACTGTAGCACATACTTTTTTTTGCCAGTCCTGAGGCTTGAACTCAGGGTCTGAGTACTGTCCTTGGGCTTTCTCCAGGTTAGTACTCTACCACTTGAGCCACAACACCAGCTTTTTCTGTCTAGCACATACTTTTACCTCTGGGTTTTTGCTGGTTAATTGGAGATAAAACAATCATGGATTTTTCTGCTTGGGTTGGCTTTGTATTTCAATCCTTAAAAATCAACCTTCTCCTTGGTTATCTCATATTGTTACATTATCTCACTTTGTTACCTGATATATCGGATATATTTGTACTTGGTTATCTGAAATTGGATAGGGAATGGGGGAAAACAAGATGAGGGGAGGGGGAGGGGGGAAGGGAAATGGGGACCAAGACATGTGAAAGGGTATCAATGTATGGGAATTAATGCACCATTTATCTAGCAAATATCATGTAATCCTTCTATTAATTACAATAAAAAATATATTAAAAAAATCAACCTTCTGAGCTGCTAGAATTACAGGTGCAAGCAACCAGCACCCAGCTTTTCACACATTTTTTTTTTCTCAACCAGAATGTGAACAAGTACTATCCTTTATCCTGAGTGTTTAGCATGATATGTGATGCATGGCATATTTCCAATTGAAGATGGTAAATGAAGACAAGGAGTTGTCTGCTGGAGAAATATGTTTTGAGTATTTTTTACATTTAGGTACTACTAAGAACTATAATTGGCCTTTTCATTATACCTTCCCGGTGAAGAATTTTGCCTGGAGAATCAATTCATTTTGCATAGTAGAAGCATCCAACATATATATATATATGCATATTCATATGTATACATATATACATGAATGTATACAAATACATATGTATATATACTTGGAAACACCTAATTTAGCTCTGGGTCCAGGGACTGAAGAATTATTTAAAGAGGACTGATGAGTCACCACAGCACAAATTCTTCATCTTCAGAAAAAAATCTTTTTATCAGCACTTGGATAAATTTGAATGCAGAAAAACCTGACATGAGTCAAGAGGCCAAGCACTGAAGCCAGTTTTTCTAATCTGCTTACAAGGAATTTTAGTGTTTTATCTTGTCATTGTATAAGTTAGCATTTGTTTTGTTGCATCAGTTATCAATCATCTTACATTTTATATTTCTTTTTTGCTTTTGTGTTTTTTGTTTGTTTTGTTTTTATGCCAGTCCTGGGGCTTGAACTCAGAGCCTGGGTGTTATACCTGCGCTTTGCTCAATACTAGTGCTCTACTACATTAGATACAGCACCACTTCCAGCTTTTTCTGAATAGTTTATTGAATATGAGTCTCACTGACTTTCCAGCCCTGGCCAGCTTCGAACTGCCATACTCAGATTTCAGTCTTCTAAGTAGGTGGATAATAGGCTTGAGCCATTGGTATTTGTCCCTTTCTGACTATTTAGTTATTTTTGTGTCATGGGGCTTGAACTCTGGGTCTGGGCGTTGTTCCTGAGCTCTTCAGCTCAAGGCTACAGCTCTACCCCTTGAGTCACAGCCCTACTTCCCATTTTCTAGAGGTTAATTAGAGATAAGAGCTTTGAACTGAGATCCTCAGATCTCAGCCTCCTGAGTACCTAGGATTAAAGGCATGAGCCAACATGCCCGGCTCCTTTCTGACTTTTGAGACCAAAAAGTAACTTACTACTGCTCTCTATATATGTGACATTTTTGTTAGTATATAGCAAGAGGTTATAGTTCTAAAAACTTTATTTCAGAATATTCGGAGGGCCTCCATTTTTACACCTTTGTGGATTTATGATTCAGACGTGGCTTTTCCTCTCTTCTTCTAAGCTCTCAGATCATCCAGTGACCATCTGGTTATAACTGAGTTTTCAAGTAAAAAGATATGAAGGGCCAGGTATGTTGCTCTCCTGAGCTCTTTTCTTCACAGCTAGTGCTCTACAGTTCCATCCCCAGTTTCCTGGTGGTTAACTGGAGATAAGGGTCTCATGGGCTTTCCTGCTGGAGCTGGCTTTGTACTGTGATTCTCAGATCTCAGCCTCCTGCATAGGTAGGATTGGAGGTGTGAGCTCCAGCACCCAGCTGCAGCTTTTTTCTTGGTATTACATCTAAACTTGGGTACAATCTTATCTCTTTCCAACCTGCAGGTCAGTAAGTAAAGTTGGACTCATTTAGAACAAATGAATCTTAAGACCTGACAGTGAATGCTTTGGACTTAGTTGTTCACATTATATACTAGAGAGAATCATCTCGATTTCATTTCCTTTATGACAAAGTGAGATTCAGAGAGCTCTTCAGTCTCATCTCTGATTTACCGGGTGAAATGACTGTTCTTTTGTCTTCCGAATGAAGACAGGATTGGTCAATGAATGGGACATATTAGAGGTAACCTAGGAAATGACAGCTGAGCCACTGATGTGTGGCATGTGTGGGGGTCTGAGGAGGGAGGTGGTGACCAGTGTTAGGCCAGAAGCTGCCCAGGGACTGGGAGGGAAGTTTTGAGGGGGGAGAGGGACAGGATATTGGTCTGTCTTATTTCCAGGCTGCCTTGAACACCCAGAGTGGTGTATGTGTGTGTGTGTACTTGCATGTGCACATAAGTGTGCCAATGCTGAAGCTTAAACTTAGGGCCCAATTGCTGTCTGTGAGCTTTCTGCTTATGGCTTAGTGTACTACCACTTGAGCCACTTGGCTTTTTCATAATTAATTAAAGATAAGAGTCTCATGGACTTTCCTTCCTGGGCTGGCTTCAAACCACAATCCTCAGATCTCAGCCTCTGAGAATTCTTTTGATGTGCTCAATGAAGAAGGGATTAAAATACTCCCACTGTGACTGAGACATAGAGAGCAAGGGGCAACTAGGAATAGTAATTCTGGAAGAAATAAGAAAAAGGAAAGAGAAAAGCAGATTCTTGCAAGGCTCCATATTCCGTGTCAAAGATATTAGGCTGTGTGCCCACAGTGGGCTGTCATTCAGAGATTCTGAGTAAGGGGATGACATTTGTTCTGCAGCGAACAGAGAGAGGTCTTGCCAGCTTTTTTTTTTATTAAAGAATTTATTAACATTGATTTTTACATCATATTTCAAGTGACATGTTTAACAAACAAGTATTCAAGAAGGGAATCTCTATATACAATCTCTGTCTTGCCAGCTTTTTGCAGAAAGTACCAATAAGAAACTTACTTTAGGGCCAGGACTGTGGACTAGTGGTAGAGTGCTTGCCTAGCACACATAAAGCCTTGGGTTTGACTCGTCCATACCACATACATAGAAAAAGACAGAAGTGGTGCTGAGGCTCAAGTGATAGAGTGCTAGCCTTGCAAAAGACCAAGGACAGTGTCCAGGCACTGAGTTCAAGCCCCAGGACTGGTGAAAGAAAGAAAGAAAGAAAGAAATTTCACCTAACCCATAGCCACAGGCACAATTGAGATCACTCTTTAGCAACAGAGTTTTGTGTTACACAGTATGATGTGTTCCTTTGTTTTCTTTTCTGTTTGATTTTCTTTTTTGGTGGGTCATGGGGCTTGAACTTGGCCTGAGCCGCTGTCCTTGAGCTCTTCAGCTCAAGGCTACCCACCTACCCTTGAGCTAACTAAGCCCCACTTCCTGTTTTCTAGAGGTTAATGGAGATAAAAGTCTCCAGTCCTTTTTTGCCCAGGCTGGCTTTGAACCTTGATCTTCAGATCTCAGTAGCTAGGATTACAAACATGAGCCACCGCTCCCAGCTCTTTTTTTTTTTTTTTTGTAGCTATTAAGTCTGGTTTGATCAAGTTCATGACCTAAGTATAGCCTGGCAAACATTCCTCTGGGGGAATACTTTATTTAAAATATTCATTTTGCTGTTATTATAAACGTGATGTTCGGTGGGATTACAGTTTTGTTTTGTTTTGTTTTGCCAGTCCTGGGCTTGAGCTCAGGACCTGAGCACTATCCTTGGACTTTCTCAAGGCTAGAGCTCTACCACTTGAGCCTCAGCACCACTTCCGGCTTTTTTTTTCTATATGTGGTACCGAGGAATCGAACCCAGGTCTTCATGCATGCTAGGCAAGCACGTTAACCACTAGGCCAAACTCCCAGCCCGGGATTACAGTTTTGTAAATCAGATAATGTATATATTTCTTTTTGGGGCAAACATTCCCTCCCCCTCCCTTCTCTGTTCTCCCTTCTGGGAATATATATATATATGTAATTTTTTTTTTTTTTTGCCAGTCCTGGGCTTGAGCTCAGGGCCTGAGCACTGTCCTTGGATTTTTCTCAAGGCTAGAACACCACTTCTGGCTTTTTCTAAGTATGTGGTACCAAGGAATTGAACCCGGGTCTTTGTGCATGCTAGGCAAGCACTCTACCACTAGGCCAAACTCCCAGTCCCATGGGAATAGATATTTTAATGATGAGGTTATATGGGTTAAAATTATAGAGACAGCAATATTGGAAGATCTAAGAAGGATTAAAGCTTCTGGTATGCAATGTGCAGGAGTGTGTTGGTCATTTGGCATGTTAAAGCCCTTGTTGCCCCGCCCACCATAAACAAGCAAGCAAAACAAAACAAAGCACAAAACAGGAATCTTGAGAGGTGCCAGTAATAATAATAAAAAAAATACCTCACCATAGATTGTCAAGGAGGCTTAGCCCAGCAATAGTGGCTCATGCCTGTAATCCTAGTTTCTCAGCAAGCAGAGATCTGAGGACCCTCGTTCAAAGCCAGCCTGGGTCAACAAATATGAGAGGCAAGAGTGAGAGTCTGAGTTCAAGTCTCAGTAAAAGGAAGGAAGGGGTTGGAGGGAGGAAGAGAGAGAAAGGAAAGAAGGAAAAAAAAAGGAAGGGAGGAAAGAAGGAAGAAAGGAAGGAGCCAACAAACAAGATAGGCAGAATCTTAGGAGTTAGCACATCCAGCTGAGAACACATGCTCAAGGATGAGGATGAATGCCCTGATTTCCATGATTCCTTCTAGGCTCTCCAGTCCCCAGGCTGTTGTGTGGAGGAGTAGCGACATCATTGTGGTTTTATAAACATGAAACCTGATATAAGGGGGCAACTTGCTGCAAGGTGAGATGTGGGGTAGAGGGCAGGTGAGGAGCTAGTTTCCAAACCCCCTTATTACCGGGCTGAGTGTCTCTCCTTTGCACTGCATATGCATAAGAAAAGAGTTGGGAAGGGAATTTGACAACCCAGTATTTGACCAGTTTGACATTTCTGAAGGACGACTGGAAGGTTCTGTGGCTAATAATGCTTGGTTGGTACCTTATTAAAATGAAAACGGAAGTGTGTGTGAGTTGCATCTTGAGAAATCTAGGCAATGTTTAATGTTTCATAATGAGAATGACATGTATCTAAATCTTAGTCACATTATACATATGTTAATACGTTGGCTGAAAGAGTGAGAGCAAAAATAATAATAATAATTAGGAAGTGTTTTCATCATAAAAATGCTCAAGCCTGGGAGAATGATTTTAATCTCGAGAACTGGGTAAAAAGATGATCGTTAACATGTGGTTAATAAGTAATGAGCATGAATCAGAAAGCAATTGTGTGTGGAAGCCAGGCAATAAAACCCCCTGAAAATTTGCTTTCTACCCCACACTGCTGAATTTTAGAAGTAAATGGCTTTTGAGGATCTCATCAAATAGTCACTTAATATTGACTTATTTTTGTTTGGTGGTGCTGGGGCTTGAACCTAGGGCTCTGTATATATCATATGTCGCAGAAGGTCATTTTTGCTCAAAGATAGGCCACATACACAGTGGTGTGATAAGAATGACAAATGATTTCTGTTGCCTAGTAATTTTTTATCTCAAAGCACACCACATGTTTTTGGCTATGCTGACATAACCAAAACCTAGTGAACTGAATATAAGTAGAGTAGGTGTGAGTAGGTGGTAGACCATGTGGTAGGCCTTAGGTTTGATTTTTAGCTGTCATCTAAAACCAGAAAAATCAAGCACATGCCATTTGATTCTCCCATTTATAAAAACAGAAGTTTATTATAAAACAATTTATTACTGTAGGATCTGCCCCAGTCTCATATATCTTGTGTTCCCCATATCTCTTCAATTGCACCATTTTTGTTTTTCTTTTTAGTGGTACTGGGTTTTACACTTAGTTCCTGAGATTGCCAGGCAGGCACTCTACTACCAAAGCCATGCCCCTCTGTCCTTTTTGCTTTTGTATTTTTCAGTTAGAGTAACCCAGCTTTGCACTGGGCTAGTCTACACGTTGATCTTCCACATGGCTGGGAAAATAAGCCTGAACCACCGTGCCTGGGTTTTTGCTAAGATGGAGTGTTGCTAACTCTCTGAGTGAGATTATAGCTGTGAGCTACTGTACCTGACTGTATCATTTTCTCTGTGCTTGACTTGATCCCTGAGAACAATCAGCTATTGTGGGTATAGTCTATGGCATATATATTATAGTAAGCACACTCTACGTTTCCCCACAGTGTAAATTGCTGAACGATATATTTCATAGAAAAAGCCCTCATTAGATGTATGCCAGTACTTTTGTTCGTTTGTTTTTTGTGGGACATGGGGCTTGAAGTCTGGGCCTGGGTGATGTACCTGAGCTCTTCAGCTCAAGGCTACTGCCCTATCCCTTGAACCACAGCCCTACTCCCCATTTTCTAGTGATTAACTGTAGATAAGTGTCTCATGGACTTTAGTGTCTGGGCTGGCTTTGAACTGTGATCCTCAGATCTCAGCCTCCTGAGTAGCTAGGGTTATAGGCGTGAGCCACTAAGCCAGGCTAGCTTGCTTGCTTGCCTGCTTTCTTTCTCTCTTTGTGTGTGTGTGTGTGTGTGTGTGTGTGTGTGTGTGTGTGTGTGTGTGAGTTTGTGTGTCAATACTTTTTTTTTTTTGCCAGTCCTGAGCTTGAGCTCAGGGCCTGAGCACTGTCCTTGGACTTTCTCAAGGCTAGAGCTCTACCACTTGAGCCTCAGCATCACTTCCGGCTTTTTTCTATGTATGTGGTACTGAGGAATCGAACTCCGGTCTTCATGCATGCTAGGCAAGCACTTTAACCACTAGGCCAAACTCCCGGCCTGTGTGTCAATACTTTTATCTACACAGATTCTATGTCTTTTATCTACATAGGCTCAGAGTCTTGTTGTTAAATAATTCCCCTCCCTCTCATAGTTCTTTTGGTTGTTGCCAGGCCAGCAGGCTCAATTCTTCTAGGCCTTATTTACAGGTAGGACAGTTTTGGCAACACTCTCATGGGAAGCCCCTTGTGGGTGGGGAGGCCTCCCCAACCAGCCAGCATTGTCATTGAAGACTCATTCCACTGATTGTGTTTGGCTCCAATTCTACACCAGGGAGTGTCATGCTTTTTTTTTGGGGGGGGGGGGCAGTCCTGGGCTTGAACTCAGGGCTGAAGCACTGCCCTTGGGCTTTCCTCAAGGCCAGTGCTCTACCATTTGAGCCACAGCACCACTTCTGGCTTTTTTCAGTGTATGTGGTACCAAGGAATGGAACCCAGAGCACTGTGCATGCTAGGTAAGCACTCTATCACTAAGACAAACTCCCAGTCCAGTGTCATGCTTTTTATGCTGATGGTTTTGGTTCGCACTTACCATTACTCAGTAGTACTACTCAGAAGGCTGAGAACTGAGGAGTGAGGTCAAAGCCAGCCTTAGCAGACAAATCTGTAAGATTCTCCTCTCTAATTAACCACCAAAAAAAAAAAAATAGAACCAAAGGAGGGCTTCAAGTGGTAGAGTATCAACTACGAATGACAAAGCCAAGAAAGCTACCTGACATATGATTATAATCCTTCTGCATCACCTTTATAATAACAAGTAGATTAAAAAAAGAATTTCCTCCAACCTCTAAAAGAAAAGAAAAAAGAAAAAAAACAACCAAGAATTGAAGGCTTTGAATCTAAGCCGTAGTACCAATACACACAAAAATTATTTTTGCTTTTATATATATTATATATAATTATGAATTCATATTTTTTGTATTTGGGGTGAGAAAAGGGAGATTCTAGAATTTTCTCATTGTTCTCATTTCAATCAAGATCCTTTAATTGACTTAAAATTTAACTCTGTGTGTGGAGAGCATGCTATTGCATTATTATTTTATCCCACTATGTGCAGGGTAGGGTAATTATTGATAAAGGGTGTGTGGGTTTTGTTTCCCAGTTATCACAGCTACAGTACTTCCCTGCTGATAGGAGCTAGAAATAAACCTTGTTGCTACGATTAGGGACATCTGTCTTTGTTTGTATTGACCTTAGTTGGAAAATGTTAAATGAAAAAAGACAGATTATTATTCCATATTACACCTTCACCTCTGAGCCTGATCAGGTCCAAATTTCACTTCTTATGTGGTTCATTTCTCATGTGAAGCCCTCAAAGCTGAAGGAGTGCCTTCTGTCTGATTATCTCAGAGGAAATTGACCTTCTGTGTCCACTCCGAAATCCAATGCAAATTCTAAAATAAGGGGACATAGAGAATCTAGCCAGGTACCCATCTGTAAACCTAGCTACTCAGGAGACTGAGATCTGAGAACTCCAGTTGAAAGCTAGCCCAAGTAGGAAAGGGCATGCAGCTCTTGTCTCCAATTAATCCGCAAAAGAGCCAAAAGTAGAGTTGTGGCTCTAGTGGTAGAGCAAACAAGCTCAAGTCCAGTACAGGCACCAAAGAAAAAAGCACTTTATTGGCTCACACAGCTGGACAGCCACAGGTAGTCCTGGTTGTAGGAATGGTTGCTTTTTCATCTCCTGGCTCTGGTATTCTCCCAGGAAAGCTGCATGCTTAGCTTAGCATTCCCCCACCCTCTGCCATGAAGTGCTTTTTCCCCAAGTTGACTGCATCTCCTCCAGACCTGGCAACTCCACAAAAGGAGAATATCTCCCTTCCTGTTGCTTCAGAAAATATGTGGTCTTGTGATTCATTGGCCAGCTTTGGGTTTCATAAGCAAGGTTGGGAAGTGAGATTGTCCCAGCCTCCTCACTACTCACTGGCGCTGTGCCTGGAGCACTCATTCTGTCACCACAGAACCACACAGTCAGAGCCAGGTAGCACTGAGTCCCCCAGGAAAATGTAACTGGCTCTAATTCTGGAAAAAAAGAGGCAGAGAAAAGTCTAGGCCTGCAAACGTAAATAGGTATGTAGTACTGACAGAGAACAAATTTTAAAAGGATTTATACCTGGTCAGAATTAGGATTTGATTTATCCCTGGAGTTCTGTGAGCATCAAGAAGCAGCAGCTAGGAGGGCCAGGGAGCTATCCCATCCTGAAGTTCATAAGCTGTTCTGGACCTTGTTGCAGAAGACAAGGCGCGTTCTGGACCTTGTTGCAGAAGACAAGGCGCGATGGAATGTCACAATATGATGTCCCTTAGCACCTCCTGTCCCTGACTTTTCTTAATATTAGTCATCAGAATAGAGCAGTAAAATGAAATAAGAGATTTCTGAGCCAGGCATGGCGGCTTACACCTACAGTCCTAGCTACTCAGGAGGCTGAGGTTTGGGGATTGAAAGATTTGAAGCCCACCAAGGAAGACAAATCCAAGAGACGTTTACCTCCAGTCAACCAGCAGAAAGCTGGAAGTGGAGATGTGGCTCAAGTGGTAGAGCACCAGACTCGAGAGGCATAAAGCTAAGTAAAGGTGAGATACTGAGTTCAAGCCCCATTACTGACACAAAAACAACAACCAAAAGAATAAAAAGAAAGAGGTTTTTAAAAAATCGTTTGGGCCCCTTATAGATACTTCTAAAATTTCTATTGTCTTCTACTATTGGAATAGTGGAAAATTGCCTTTGCAAACAACATTTCCAATGAAAATAAATCCTGACCTGAACTCTGTTGGAACTCATATGCTTGGGGGGGGGGGGCACAAACCACACAGCAAGAGCCTTCTGTAGCATGTGTCTGCCCTGGCATGGGTCATTCCCAGAGCCTGGGTAAAGGAAAGCTGTCCTACCACTTTCTGCTCCTCTGATTTCCTTTATAAAAAAGCTTTGCTGAAGCTGGGTGCAGTGGCTCATGCCTGTAATCCTAGCTACTCAGGGGACTGAGATCTGAGGATCACGGTTCAAAGCCAGCCCAGGCACTAAAGACTGTGAGGCTCTTATCTCCAATTAACCAGTAGAAAACCGGAAGTGGGGCTGAGGCTCAAGGAGTAGGCCCATAGCCTTGAGCTGAAGAGCTCAGGGACAGTGCCCAGGCCCAGATTTCAAGGCCCACGACACACACACACACACACACACACACACACACACACACACACACACACAAAAGGTTTGCTGAGAATTAGAAGATCTTGACTTGTACGCTGAGGCAACTATGTGGAGCTCAAAGTTCTTTACATTCTCTTCGCGAGAAAGATAAGCAAAGTCTACTTTCACAGCAGGCAGGAAAGCAGCACCATGTGTTTACCTTGGCTGGACTTCATGTATGCTTTGGCCTTATCACTATATGAACCTTGTTAGGCTACAGGCAGTGTTTAGGATGCTATGCCCGGACCAGACAGAGGTATGATGACCAGGAGAAGAAGAGTTTTCCTTTCCCTGCTGCTCTTCTAAAGAAGACACTGGAGGCTCACAAGCCTGTGACCTTCCATTAGTGGAGAGTGTGGGAGGCAGCATCTTAACCCTTTTGTGCAGGCACAGGTCATTGATGCATTCTACATCTCTTTCCAACCCACCCAGGGTGCTTTCAAATTCCAATTGAAGGCTGGGCATGGTGGCTCATGTCTATAATCATAGTTACTCAGGAAGCTGAGATCTGAGGATTGTGGTTCAAAGCTAGCTGAACCAGGAAAGTCTGTGCGAATCTTAATTACCACCAAAAAGCCAGAAATAGAACTGTGGCTCAAGTGTAGTACACATGCCCTAAATTTAAGCCCCAGTGCCATATCTCCTACACACACACACACACACACACACACACACACACACACACATACACACACACACACACACACACACACACACACAATTTGCAATTCCTCCTCTTTCATAAAGGACACATCAGATTTCAAACGTTGCCAGAAATGACCTGGTTAGCTTCAAGATAAAAGAAATAATGCAGCCAGGTTTTTAGTTATGTTTCCATGACTATGCGGAGTCAAGTTGATAGAATATCCAAACTATTTCATACTTCAAATTTTTAATATATTTATTTATTTTTGGTGCAGCATGGAGATAAACCCCCTGGCCTTGCACATACTAGGCAAGTGATCATCCATCAAGTTATATCCTTGGGCCTGACTTCAGCTTCTTAAATTATGTAACACCAAGTTCCTTATTGAGATTATATGCCGATATATTTTAGATGTAATTAATTATTTCCAGGAGGTGGTTATTATAATTACTATTATTGCATGAGATAGTGGATATTGTAATCCTGTGTAACAAGTGCTTTTTCAGCAAGACAGATATTCTATCATTGAACCTTACCTCTAAACCAACAACTGCTAAAAACAAAAAAAGCAAAACAGAAGGGGCAACATTGTCCAAAAAGAAATATACCATTTGCCTTAATTATCTAACTGTAACCCCTCTGTACATCACCTTTATAATTACAGTATTTTTTTTTTTTGCCAGTCCTGGGCTTGAACTCTGGGCCCGAGTACTGCCCTTGGGCTTTCCTCAAGGCTAGCACTCTATCACTTCAGCTACAGCACCACTTTCAGCTTTCTATATATGTGGTATTGAGGAATTGAACCCAGGTCATCGTGCATGCTAGGCAAGCACTCTACCACTAGAGTGCTGCTGGCCCATCAATTAATTTTTTTTTTGTGGGTCATGGGGCTTGAACTGGGCCTGGGCGCTATCCCTGAGCTCTACAGCTCAAGGCTACTGTCCTATCTCTGGGCCTGAGCATTGTCCCTACCATCCTACCCTTGAGCCAAGCCCCACTTCCCGTTTTCTTGAGGTTAGAGCCTCAGGTTCCTTTGTGCCCAGGCTGGCTTTGAGCCTTGATCCTCAGATCTCAGCCTCCTGAGTAGCTAGGATTATAGGTGTAAGCCACCACGCCCAGCTAACCATTAATTTTTTAATTCTGGGTGCTGGTTCAAAGTCATCCCAGACAAGAATGGTATGAAACTCACTTCTAGTTAACCATCAGAAAATGGAAAGTAGAAGAATGCTAGCCTTAAGTGAAAGAGCTCAGGGACAGCATGTAGGCCCTGAGTTCAAGCTCCATGACTGACAAAAGAAAATAACCAAATAAAAAATAAACACCTCTTCTTATTTTTAATTGTATTTTATTGTTGGGGTGATGTATAGATGGTTACAGCTATATTCATCAGGTAGTGGGTACATTACTTCTTGAACATCGATACCCCTTCCAATGTTTTTCTTCCATTTTCCCTCTCCCTACCCCTTCCTAATCCTTGTTTTTCCTCCTCCTTTCCCTATTTCAAATAATCAGATACAGTAACAACATGAAATAAACCATAAAGTGAAAAAAAAGAAAAGAAATAACTTCATATAGTACATTAAGAACAACTATCACAAAGATAAACCATTTGTTTCCTTATCTTGTAGTTCATTTTGCTTAGCCTCATCCTATATAGCCATATGTACATAGCTTTTGAACTATTGTGCTCCTCTGCTAGGAGAATCCTAAGCATGTACTAATTATTCCAAATGAAGAAACCGTAGAGCCTATGTTTCTTTGGGTTTGGCTTACTTCATTAATATGATTTTTTCCAAGTCTTTCCATTTTCTTACAAATGGAGAGATATTGTTCTTTCTGATAGCAGCATAGAATTCCATTGTGTATAAACACCACATCTTCTTCCTCTGTTCATCTACTAAAGGGCATTTGGATCTGTTCCATATCTTAGCTGTGGTCAATAATGCTGCAATGAACATGGTTGTGCTAGTGGTTTTAGTATTTCCCAGTTTATGGACATTTGGGTAAATGCCCAGGAGTGGGATTGCTAGGTCATAAGGGAGCTCTATGTTTAGTCTTTTGAGGAACCTCCATACTGCTTTCCAGAATAGTTGAACAAGTTTATACTCCCACCAACAATGTAGTAGCATTCCCTTCTGGCCACATCCCTGCCAACATCTGCTGTTATTAGATTTCTTAACAATGGCCATTCTAACAGGAATGAGGTAGAATCTCAGAGTTTGTTTTGATTTGCATTTCTTTTATGGCCAGAAATGTCGAACATTTCTTCATGTCTATAGATCGTTCTTATTTCCTCTTCAGAGCACCCTCTCTTTAAGTCATTAGCCCACCAATTAATGGGATGGTTGTTTCTTTGTTCTTGAGAGATTTCAATTTTTTTTAGTTGTAGGTATATTTTAGATATGAGACCCTCATCCGTTGTATGGCTAATGAAGATCTTCTCCCATGCAGAAGCTCTACAGTTTAATGCAGTCCCATTTGTCCAAATTTTCTTTAATTTGCTGTGTTTCTGGGCCTTTATTAAGAAAGTTTTGATCTGTGCCAGGGAACCCTAGTGTGTCTCCTATTCCTTCCTGTGCAGCTTTCAGGGTATCTGCTTGGGATTAATTCTGGTGCAGGGTGATATATAAGGACCCAACTTTAGTTTTCTGTAGGTTAAATGCTTCTTTTTATAAAGGTGGTACACACCTGTAATTTTAGCTTGAATAACATAGCCAGATTCTGTTTCAAAACGGAAAAACAAAGTTCTGTTTAAGTAAAATTATTTTCCAAGATTCTTCTTCCACTATCAAAGTTGGGCCTGGGGAGAAAGTCTTCAAAGTGGACCCTGTAAAAAAACAAATTATGGGGGGGGGAAGGGGGAGGTGCTATCTTGGGCCTTTGAACACTGGGTCCAGGCACTGACTCTGAGCTTTTCTGCTCATGACTAGTACTCTACCACTTGAGCCACAGCTCCACTTCTGGCTGTGCGTGTGTATGTGTATGTGTGTAGGTGTAGGTGTAAATAAGAGTCTTAGTTACTTTCCTGCTTTGGCTGACTTTGAACCACGATCCTCAGCTCTCATGTAGGATTACCAGGTGTGAGCCACCTGCACCTGGCAAAAATCTTTTTTACTCAGCTTGTACAAGTTCAATGTCTCTTTACTCTTGGACAACTATCCAAGTGCTGGCTGGCTGGTTCTCAGGATGACTTGGGGTGGCTCCTTGCTGTAGAAGAGATGCTGCTTTCCTCCTAGATGGCTTCGCAGAGCTCCTCCCCGCATCATTCTTTCCATAGCCCTTAAGGGTCCTGCTTCCAGCAGCCAGGTATGTTGAGGGTTCCAGTCAGGACAACACAGGCTGGTGGATTTGCAGCACCCATGTAGCAAACTTGAACATTGTCCTGGCAGAAAGCCAGCAGCGCTTGCTATCTCTGGATGTCCCAAAGTCCAGAGCACAAAGGGCAAACTGCATGCACCAGTGCAGCGCCTTGGCCAGGAGTCCACAGCAGGAAAGCATGCATGAGGAAGGAAGAACCACCTCCTTCCTGTGGTCACTTTGAATTCCTAATTCTCCCTTTTTCATTTCCTGGGGGCATCACTTAGTTTGCAACTGGAGAGAGAAAGCAGCTATGCTCACTGCCCAGATCCCTTTTCCCAGGAAGGACCCCCAAACATAAGCTGCACTGTAAAGAGCAACTCAGGTGTTGAGTTTTATATTATATAAGCTGGAGGTGAAAGGCTGATAGTTGTCAGACAAGTTCTGCTGTTTTCCTCTGTCAGCCTGGGACTCTCTCATGCCTGTCTCTACAACACACTGCCCATTGTTCCCAGGTGTGGCGGGGCTGCAGCTGAAATTTTGAGAATGCTGTAAATATTTCAGTAAGTGAATGAATTTTGGGGGCGGGAGGAGTTAAGAAAATGTGGCAGAGCTTTATAGATTAAGCAAGCAAGCAGACACAGCAAGACAAGCAGAAAGGCAGAGGCATACTCTGAGAGTGCAGGTGCTCTCAAAGGGAGAGACCTAAATGAATGAATTTTATTTTAGTGATTAATAAAAGTAGAACATTAGGGGGCTGGGAGTTTGGCCTAGTGGTAGAGCGCTTGCCTAGCATGCATGAAGACCCGGGTTCGATTCCTCGGTACCACATACATAGAAAAAAGCCGGAAATGGTGCTGAGGCTCAAGTGATAGAGTGCTAGCCTTGAGAAAGTCCAAGGACAGTGCTCAGTGCCCAGCCCAGGACTGGCAAAAAAAAAAAAAAAAAAAAAAGAAGGAAAAAAGTAGAACATTAGAACTTTTGTATGCATATGTATGCATATATATACACACATTATATATGTACACACAACACACACACACACACACACATATATATATGAGATCTCACTATATAGTACATGTAGTCTTTAACTTGAGATCCTCCAGCCTCAGTCTCCCAAGTGCTAAGATTATAGTCATGTACTGCCATGCCCAGCTTCAACTCTGATGTATAATCAGAAATCTCAGAGCAGGAGCAACATTTTCTAACCATCAAATGTAGTCATGTTGAAGTCTCTGTTCCCCTCTGTACAGGAGGTTGACGCCATCTCCAGCCCTCCAGCCAGACTAACATATTGATATAGAGTTGTGTGTCCATGGATCAGTCAGTCCATAGAATGGTCACCAGTCTGTCAAGTTCCTCTCAGATTACTGCAGTCTTTCCTCAGTGTATCAGCAATTTATGAGGTATGAGCCAGTGCAGGAGTCCTTCCAGCAGTCTCCACAGTGCTCACAGTTCTTCACCTGATGGAGTAGGTTAACAATCTGCCTGCAGATCTGTGAGAGAGTTAATTCAGGGATGTTCAAAAGGGAGATCTGCTAGCAAGTGTCTGGATTTGTGAGAAGATAAGGAAGCCATCCCATGAGGAGAAAATAAGGGAGTCACTCCCCCTCCATTTCAAGGCACACCCAAGAGATACGGAGAGTGCAGTGCAGTGAATGGAGGCTAGGGCAGATAAGAAGAAAGGTGGTTGTCGCCATCTAGGCCCCATCGTAGCAAAATGTATGCATGGTATCTGAGCATAAATATCATTATGAGTTAGCACTTGTTTGGATGTGGATTGGGGAAGTAAAGGCATAGGTAGAAAGCAATTTCAGAGTTTCAGGTCTGGATGATGATGTATTCTTGCCATGCACTTGACAAAAGTTTGGTGTCTGGTCCCTTTTGGGGCAGTGGAAGAGTGGGGTAGTTTGCTATACACAATGAATTCAAGAATGCTGAAGCCTCTGCCTGCAAATGTGTTCTTCAGCAGCTTGCAACCAGAATGCTTTCAGGACCTCTGCAGCTCACATGACAGTGTTGGGCCTCTAAGAAAGAAAAGCAAAGCCAGGTGCGGTGGCTCATGCCTGTAATTCTAGCTACTCAGGAGAATGACAACTGAAGATAGTAGTTTGAAACCAGCCCAGGCAGAAACATCCCTGAAACTTAACTACAAAAAGAAATGAAAAGTCAGAAATAGAGCCATGGCTAAAGAGGTCTAGTGCTAACCTTAAGCAGGAGAAGGTCAGGAATGACAGGGTCCAGGCCACCAGTTCAAGCTCCAGGACTGGCGCAAAAAGAAAAAAGAAAAGGAAAATCAGAAGGCTAGGATAGAGCATCATGGGAACCCACTTCCGATGTAAGTCAGTGTTTCAATCCACATACCAGGACCTCAGCATTCCCTTGAGTTCCGATTCTGGCTCTCCCTTGGCCACCCTTAGTATCCATCTTGATTTTTTTTTTTTTTTGTCGGTTCTGGGGCTTGAATTCTGGGCCTGGGCGTTATCCCTGAGGTCTTCAGCTCAAGGCTCCCACCCTACCTCTTGAGCCACAGTGCCACTTCTGGTTTTCTAGTGATTAATTGGAGATAAGACTCTCATATTCTTTAGTTTCTGGCTGGCTTTGAACCGAGATCATCAGATCTCAGCCTCCTGAATAGCTAGGATTACAGGTGTGAGCCACTAAGCCAGGCTTGTTGATTGCTTTCATCAAGATTTTTTTCCCCAGCCCCTCTATTTGGCTATGTTTCATTCCTCCCCTGTACATATGTCTAAAGTCTGACGAGAGATCTAGCACATTCACTGCATCATGGTAGCCCATCGTTAGCTTGGATTCTTCCAATGATCTGTTGGGTCTTCCTCATTTCCTTCTTGCTCCTCCTACAGTCTGTACCGGGATGATGCACCATGGCATTGCCTTATGTGATGCTGCCTTACACAGTGCCCTCCAGTGCTTCCTCATCACACCCAGAATAGAATCAAAGTAGAGCCCAGGACCTGGTTCCTGAGTGCATCTTCTCCTGCTGCTGGCCTTCCTGTGCAGCCCTACAAACACTGGCTTTTTTGTCTTTTCTGGACCACACTGAGCTCAGCTTTGATCTTGCTGGTCTCCTACATGAGAATGTTCTTTGCTCATATATGTGCTTGGCTCACCATGTTATGCCAGACATTATCCTTCTGAGAGACTTGCGCTGACTAGCTTTCACAGTCCTTCCATCGCTCTACCCCCTTAGCCCACTTTTTTCGGTCTCTTTAGTCTCTCTCCTTCAAAGTTCCTTGAGAAGGCTTGTAACTTACTGTGGCAAGTTGCTTAAAATTCTATTGAAAGGCACAATTATACTCTTTAAATTGAGCTGGGCACTAGTTGCTCATGCCTATAATCCTTGCTTCTCAAGAGGCTGAGATCTGAGCATTCAAGTTCAAAGCCAGCCAAAGCAGAAAAGTCTATAAGACTCTTATCCCCAATTAAACAGGAAAAAAAAAAAAAAGACAAACTGGAAGTGTAACTGTGGCTCAAGTGATAGAATACCAGCCTTCAACAAAAAAACTTAGGGAGAGTAAAAAGTCCTAAGTTTAAGCCCCAGTACCAGCACATAAAAAATTAATAGGTACTAAAAATTAATATTTTTCACTTTTCTTGGCGTTTGATGTATCTAATGTAAAAAGAAAATACAAGTGGCCAAGAGTGTGGTAGAGTACTTGCTTAGCATGCATGAAGCCCTGGGTTTTCTTTTATTTGGAATATTGAAAGTGGTATACTAATGTAATAATATAGTAAAAAGTTCTTATAAAGTAAGGGACCATATAATCATCAAAAGTGGTAATGAGCTTTGTAGTCTATAATAAGTGCTATCTCATTTATGTTTTATAACGATGATGCTGTATCATTGTTCTTTTGTGGGGGGACTTGAACTCAGAGCTTGAGCACTATTCTTGAGCTATTTTTGCTCACGGCTCGTGGTCTACCGCTTGAGTATAGTACAGTGCCACTTCTGGCTTTTTGGTGGTTAATTGGAGGTAAGATTCTCATGGACCTTGCACTGAGATTCTCAGATCTCTGCCTCCTCAGTAGCTAAGATTACAGGCATGGGCCACTGGTGCCCTGATTCATTGTCTTTATTTCACAGAAAGATTGCTTTTCTTGCCCAAACTGGTATAGTTAGATGTGGTGAAGATGGCTTATGTAGGATGTTCAGATGCCAAATCAGATTCTTCTTTTTCCTTTAGGATAAATAGGAACTGTTTGGCATCAGGAAAATGCACCAGTCCATTGCCTGCTCAGTGCCTTGGAGGGTCATCCTAAACTCTGGAGAATTCTGGCAAAGTGGAGAAGCAGTGGAAGTTGGGGAAGTTGTGGAGTTGGGGACCAGGTGTTGTGAGGCACAGTCACTTCTCTATCAGATGAATGAGAGTATCGACTCCTTTTTTGTGAATGAGCCTTCTTCATTGGGATTCTAGAAGAATCTAAACCTTGGGGTTAGAACAGTTAAAACAATGACTTTAAAAAAAAAACAGCTTCTTATACTTTGGAATAGAAAAACAAAATTGAGACCAGGCAGAGCTGGTGATTTGGAAACTTTAACCTCTGGCAAAATGTCTTCTGTTTCTTCTACTTTCCGCCTCTGTGTGGGCCTGTGGCCCTCTCCCAGCCTTGCTGACTGGGTATGTCCTCTCTGAGTAACAACAAGAAGATATGTGTTGACATAGGAAAAGCATCAGAAGCTGCAAATGGCACAGGACAGGGCCCAGCAAGGGGAGAGGGCAAACCAAATGCCAGCTTCACAGGAGCCGCTCTTCACTAAGATGGTCAGGCTGCTAGATGCCAGGAGCACATGCCTTGATCTTAGATACTCAGGATGCTGAATTACATTAAAAAAATACTTTAAGTCACTTCTTGAGACCAAAAATAGCTTTTTCATTTTAGCTACTATAGGGTGCATTGTTCTCTAAATGTGAAAGTAATGCCATAATGAAACTATTTTATTTTATTTTATTTATTTTTTGCCAGTCTTGGGCTTGAGCCCAGGGCCTGAGCATTGACCTTCGACTTTCTCAAGGCTAGAGCTCTACCACTTGAGCCTTAGCACCACTTCTGGCTTTTTTCTATGTATGTGGGACTGAGGAATCGAACCTGGGTCTTTGTGCATGCTCGGCAAGCACTCTACCACTAGTATAAACTCCTGGCCCCTGAAACTATTTTATATTAAAGGTGGATGTTCAAGGTCCACAATTTACTGTACATGTGTGTAGAAAACAGATTGCTTCATCTCTGTGATGCTCTGTTTCCTCATACCTGCATACACTGCTAGTGACCCGGCCTGGCTTCTTTCTTCCTTTTAGACAACATTTTGCTATGTAACTCAAGCTGGTTGTGAATTCCATATCTTCCCACCCTAGCCACCCAGTACTGGAATTACAGGCATAAACCACTATACCTAGCCATATCTGCATTTCTAATAAGGCACTCAAAAGAGTGCCTGCTTTGAGAAGCATTGTGCCACCATACAGGGCAAGGAAGAATTGTCAGGGCCACCTAAAACCCAAGCTGTTTTTTTATGTTGTTTTTTTTTTTGCTAGTCCTAGGGTAGGTCTCAAATTCATAGCCTGAGCACTAGCCCTAAGCTTTTGTGATCAATGATAATTCTCTACTACTTGAGCCATGGTGCCACTTCTGGCTTGTTCTGGTGCTTAATTGGAGATGATTTTGACAGACTGCCCTGTCTGGGCTAGCTTTTAACTGTGATCCTCAGAGCTGAGGCTTCTTAGTAGCTAGGATTACAGATGTGAACCTACCACTCCGGGCTTGATGGTGTTTCTGTCTTTTGAGGTGGTGTCCCACTTTGTTACCCAGGCCAGTGTTGAACCTGAGGACTCAACTGATCTTCTTGTCTCAGTCTCCCCAGTAGCTGGGACTAAATGCATGTTTCACAGTGCCTGGCTAGCCCCAACTATTTTAAACCTTTTTCAAAAGAATCAACAACTTACCCAACTGATATATAAACTAACGCATAGTTGACACTTTAATCTGTTTGAGACAGGGTCTGACTGTGACCTCTCAGGCTGGCCTTGAACTCCCTTCTGCCTCAATGAGCCATTATACTGGACTCAATACTTCAATCTTTAACCAAGTCAGATGCTTCTTTTATAAGATCATTCTAGAGTAAAACATTCAGATCTAAACCATCTTGGGTACTATGCATGCAGTAGACTCAAAGAAGAGGAAATTACAGACACAGGTGGACACTTTCCTTGTTCCAGGCAAACAAAGATACTAATCTGAAGAAAATCATTCTATGATTCTATCTCATTGACTTCTTCGTCATTCAACCAGAGATAGGAAGATCACAGCACAGGGGAGCGGAGGTCAATGTGTCTTATCTATGTTACTGATCACTCTTTTCCCTTGTGGGACCTTTCTCATAAAAGCTCATATTCCTCCTCCACCCAGCACCACCCCTCCAATACATGTAAATTGGTATGGCTGGCTCCCGAGGAGTCTGGCCAGAGGCAAAGCTCCACTGGGCTTGCCCAGTTTGGCCTCACAGGACCAGGAGTTGTCTGTCAGCTGGCACAAATGACAGCATGGATTTGTCACTTACAAGGCTGTGTTGACTTGAAGGAGCTTCTTTACATTGTTTACTTAGGTGTCAATTAGCTTATAAACGGTATGGGCCGTCCCTATTTGGTAGGAAATACTGCTCTAAATACCAAAGATGGTCTTAATGGACTAGTGTGTTTATTCTAGCATGAGAAATCATTGCTGTCTTGTAATTTCAACTCCTCTCTTGAAGCTCTTAGTAAGAAAAAATGCAAATAACCATAATCTCTTAATTGCACCTCATAACCCAGATTCTTTGGGGAATGGATCACCTTTAATACAAGTATGAGTTTTTCTACTCGCCTCTGAACTTTCATTCATTTCTGCATCATTTTGCCCACCTCAGACATTTTACATGGGACCTTGGTGCTGGTGATTCATACCTATAATCCTAGCTACTCAGGAGGCTGAGATCTGAGGATCATGGTTCAAAGCCAGATCCAGCAGGAAAGTCCATGGGACTCTTATTTCAAATTAACCATCAAAAATCCAGAAGTAGAGGTAATATAGCTCAATTGATAGAGTTCTAGCCTTGAGCACATAGAGCTCAGGGACAGTGCCCAGGCCCTAAACTGAAGCAGAAGGAAGAAGGAGGAAGGGAAGAGGGGCTGGAAGAGGAGAAGGAGGCGAAGAAGAGGAGGAGGCAGGGGCAACAGCTGGCTGCTGGTGGCTCACACCTGTAATCTTAGCTACTCAGGGGGCCGAGATCTGAATATCATAGCTCAAAGCTCAGGCAGGAAAGTCTGTGAGACTCTTATCTCCAATTAACCAGAAAACTGGAAGTAGATCTGTGGCTCAACATGGTAGAGGGCTAGTCTTTTGTTGTTGGTGGTGGTGGTGATGGACATTGAGCTCTGGGCCTGGGTGCTATCCCTAAGCTCTTCAACTCTAGGCTAGCTCTCTACCACTTAGAGCCACAGCACCACTTCCGGTTTTCTGGTGGTAAATTAGAGATGAGTCTCACAGTGTTTCCTGCCCCAGCTAACTTTGAACCGTGATCTTCAGCTCTTAGTCTCTTGAGTAGCCAGGATTCCAGGAGTGAGCCACAAGGGCCCACCTCTGTATTCTATTCTTGTACTAATATTTTCCCTCTATTATTTTTACAAAACAAAATAACAACAGGTTAGGCTTGCTGTGAGGGTAAAGGGACAATGGACAGGATGGCACTGCCTTTCACTTTGAAAAATGTTGCGGGAATGTAAGGCCTGAGGGCACTGATTCTTCCTTCTCAGGCCAGAAAGCCTGACAGCTTGTGGGAGCTTGAGGTGTTCTGCCCTGTGTAAGACTAGGGTCGTTGTTAGCAATACATGGGTTAATTGAGATCTGCTTTTTGGCTGATAGAACCCCTGAGGATTTTCAGTGCAGAAGGGTGTCTTATTTGCTGGAGGCCTGGGATATCAGCATTGCCACCCTTGTAGATCTACTTACAGTCCATTTCCATGGCAGGCTTGCATCTGACAGACCTTGTATAGATTGCTGGAGTGTGTGTGTGTGTGTGTGTGTGTGTGTGTGTGTGTGTGTGTGTGTGTGTACAATGGCCTGGGTGCTGTTCCTCCCTTTAAAATTTTTAAAAACATCGTTTTGCTTCTTCTGGGCCCTGTGCCTGAGCTTTTTGTTCAAGGCTACTACTACTCTACCATTTGAGGCATCCACTGCCACCACCACTTCCAGCTTTTTAATTGGAGATGAGAGTCTCACAGACTTTCCTGACCAGGCTAGCTTTGAACCACTTTGAAACCATGATTCTCAGATCTCATTCTCATGAGTACTAGGATTACCTGTTCATTTCAGAACACTTTTAATGAAATTTATCTCTCTTTGGTTTTATGATTTGATCACTTTAGAAGTATTTTCAGATGTTCTACCATTAATCTCATTCATAAAGACAACTTTATTTTTTTTGGCATTATCTGCAGTATTTAAGCATTTGTTGTTGTTACAAACCAGCATGAAGATGGTCTTCAGCACAGAGTGTGGCCATGTTGTTCTTTCTGCTAGATTATGCCTGATTCTCATGTATGTTGTCAATGCTCCTACTTTCACCCTAAGTGCAGAAATGGAGCTGTGTGTATGGGGATGGCTGACTCAGAAGAATAATCAGTCCTCTGCCTACTCACGCAGATACCCCACCTCCACCCCACCACATAAAATCCTGTTAAACAAAATCAGTGTTGCCTTGGGACAGAACGCTTTGTGGTTTGGTGACTCAATTCTCTCTTGGCACTGGAAACCTAGATTCTCATTCAGCCAGTGGCACAAGAAAAAACTTGTTTTATATCCTCTCCCACTAAACAACAAATAAAGAAAAGCATTGATTTTATGCCCACAGGTTCTGTGGTCAAAAACAACATGGCTTTTGGCTCCTCCAAAGTGTATGACTGACATATATATGTTCATGGAAACCTAACATGAGAACAAATTAATACCAGGCTGAACCACAGACAGTTCCTGTATCACCTACAAACAAGTTTTGGTTCCTAAACTCTTGAGTTATTTTGAGATTTCTTTTTTTTTTTTCAAGCACAAATTGGACAACTAAAGAGTAAGGACACATTGATTCCTGAATTTGTAAGAAGAGAATTTTCACATTACACTTGTTAGAATTTGATAGGCTAAAATTGCAAAGGAAGAAGGGAAGACTGTAAGGAAATATTCCAAGTACCACAAGTGTGAATAAAGACGGGGTCAGAAAGACAAACCTCACAGGCCAAAAGATTTATTGACTTCAACCTGAGAAGGGCATACACGTCCTCTTCAGTCCCCACTGGAGAAGAAATTGCCAGATTCCCGGACTACTCATGTCTCTTTTTTATCAGGCAAAAAAAAGTGATGTCACATTGGGAAGAGATTAGAGATTTGGGCTGGAGTAGAGGGGAGAGAATGGGAACAGGGAAAAGGCTTTTTGTATAGAGTAAGAATCTTATCTTGAGTTTCAGGAGAGGGGGTTTGTTTTAACAGCATCTTGTCACCCAACAGTAGGGCCCTCAGTTTACAGGTTATCTGTTTTATGCTACAGGGTCGGGGTTGGGGGAGTTGATTCAGCTTGATCTAAAAGGAGGGCAATTCTGGAACTTTTCAGGATGTGACCGTCAAGGGAGTAGATGAGTGTTTCCAGTTAAAGTCATTTTTCTATCAAAGACATGAATAGGAAACTCAAGCAAAGACTTGTAATGATGAAGCCACCTGTATGTGCTGTATGTATATAAGGGAAGACAAATCAATCTCGTGGACCACACATTCATTTTGAGTTTGTGTGGAGAGGAAGGGGAGATGAGAGTGATGTCGGAGGTTCAGTTCGTTGGGAGATTTGGAGGTGTCATTTGGAATACAGTATGCATGTCTCTGTAAGCAAAGAGCGGAGAGCTGGGCTCACTGGCAGTCTGGGATCATCATGTTAGAGGAAATAAGCCAGACTGAGAAGGAAACATCACATGTTCTCTCTCATATGTGGATTCTTGTCCTTACGGATGAATATAACAGGAATTGAAACAAGCTCAGTTTGGGAGTGGAGACCAGCAGACTGGAGGGAGGGTGAAATGCTTGAACCACACATGTATGAAAACGCAACAATGAAATCACTTACAATGGAACAATGACGGAGAGGCTGGGAGCATGGCCTGGTGGTAGAGTGCTTGTCTAGCTGCACAAAGACTTAGGTTTGATTCCTCCATACCACATACACAGAAAAAGTTGGAAGTGGTGCTTTGGCTCAAGTGGCAGAGTGCTAGCCTTGAGCAAAAAGTGCTCAAGAACAGTGTTCAGGCCTTGAGTTCAAGCCCCAGAACTGGCAAATAAATAAATAAATAAATAAATAAATAAATAAATAAATAGGAGAAAGAGGAGGAAGAGGAGGAGAAGGAGGAGGAGGAGGAGTCCTGGGGCTTGAACCAGGGCCTGAGCACTGTCCTTAAACATTTTTCGCTCAAGACTAGCACTCTGCCACTTGAACCACAGCACTACTTCTGACTTTTTCTTAGTATGTGGTACTAGGAATTAAATCCAGGGCTTCATGCATGCTAGGCAAGCACGCTACCTCTAGGCCACAGTCCCAGCCCCCAAATGCTACAATTTTTGATGCTAGGGATAGTTATTACATTGCTTCTAGACATGCACCAAAATAGTCCTTCTGGCAGCATATGTGCATTGGCAAACCTCAAAACTGAAGAAGGTAGTGCTTGAGGGTCTGGACAGATGGTAGCTGCTACATGCAGTGTGAAGCTTGTAGGAGGCCCCAGAGTTTCTGAGGCTTTTATTCATTGCCATTCTCATGAGCCTTTTTGGACAAGTGAGTGAAGGTGTGGCAAAGGTAAACAAAACCTGTAGATGATGCATGTTAAAGATGCTGTAAAGTCAACTTCAAAGCCTGTGACATCTCCACTACAGACATCTGCAAAGAATACCAGACCTAGAAACTTGGTATGTAACTGCTGGGGCCAGGAGGAGGTGCTTTTGAAGCAAAGCTTTCTATTGACAGTATTTGAAAGTCATAAACAGAAACAGGCTCAGCAGGCAGCTCCTGAAATTTTGGCTTAGCTCATCTTTGCAGGAGATACTTTGTATTTGCTCACCCATGAACCCCTCCTTGAGCATCTTCCGAGGTGACATGTCGTTTTAGCCCTGGCAAGAAATGAAGGGAAACTTACACAGGGATCCATTAAGGACTTTGTGCTTAGAGATGAAAGTAGGAACTGCCAATGGTTATCATAAAGCTCAAATTCATCTGACAAGATTATCTGAAATAGGATGTGTGTGTGTGAGAGGGGGGGGAGGGAAGAAGAGAGAAAGGGAGGGAGAAAGAAAGACAGAGGACAAGCGACTGGTACCAAGGATGAAGGCATTTGGCTGGGAGTTTGGCCTATTGGTAGAATGCTTGCCTACCATGCATGAAGACCCAGGTTCAATTTCTCTGTACCACATACTTTTAAAAAAAGGATGGAGACACTTGATAACTAAATTGTGAAGTTATGACTACATTCTTTAGAGAGTGCTAAACCGCCTAAGAGCTTTTGAAGTGAATCTACCTGGCAGATTAGTCCTAAAGCTAGAAACAGTCTAGGAGACACTGGAGTACTAAGCTGAAGACATTAAGTAAGGAACTAGGACAATGATTCCAATGATTCTTGGGATGGACCAAGAGAGATAGGTGTTGTACCTGTGAGGTAGGAATGTTTCATGGATTTTTTTTTTTTTGCCAGTCCTCGAGCTTGAACTCAGGACCTGGGCACTGTCCTTGGGCTTTCTCAAGGCTAGTAATCTACCACTTGAGCCACATCACCACTTCTGGCTTTTTCTGAGGAATCAAACCCGGGGCTTCATGTATGCTTGGCATGCACTCCACTACTAGGCCATGCTCCTGACACATGTTTCATGGATTTTTTTTTTTTTGCCAGTCCTGGGTTTGAGCTCAGGGTCTGAGCACTGTCCTTGGACTTTCTCAAGGCTAGAGCTCTACCACTTGAGCCTCAGCACCACTTCTGGCTTTTTCTCTATATATGTGGTACCAAGGAATTGAACCCGGGTCTTCGTGCATGCTAGGCAAGCACTCTACCACTAAGCCAAACTCCCAGCCCTCATGGATTTTTTTTAAACTGAATCCTATAGAGGATTCATAGTAAAATATATCCTCTTAACAATACAGGTAAGGATGGGAAAACTAAAGAAATGTTAGCTCGTGTAATCAGACCTGAAAAAGCAAATACTTTACAGAAAATAAAATTCTGTAATTACCCATATTGTTTCCTTCCTTCCTTCCTTCCTTCCTGCCTGCCTGCCTGCCTGCCTGCCTCCTTCCTTCCCCTCCCCTTCCCTTCCTTTCCTTTTCTCACCTTCCTTTCATTTCTTCCTTTTCCTCCTTCTTCCTCCCTCCTCCTCCTCCTCCTCTTCCTCCTCTTCCTCCTCCTCCTCCTCCTCCTCCTCCTCCTCCTCCTCCTCCTCCTCCGGTTCTTTCTCTTCTTCCTTCTCTGGTTTCTTTGGTGTGGTATTCATGTCTTGTGCATGCTAGGCTCATCCTCATCACATAATTGCATTGTTAGTCCTAATGGGTTTGTTGTTTGTTTGTTGGGGTTCTTTTTTAGAGTCGATTTTGCTAGGTTACCCAGGCTAGCCTCAAATTTGTGATCCTCCTGCCTCATCCTCTCAAGTTGCTTGGGTTACAGGTGTGCGTTACCATGCCCAGCAACACACAAGACTTTAAACTTGAGCCCTTCCTCAAAGCACAGCCCTCAATTCCTCAGTTCTTCTGAGGCTTTATGCAGAAGTTCCCAGGCTATGTTCCTTGGCCTCCTTCTCTTTGCTCCTGTCTGGAATGGAACCGTTCATTCCTCTGCAACTTATGCTAAGAAAACCAAACCTTGTTGAGTTCAGCCTGTCTCCAGGTGACTCTCATAGTTGGTTAGCATGTAGTGATCCCAACTAATCAAAAATGATATCATATTGTTCCTGAGATAGCTTGGCAGTTTTCACTGACTCTGTTGCCTCCCAAAGGTAGATGTGAGCAAATGGCAGGGAGAGAGCCCGGGCCCAGCTTCAGCTGGAGAGGGGATGACCTGCCTTGTATGGTGTAGCTGAGGGAAACTGACATTTCTGTTCACACCGCACATTGGGAAATGGCTCTCAGCCTTTAACTCACCAGTAATAATCACTGCACCCAGGATAATGCCAGCACTCAGGGAGGGGAGGCTTACTTTTTCAAAAACATTTAACAGGATGTCTAAATTGATATCTTGTGCAGCCACTAGGTGGCAGAGTTTGGGCATTTTATTACCATTTGATGATAATAAGGGTTGCATTGATGGATGTAGACTTGTTGCTAAAGCTAAAGCTTTTTGAGGGTGTTTGGAAAAATTATACCTTGAATAAGTATGGAAAATCATTTCTGTTTCCCCAGAAAACTGGAGATTTGTAGTTGCAAAACTAATGCACTGAGAATTTGAGCTTGGAGCTGTGTAGTCTCTTATAGTCTCTGGACCTCCATGTACTCATATGCAAAATAGGATGGTTTGTGTGGGGGGCAGGGGTAGGGGGTCATCAGGCTTGCGCTTGGCCTGGGCGCTGTCCCTGAGTTCTTCAGCTCAAGGCTAATGCCCTACCCTCAAGCTAAGCCCCCTTCCCATTTTTTTAGTGAGTGATTGGTCCTTTTGTGCCCGGGCTGGCTTTCAACCTTGATCCTCAGATCTCAGCCTCCCTGAGTATCTAGGATTACAGGCATGAGCCACCACGACAGGCTAGGATGGTTTTGATTAGAGGTTGTCTCTAAAGCATCTTCTAGCTCAGATATTCTCTTTTGTATATCATTTCATATCTCAGCCTGATAAATGTAGGCCCTCAAAGCAACACCTTATAAGTTATTACTCAGGAAATACCAACTGACATTCATAAATGCTGCTATTAATTGAGAACCTACTAAGTGCCTCTACTAGGCCAAGCCTATTATGGGGATTACCTAATTTAATTATCCTTATTGTAATATTATTACCCTAGATTAGGAAACTGAGGCTTTGAGGTATTAATTACCCTGAGATCACACAGCTATTGGCCAAGCTAGTCTTTGACTCTGAAATCTGTGTGCACACATTGCTGTATTTCATCCTCTGGTCAGCTGAGAAAAAATATAAATATGAAGAACAACATTGCTTCTTGAGGAAATGCCAATTCTGCATATTTAAATTCCTTCCTTCAAGGGAAAGGGACTTTCATTTTACATTTTTTAAATTTATTTTTTATTGTAATTAATAGAAGGGTTACATTATATTCACTAGATAGAAGGTGCATAACTTCACAAACATTGATACCCTTTCTCATGACATGGTCCCCATTTCCCTCCCTCTTCCCCCGCTCATTTTACATTTCTAAGGGGTCATATTTATATGGCTCTCTCCTATTGGATTTTGTCTTGATTTTTTGTTTGTTTGATTTGGGTTTTACACTGCTCCTGGGACTTGAACTCAGGTCCTAGGTGCTGTCCCTCAGCCTTTTCTGCTCAAGGTTAGTGCTCTATCACTTGAACTACGGCTCCATTTCTAGCTTTTTGGTGGTTAATTGGAAATAAGAGTCTCACAGACTTTCCTGCCTGGGCTAGATTTGAATTGTGATCCTCAAATCTCAGTTTCTTGAGTAGTTAGGCTTGCAGGTGTGAGCCACCATCATCTGACTTCTATCCTCCTGTGGTCATTAGGCACCTCTTTGGAAACTGGCCACATTCCAGACATATGGGCAACCAGGGGACTCCATGTCCCATCAGTCACGTGATTTCTCAGGGGCAATGTCTTTTCAAACATGCCTAAAACAATGGCACCACATAATTGCAAGGACCCTTTATAGGACCTGGACTATCTGATGATATGTGTCTGTAATCTAATACAACCTCTAATGTCAAAAGGATGGAGGTTGCTCAGTAGACAGTGTTTCTCTATTTACTATACGGGTGCTTGCCACAGTTTGTTACTGGATTAGCAGTGCCTTTCCAGGCACCAGTAGCTCATGCTTATAATCCTAGCTACTCAGGAGGCTGAGATCTGAAGGCACTGGTTTGAAGTCAGGACAGACAGTAAAGTCTGTGAGACTCATATTGCCAATAAACCACCTAAAAAAAGGCTAAAGTGAGCCTGGCGCTGATGTCTCACGCCTATAATCCTAGCTGCTCAGGAGGCTGAGATCTGAGGATCATAGTTCAAAGCCAGCTCAGGCAGGCAAGTCTGTGAGACTCTTATCTTCAATAAACTATTCAGAAAAAGCTGGAAGTGGCACTGTGGCTCAAGTGGTAGAGCACAAATAGGCTCAGGAATAGAGCCCAAGCCCTGAGTTCAAGCCCCAGGACTGGGGAGCCTGTGGCTCCAGTGGTGGGGCACCAGCCTAGAACAATGAACTACCCAAAGCCAGAAGTGGAGCTGTGGTTCAAGTGGTAGAACACTAGCCTTAAACAAAAGAGCTAAAACATAGTGCCCAGGCCCTGAGTTCCAGCTCTGGCACCTCTACACACACACACACACACACACACACACACACACACACACGCACACTTTTCTCTTGTGGCCAAGAAATTTATATAATAGATGTGTAACAAATGTCTTAATTCACAAGAGTGCTTCTATGGACTGGAGTTTGAAGCCCCCTCTAGGAAGTTATTTTATACATATAGAGGCAGGTACCTTTGGGCAACTTGGAAACCATACGTTTGAGTCTGCAGAACACACTGGTAATTCTTTGAATGGACCATAGATGGCAGTATATCATCGGTTTATATCTTGCTGCTAAAGTTGATCTCTGGGTTTCATTAAATCATTTCACATGCCCATTATCTCTGAAGCAAGAATTATGGGTAAAGAAATACATTTCATTTGCTATACATTGCACAACCACATCAAAATACTTGCAGGGGCCAACTAGCATTTGGAAAACTAGGCAGATTCATAGGATGTTGATAAAATTCAAGGTTCAAGGCCACATCCAAGGACTCTGAAGGGATCCCAGCACTGTACATTTTTTTAAAAAGATAATGTGTTTTCTTGTTCTTCAGGAATGCATTTTATATAAGTTTCAGGCCTCTCAAAGATAAAGTTCTCTGAGAATGACCATGTAGCTCCCTTAAGTTAAGGAAAGAAAAACAGAAAGGAAAAACTCAGGGCCTAGGCACTGTCTCTAAGCTCTTTTGTTTAAGGCTAGTGTTCTACCACTTGAACCACAGCTCCACTTCTGGCTTTTGGGTAATTCAGTGAAGATAAGATTCTCATGAACTTCCTGTCCAGGCTGGAAATCTGGGCTGGTTTGAACCATGATCCTCAGCTCTCAGCTTGCTGAATAGGTAGGATTATAGGCATGAGCCACCAGTGCCTGGCAGTATTGTTTTTAGAATATAAAAATTATAGAAAGACAAAAAGAAGTATATTGTTGCTAATATATTTTCACATTTAACATAATGCAAAGATGCAAGGTTGCATTCACCAGATTATACTCATCTCTTGCACACTTTCATTGGTGACATTATCACATTGCTAAACACCCTTCTTGCCTTTTTGAGTACTAGTGCTTTGTATTGTTTATCTTTTCATCCTTGGCACAACTTGGTGGACACTTCACTAGAGTATGGATACACTGTTTCTGTGAAGCAATGGGGCCTTAAAGATTTAGTTCTCTTTCTGCTTCATTGACAAGCTTCATGCAATCCTTGATCTTAGAATCTTAGGGCTGGGGTGTAGCTCAGTAGTAGAGCACTTTCCTAGCCTGTGAGCCCCTGGCATTGATCAGCACTGTAAAAACAAAACAAACAAAAATAAAAAACCTTGTCTTATTCTAGCATTTTCCTCCTCCCTCCTTCCCCCCTTCCTTTCTTTTATTGGGATTTAATCTCAAAGCCTCTAACTCCCACTCAGCTTTTCCCACTCACAGCTTATGCTCTACCACTTGAGCCACACCTCTCATGCTGTTTTTATATGCTAGTTAGTTGGAAATAAAAGTCACAAGGACATTTTTGCCTAGACTGGCTGGTTTCTAATGGAAATCTTCACATCTCAACCTCTTGAATACCTGAAGTGACAATACGCTCCATCTTATCCCAGACAGCATCTCACAATGTGACTCATGCTAGCTCGCATAATCTTTCTGCCGCTGCCTCTGGAGTGCTGGGATTTTAGGTGGGACGGGCTTGCTAGGCAGGCAACTGATCTATCACTTGAAAAACACACAGACACAGACACACACACACACACACACAGACACACACACACAGACACACACACACAGACACACACACACACACACACACACCAGCCCTTTTTTACCTTAGTTCTTTTCAGATAGGGTCTCAAGCTTTTGTTTCAGGCTGGCTGGAACAAAGATGTTCCTACTTATGGGATCACAATGTCTGGATTATCGTTTGAGATTCACATCTCACTTTTTGCCCCAGCAGGACTTGAACTGTGATCTTTCTGATCTATATTTCACAAGTAAGATGACAAACAGGAGCCACTAAATTAAAAGGAAAGGAGGCCTGGTACTGGTGGCTCACACCTGTCATCCTAGCTACTCAGGAGGTAGAGATTGGAAGGACCACAGTTTGAGGCCAGAAAAAGCAAAAAGTTCATGGGACCCTATCTCGACCAATATGGTGCTATGTGCCTGTTATGCCAGCTACATAGGAGGCTGAAATTGACAGGATCGAGGTTCCAGGTTAGCCTAGGCAAAAAAAAAAAAAAAAAAAAAATGTCCATGAAACCTCCTTTTTCCTTCTTTCTAGCTAATTCAGGGTTTTGTTTGTTTGTTTGTTTGTTTTGTTTTTGCCAGTCTGGGCCTTGAATTTAAGGCCTAGGCACTGTCCTTGGGCTTTCTCAAGGCTAGCACTCTACCCCTTGAGTCACAGCACCACCTCTGGCTTTTTCTGTACATGTGGTACTGAGGAATGAACCCAGGGCATTGTGCAAGGCAAGTGCTAGGCAAGCAATCTACCACTAGGCCATGCTCCTGTACCCTTCCCAGCTACTTCAGGAGGCATACACTGGAGGACTGTGGTTTAGACGAGGGAGAAAGAAAGAAAGAAAGAAAGAAAGAAAGAAAGAAAGAAAGAAAGAAAGAAAATCTTAAAAATAAGCAGAAAGGGGTGGAGGCGTGACTCAAAAAGTAAACTATCAGCCTAGCTAGCACGATGATCAAGCCCCAAAAAGAAAGAAAAGAAAAAGGCATGGGGAACAACGCCTTTGGGTTTGCTGACTTTCCAGAGTTGTTGGCTTATTGACATTACTGTTCCCATTCTATAGAGTTTTGGATATACCAGATGGAAGCCAGCAAGAACCTCAGGAGTTTCCACTGCCCTGTGGGGAGTCCCAGGCATGTCACTCCATGGGAGAGATGCCTGCTCCTGCACCTGTAGACTCTGCCCTGATGAAGAAGGTAAGGCTGCTTCTGCAAACCTTTCTCTCCCAGGAATCCACACTGCACAGACTCCCAGCCATAGGCAGCCCCATGACGGATTTCAAAGCAATTGTTTCCTGAGGATGCTATCAAGAAAAGGCTTCAAGGTTCCTTGCCTTACTTTGTCCTTAGCCACAGTCTTTTCTCGACACCAGTGGTCTGGTAGCTCATGGCTTACCGTCCCAGGCTGGAGCCAAGAAGCCTTGGGTACTGGGCAGCACACGGGAGAAGAGTTGGAAGAGCCCAGTCCCTGTACTGGCAAAGGCTTGGAGCAATGGTCAAGAGAACTTTCCTGCCAAGGTAGGATGGAGGCAGAGCATAAGGAAGGGCAAGCAGGCAGTGTCACCTGGAATGAGGTCAGCCAGGCAGTGCCTCTTGTCTAGGCTGTTCATACTCTTCTGGCGAGGGAGGGGGGGTGTGCAGATGCCTCCATCTGGAAGAACCAGCTTCTATATCTGTATCTGCCTGTTGTCTCTTCCTCTGCTCCTCTCCAGCCCTGCCCTCACTTCCTCTCTCTAGCATTCCTCCCTCCCTCTTCCTCACTGCCCTAGGACCTGCCCCCCGTCCCCCACCCTTCCACACCCTCTGTCCCCTGTTCTCTGTTAGCAAGGGCTGGAAAAGGAGACCCAAGCTTTTTTGTTTGTTTGTTTTGTCAGTCATGGGGCTTGAACTCAGGGCCTGAGTCCTGTCCCTAAGCTCTTTTGTTCAAGGCTAGCACTCTACCACTTTGAGCCACAGCTCCACTTCAGGCTTTTGAAGGGGTTAATTGGATAGAAGAGTCTCATGAATTTTTCTGCTAGGCTGACTTTGAACCGAAATCCTTAGATTGCAGCCTCCTAAGTAGCAAGGGTTATAGGTGTGAGCCACCAGACCAGAGCCCAGCTTAGCCACAACCTTTCTTATCCCCACTGATAGTTTTTTTTTTTTTTTGCCAGTCCTGGGCTTCAGCTCAGGGCCTGAGCACTGTCCTTGGACTTTCTCAAGGTTAGAGATCTACCACTTGAGCCTCAGCATCACTTCTGGCTTTTTTCTATGTATGTGGTACCGAGGAATCGAACCCGGGTCTTCGTGCATGCTAGGCAAGCACTTTAACCACTAGGCCAAACTCCCGGCCCCCCCCACTGATAGTTTTAACTTCATATCTTTTAACATCATGTCTGAGAGGCCAAGTGGACTAGCAGCTCACCCTGCCCAGCCCCCCTCACCAGTCTTACTAGGAAACGAGTGCTGACTGCACTTACTGTGTGGTTAAAGGGCTGACTATGTGGCTCAGTGGTAGAGAACTTGCCTGATTCAAGGTTCTGGGTTAAATCTTCAGCAACACACACACACACACACACACACACACACACACACACACGAAGGTGGAGGAGGAAAATTCTGTTCAGTTCATATCCAAGATGGGTGCCAGGGCAACCTCCCCACCTCCTAATTTCCCCTTCTCTCTGGCATTTCTCTCCAGGAGCCCTCATTCTTTCCTATGAAGCTGAACCAGGTTCTAGCAGGGTCACCCTTGGCCTTCCTTCCCAGGTAGAAGGCACAAGTTCTCCTTATGATCCCTGTGTTGTCAGGTGCCAGGGCTCACGCCTGTAACCCTAGCTTCTCAGGAGGCTGAGATCTGAGGATGGCAGTTTGAAGCCACCCCAAGCAAAAATGTCTGAGAGACTCTTACTTCTATTAAATTTCTCTCTCTCTCTCTCTCTCTCTCTCTCTCTCTCTCTCTCTCTCTCTCTCTCTCTCTCTCTCTCTCTCTCTCTCTCTGAAAATGGAGCTGTGGCTCAAGGGATAGTATGCTAGCCTTGAGCATAAATGCTCAGGGATAGCCCAAAGTTCAAGTCCCAGGACCAGGAGCAAACAACAACAACAAAAAACTCTTCATGGAGCTAGCCCTTTGAGTTATAGCTATTTAATAAAACATTACTTGGATTTTTAAATTTTCATCAAAGCTAAAACAATTTTGCATTTCTCTAGATAATCATGATTCACTCACTCTATATCTATTCTATCCATTGTAAATTATTGTATTTATTGATTTGTTGCTTATTTTAGCATGCTGTAACAACATTCCTTGAAGCTGACAATGATACATTGAATCCTTCCATTAAAAGAAGACATTTCATTCACTTGCTTGTATACACGGAAATGCAGGTTTATAATTACAAAGATAGCATCACCTCTCAATTACATGGGTACAACTAGAGGAAAAGGTGTAACTATAAATCAGAATGTTTCTAGAAGTTAAGTCTGAGGCAGGAAGTCTCACTGAGAATTTTATATTTACCTATTAAATATATAACTCTTTAGTAATTTTTGTGTGTGTCCTGATCCTGGGAAACTCAGTGACTGGACACTGTCCTTGAGCTTTTCTTCCTCAAGGTTAGCACTCTACCTCTTGAACCACAGCTCCCCTTCTGTTTTTTTGCTAATTAATTGGAGATAAGAGTCTTATGGACTTGCCTGCCAGGGCTGGCTTTGAACTGAGATCCTCAGATCTCAGCTTTCTGAATAGCCAAGATTGCAGATGTTGAGCCACCAGCATGCAGTTCTCTTTATTATTTTTTTTTGTCGGTCATTGGGCTTGAACTCTGGATCTGGGCATTGTTCCTAAGCTCTTCAGGTCAAGGCTAGCACTCTACCACTTGAGCCATAACACCACTTCAGGCTTTTTCTGTTTATGTGGTACTGAGGAATCAAACCCAGGGCTTCAAGCATGCTAGGCAAATTCAAGGCTAGGCTCTACCACTAAGCTACATTCTCAGCCCCTCTTTATTATTTTTTAAGGAAGAAAATATATTTGTTTAAAGTATTTTATTTCTTCCAGAACATTATTTTGAATTAGAAAAATGCATAAAGAGGTTGTTTCATTAAGTAAAAGCACAAATGTTATGTGTTATATATGGCAAGTGTGGTTCTTTCTTTGTATTTTAGAGTTAACAACATAGATTACTTTGTTACATTTGTATCCACATATGTACTTCTATTAATTATGTGAAATTTACTACTTAATTTATTTTGAAGTTACAATGTCTTTGTTTTACTGTAAGAAGTTATTTCTATGGCATGAAGAAATATCTTGACTTACTAAAGCATTTCTTTAAAAGTGATCAAGAAGACTGAACAATGTATTACTTGCAATACCCCATCTTCAAGGAGGATAGTTCTCTTAGTGAGAAATTCAGTGATTCCCAGCATAAAAAAATCTCTTAATCGCTCTTCAATTCTAATTACTTACTTTGATCTAGAAAATTTTATGTGGCTACAGTAAAATTGTTATATTTTTTATATTTTCAATCTTTTTGAACCACATTCAGATAATGGAATAACTAGAAATTATACAATTTAATTCAGAGGGAAAATGACTTTTGCATTAATTATTTGAGTCATTTCTCCTCTTTTGAAGGGATTTTTTTTTTTGTCAGTCCTTGGCCTTGAGCTCAGGGCATGAGCACTGAACTTGGACTTTCTCAAGGCTAGAACTCCACCACTTGAGGCACAAACCGGTTCTGGCTTTTTTCTATGTATGTGGTACCGAGGAATCGAACCTGGGTCTTGGTGCATGCTAGGCAAGCACTCTACCACCAGGGCAACCTCCCAGCCTTTTGGAGGGATTTTTAACAAATAATTAATTAATTTCATGCCAGTACCTGAGTTTGAATTCAGAGCCTTGTCTTCTCTTTAAGTGTGCTTGCTCTACTAATGCTCTATCAAGGGAGACACACCCCAGTCTGGCATTTTGCTGGTTAATTGGAGATAGAGTATTACAGACTTTTCTGTCTGGACTGGCTTTGGATTCTGGGTCTCAGATCTTAGCCTTTAGCCTCCTGAGTAGCATTGGTTACAGATGTGAGCCACTAGTACCTAAGCTGCTGCTGCTGCTGCTGCTGCTGCTGCTTCTCCTCCTTCTCCTTCTCCTTCTCCTTCTTCTTTTGCATTTTAATCTTCGAAAATTCTTTAATAACTAATATGAGTTAGAAAATCAACAAACAATGTGATGTACAGGGACATTCTATATATCAAGAAAACATCTTCAATTATAGTACATCAGACCTTTTTTTGTGTGGGTGGGTCATGGGGTTTGAACTCAGCCTGCGTGTTGTCCCTGAGCTCTTCAGCTCAAGGCTAATCTTGAGCCAAGCCCCATTTCCCGTTTTCTAGAGGTTGATTGAAGATAAAAGTCTCAGGTCCTTTTGTGCCCAGGCTGGCTTTGAACCTTGGTCCTCAGATCTCAGCCTCCTGAATAGCTAGGATTACAGGCATAAGCTACCACACCGGGCACTTTTACTTTTAACCAGTCCTTGGGCTTGAACTCAGGGCCTGAGCACTGTCCTTGGACACTTTGCTCAAGGCTAGTGCTTTGCTCCTTGAGCCATAAGCATCACTTCTGTTTTTTCTATGTATGGGGTACCGAGGAATCGAACCTGGGTCTTCATGCATGATAGGCAAGCACTCTACCACAAGGCCATGCTCCTGGCTATACTTTCTTTCTTTCTTTCCTTCTTTCTTTCTTTCTTTCTTTCTTTCTTTCTTTCTTTCTTTCTTTCTTCCTTTCTTTCTTTCTTTCTCTCTCTCTCTCTTTCTCTCTCTCTCTCTCTCCTCTTTCTCTCTTTCTTTCTCTCTTTCTTTCTTTCTCTCTTTCTTTCTTTTTTTCTCTCTCTCTTTCTTTCTTTCTTTCTTTCTTTCTTTCTTTCTTTCTTTCTTTCTTTCTTTCTTTCTTTCTTTCTTTCTTTCTTTCTTTCTTTCTTTCTTTCTTTCTTTCTTTCTTTCTTTCTTTGCCAGTCCTGGGCACTGTCCTTGGGCTTTCCTCAAGGCTAGTGCTCTACCACTTGAGCCACAGTGCCACTGCCAGCTTTTCTGTGTATGTGGTACTGAGGAACTCAACCTGCATCTATATGAATGCTAGGCAAGCACTCTACCGCTAGGCAAAACTCCCATCCCCAGGCTTTGGTTCTTTTTTGTTTACTTGATTGCTTTCTTTCTTTTCTTTTTGTCAAAAGTGGGCTTGCACTCAGGGCCTGAGTGTTGTCCCCGAGCTCTTTTGCTCAAGGTAGTAGACCCAGTGCCATTTCTGGTTTTTGAGTGGCTGATTGGAGATAAGAGCTTCTTGGGGACTTTTCTGCCTAGGCTGGCTTCAAACTGCAATCCTCGGATCTCAGCCTCCTGAATAGCAGACTTACAGGCATAAGCCACTTGCACCCAGCTATTTCTTCTTTTTTTTTCTTTTTTATGATTATATGTTTTCAACTTAACAGAGAAAAGGAATACCAAATCCATAAGAAACAGAAAATGCATAAGAACAGAATAAACAGCTGAATAAACTTTAGTATGAGGGAGAGGGTTCATACAAAGCTGACCTTGACCTTGCACGCCCCCTCACCCCACCTCAGCCTCACCAGTGCTAGGAAATGTTTTCCCTGCCATAGACCTCAGTAAGACCCTAATCTCCCATTTTGTACAAGTGCATGTGCGTGCATGTGTGCACTTTCTTGAAAGACAGATGAACTTTCTTCTCCTTGGAATAAAAGTAATTATGGAGGGGAGAGAGCTTGCCAAATCCTGGCCTTCTTTTCCAGAAGTCACTGGTACAGAGCTGGGTTCTCAGTGCTGCATCTCTGCCCTGTGATTTGAGACATCTGGAATCTTTACCCTTTCTCTCCTGAAAGTAACATGCTCCAAGATCATCCAGAACAGACCATACAGATATGGTTCTTCCACGGTCACAGTGACAGCTTCCACACTGCCCACTTCACCTTTGACTTGGCAAAGAGGTGTGGTTTCCAGTGCCCAGCCTGGTTTAATGTGGTCAGGAAATGCAACAACTTAATTCAACAAGCACAACACACTCTACCTCAAAGCCCCACCCCAGCCCATTATCCTTCTGTCTAGCTCCCTTCCCATTCCTGTTATTCTTCCCTTTTCGCTCTCTTCATAGCTGCTCCTCCCTGCTCCATTGTTGTCTCAGTGACTGTCCAAAGTTCCAATCTCATTTCTTATGCCAGACCAAGTTGAGGATATTAGAGGACTCAGACTCATTACCCTAGCCCAAGCCTGTGCCTTCCCGAGGCATGCTGTAGTGTCTCCCCACTGCTGCGCTGTCCCTCAAACCCAATGCAGGAACACTAGTCACTAGGGCTACACATTGTATTTTGTCAATCATGCTAAGCTCAGGACCAGCTAAAATCATCCTGAAAGAAGTGGGGCCACTCAACTTTTCAACTTTACTTCAGTGCTGAGACTATGGTGTTTTCTAACCAAGGTTCAACCTTCCCTCACTGCTGCACAGGACACCCCAACACTACATTCCACTGTTCTATCAGGACTTCACTTTAAGTGATCGATGCATTTATTGGACCAACTGAATACAGTGCATTTAAACCCAGAGCCTTATGCATGCTAGACAATAAATACAGTACCACCCAGCTATATTCTCAGCTTTACCTGTGCCTTTAGATAGATCAGAGCCCTTGGTCCTTTCCATATCCAACACCTCTGCTCTTATCATCAGTGAGATCTTGATATCATTTCACCCCAGCTCACCCTGAGATCTAGTCAATCCACATATGCAGGGCTAGTTGCTCTCTCTTTAATTATTCTCCTGAGATTAGGATGCCTCATGCCTCTGTGTCTACATGGTGGGAGACCCTGTGCTCTGAAAGGTGGAACACATTGTTCAGGGGGGAAAGGGGGAGAAAAAAGGAAGAGAGAGGAAGGAAGGGAGAGAGAGAGGGGGAGGGAGGGAGGGAGAACAAGTTTTGAGTTTTGATTTTGTATTAAAAGTCAGGGGAGGAATGTGGCTTAGTGGTAGAGTGCTAGCCTTGAGCAAAAGAAGCTCAGGGACAGTGCCTAGGCCTTGAATTCTAGCCTCAGGACTGGCAAAAAAAAAAAAAAAATAGGGGAATTAAGAAAGCTTGGGAGCAGTGATGAGTATGGTGTTACATTCATCTCAGCCCTCCGGAAACACTTTTTTTTCTTTTGCATGTCTTTAATTGAAAGGTATCAAGTAATAGGAGTTGGTCAGGTTTCTTCTGCCAACTGGAAAGTTAACACTGATTTTTCAAAACTGTTGAAATGTATTTGGTTATCCATAAAACATGGTTTACAAAAGTTAATGAAAAAATATACTCTGGCACATGATTGTACTTTTGACAAGGAAATCTTATCTATCAAAGCCTTCTTGCTTGAGCTCAGAGAGTGATTTGTTTTTCTTTTCTTCTCAAGTACATGTGTGTCTTCATTTGAGGTAGTGATTGTGGGTGCTGCTTATTTACATATGTATAAATAAACATAAATGTGCACTAGCTAGTTCATTTCCTGTCCCTTTCCAAACTAAAAGATGTTTATTATTTTTCTAGAAAATATTATATTTATTTGCTTCTTGCAAAAAGTGTAAAAATAGGGCTGGGAGTTTGGCCTGGTGGTTGAATGCTTGCCTCAGTACCACATACATAGAGAAAGCTAGAGGTGGTAGAGCTCTAGCCTAGAGGAAGTCCAAGGACAGTTCTCAGGCCTTGAGTTCAAGCCCCAGGACTGGCAGAAGAAGAATATCTAAACATAGAAAAGTACAGTAAAAATACTGAGTGACTTGAGAAAGCTCAATAATAGTGCTTAGGCCCCAAGTTCAAGCCCAAGCACTGGCAAAAAACAACGAAGTAGAAAAAGAAAAAGGTATAAAAATCAAAGCCTCAGAAACCTTTATTTTGTAGCAGGCATCAGTGGCTCATGCCTGTAATCTTAGCTACTCAGGAGGCTGAAAATGAGGGTTACAGTTCAAAGCCAGCCCTTGAAGGAAAGTCCAAAACATGAACTAGAGCTGTGGATCAGGTGATAGAGTGCTAGTCTTGAGTGAAAAATCTAAGAAACAGTGTTCAGACCCTAAGTTCAAGTCCCACTACTGGCACCAAAAAGTTTTTTTTTTTTTTTTGCTTTTTCTATGTATGTGGTATTGAAGAATTGGACCAGGGTCTTTGTGCATGCTAGGCAAACACTCTACCACTAAGCCAAACTCCCAGCCCCCAAAAAGGTTTTTTACCTTGAGAGATGACTGGCTTGGAGTGGGTGTTTTTTAAATGTATTTATAGAGTTGGGCCAATAGAGATTTACTTTTGGGGGGTTGTTGTTGTTCATATTAAACAAAAATATTGCATACTACATACAATTCTCTAACTTGGTTTTTAAACTAAGAAATATTTGTGATCCTCTTTCAAGTTAGCAATTATTGCTACATATTATCCCATATATACTATGATACTTATCATAGTTTTTTTAGTGTTTATTTATGGGAATTTAAATTGTTTCTACTTTTTAACCTTGTATAAACAATGTTGGTGCTACACTTTCTCCTTGGTTATTTCTGTGGACTAAGTTCACTAGAAGTGAGATTGTTAAATTGAAAGAATATATAAACTGGGTTCTGATGGCTCACACATATAATCATAACTACTCAGGAGGCTGAGATCTGAGGATTGCAGTTCAAAACCAACCCAGGTAGGAAGGTCTATGAGACTCTCATTGCCAATTAACCACCAGAAAACTAGAAGTGGTGCTGTGTCTCAAAATGGTAGAGAGCTAGCGAGCCTTGAGCAAAGAGCTCAAGGACAGTACCCATGCCCCAAGTTCAAACTCCATGACTGACAAAAAATAAAATAAAAATATATAATTTTATTGTGTGAATGTTTATGAATATGAATACATATTTTTGTACATATCAAATTGCTCATTAAGAATTTTCTACCAACTTATACTCCTCAAAGTACATGAAGATGCCTCTTTTTTCCTACTACTCTATGAATATTGTATAATCAGTCCTTTTCATTTTGCTGGTCTGCGGTATTACATTATTTGAATGTGTGATTCTTCAATTAACATTAGATCTGGGCACTGGTAGCTCATGATTGGAATCCTAGCTACTCAGGAGACAGTGATATGAGGTTCAAAGTCAGCCTGGGCAGACACATGTAAGAGACTCTTATTTCCATTTAACCAGCAAAAAGCTGGAAGTGAAGGTGTGGCTCAGGTAGTAGAGTGCCAGCCTTGCATTCAAGCTCTAGTACTGTTGAAAGACAGACAGACAGACAGACAGCAGACACACACACACACACACACACACACACACACACACAGACTGAAGTTAAGAGAAACAAAATTTTGTTTCTCAGGAAACAAAATTCTCTATGGTTCCTTTAGGTGTTTACATTGGTTTGGTTCTCTGAAGTTGCTATGATAAAGTCATAATCGTTTCTATTTAGAATGGGTAATATTTGGGGTTTATATGACGCATTTAAAATTTCTCTGTCTTCATTTCCTCTTCCTCCTTTTTCATTAATGCTGTTATCCAGTTAGCATCTGTACCCATTGTATGGTTTGGATGTGAAAAAGTTGCAGAATTCATTAAGTGGCAAAAAATAAAAATAAAAAAGTGCTTTTGGGGTGGCATAGGAGAAGTGTGGCTTTTGACTTGTTTTTGTGTCTTTTCTTTTTTTTTGGTACTGGGGATTGAACCCAGTTACAAGCGCTTTGCCACTGAACTACATCCCAGCCCCTGAGATGTTTTTTTAATCAATAGAAGTAAAATAGTCTATCAGTAAAGGAACTGAAATATATTCCCTGTGTTCATACAAATGCCTTGCATATGACACTGAAAATATTCACAACTCCCTTCCACATAGTACATCAGATGTGGAAATTAAATCCTTTACGCTGCCCCCCACGTCCAGCTTGAGTGGGGGGCATCTCTCACTGTCAGTGGTGACCCGCCTCCCTAACAAGCCCATCTCACTCCTAGGAATCACAAGGCAAATAATAAAGCTTGGTGTAAGTGGTAATTACTGTTATTGTTCTCTGACATTCTTACATTCAAGCTGAATTCCTATCAGCAAATGCCATACAGGAGTAAATTAGAGCTCTGGTGACATCACCGCTGTAATAAAGAGGAGTCACTGGCCAGTGATGCTCATTTTGTTTTCCTGAGGCCATTGGGAGAGGATCATTTCATCATTTTGGCTGGAGAGATGACAAAGTCAGAATTGGTCTTCTTTTGAATTGGTGAAGGGTCTTTCTTAATCACAGAATATTGGTTTTCATCACAAAGCTCTCTTTGGGGATTCATTCTTTTGTCAAGAACAAAGACCATTCTTTGGCTGAACCCTGACTATATTTGAGAGCAGTAGAAAGCTATCTGACTGTTTATGTAGCTGACGACATTACTTTGATTCTACAATACCATTCTCTGTTGGAGAACGTGTGAAGGCCAGTCCAACCCAACACCATGGGAGGTCGAACCTGCTGTGGCTGTGGCTGTGGCAGGTGTAATGGGTGTGCCAACAACCGAAGCAGGAGTGTGGACTCTCGGAACAGGGGCTTTGACAGCCGGAATAGATATGACAATTCCAGAATTAGGTGCTATGACAGAGATCTTGAGGTAAGTATTTGCTGAGGAAATTCTTTGAGTCGTTGGTTCTTCCCTCCCTCCCTTTTCTCACCCCCCCCACTTTCTCTATAATAATGTTTGAATAGGCTGTTTACATGGCTGAAAAATCAATACTTATTACTTTACTGGATGGCTAACTAAATATTTAAGTCTCATCTATCTATAAGTATCCTGAATGATAGCTACTAATGTACTATTATTCTTTTATCTCCTCTCTCTTAATGTCTTTATCTCTGTCCCTCTACTTCTTCTTTTCTCTTTCTCTTTTTCTGCCAATTATTTTTAAATCTGAGATTTAGCCTTCTTTTTTGTTGGTTGTGGGCTTGTGCTCAGGGCCTGGGCACTCTCCCAGAGTTCTTTCCCTTAAGGCTAGCTCTCTACCACCTTGAGCCATAGCATGACCTCCAGTGTGTTGGGGGTTAATTGGAGATAAGAGTCTCATGGACTTTCTTCCCTGGGCTGGCTTTGAACTGTGATCCTCAGATCCTAAGGCTCGTAATACCAATATCTGGATCAAAATCTTATTTCAATTAGATAATAGCAAGTTCATAAACATACTTTGAGAAGTGGAATGCTAACTTTCAGATTTGGAATCAACATCTCAGAATGTCCTTTGGTATTCTAGATTTCCCTGAGTGTTTTAAGGTTAAGAGGTGAATCAAGGTCTTCAACTTTGTTTGCTCAAGACCTCCAATCCTCAATTTGTAAAGTAGTGTTTTACTCTAGAATTAAATGTCCTGAGCTGCAGTGTAAGAGGCCCTTACAATCAGCCCAAGCTCAGGTTTATTGCCTATTTACTTCCCTCTAATCTACCTGTCATTTATGCATTTGCTTTGTTGTGTACAGGATGGCTTTGAAGCTATTGAAAGCAGTCTGTAGGATGCTTTCTGTGAGCTTCACTTCTACAAACTGACCTGGTCTTTTTTATTTATATATTTTTTTCTTCTCAAAGTACTGATTAGAATCCAACCCATAATTTAATGAAGTAGGTAATTGATTTTAAAAGTTTGTTTGCATGCATGTAAGCACTCTGTTGGCAGGCTAGAGATGCCAGTCCCACAGGGATTTATTTTTCTGTCCAGGCTAGCTTTGAACTGCAGCTTTAAGATCAAGTGAATCCTCTTAAAAGGCAACTCCACTTTAAAAGCAAAAAGGCAGTCAATCATTTTCACGCATGGTCTTACCTGGAACTTGTTAAGGCCCAAAGTTACAAACTTTAAAGAATCATCTGCCTGTAATTGTTATAAATAACCTGCAAGGCAAACTGGAATAGCAACAAAACAATCATTTTGGTAGTCCTAATTTTCTTTTCTTCCACTTTAAAACACACACTTAGGACCATCTCACTCCCAGACACCAGCCCCCTGGGATTATAACTCCTCACCAGTCCTTTTTAACCTGCATTGTCTCTGGTCCCCAAACAGCCAATAACAAAGCTGTTAATTATGACAAATTAACTCAAATAATTTAGGAAAAACAAAGTTTTCCTTCAATGCCTGACACAGGCTTGTCTCCAATACACTAATTTGGACCGGGAGACACAGGATAGCCAAATTTAATAATGAGTTACTTTTTCTCCCAATGTTTCCCAGATATTAAGGCCAAACTTAAAACGCTTGATAAGGTTCACCCTGGGTATCAGTGCGCATGTGTGGTTTTCAGCTACATAGCACAACTGTTGTTGATTTGCCACCTGCTTCCTAGCAGCCAGGCCCAGCTGTGGATGTGCCTGTCTGTTTTTTCTGGAGTAGGGAGAAAAGCACAGCTGGTCTCACAACCACTGGTTCCAGGGCCAAAAGTCAAAAGTTCAAAGATCGGGGGTCAGATGTCCAAGGTCAGTGGTCAAAGGGAGGGCAAGAGGTCAAAGGCCAAGGGTCAGGTGTTGGAAGTCAGAGGTCATGAGTAAATGCTGGAGATCAAGGGTCGGAGGTTGAAGGTCAAGGGCGGAGGGTCAGAGGCGAAAGGGCAGAGATTAAAGATCAAAGCTCAAAGGTCAAGGATCAAAGACTGAAGGTCAGAGGTCAAATATTGAAGGTCGAGGGCAAAGGTCAGTGGTTGGAGGCCAAAGGTCAAAGGACACTGTATCTACACTCTTTTGCTCAAGGCTAGCACTCTACTAGTTTTGAGTTACAGCTCCACTTCTGGTTTTCTGCTACTCTTTGTTTCTGTCCTTGGCAGTGAGGTGGGTCTCTTGGAGACAACAGATAGACGGATTTTGTTTTCTGATCCATTACCCAGTTCTTTTTCTTTTGATTGGAGAGTTGAGTCCCTTGATATTTAAGGTAATTATGGAAAAGTGAGTAATTTTTTTGCCATTTCTTCATTCCTTCTGTGTTTCTTCCCCCACCCCCTTTGTGCTTACTAAATTGGTCTACATATGATAGCTATTTGATGTGATTCCCCTGCTGGTAGTTTTTTTCTACTCTTTGTTCTTGTTTACTTAATATTTTTGTAATGCTGGCTCATTGTGCATGAATTCATATAATTTTTCTTTGCTATGAAATGTTTTTGTTCTTCCATTGAATGTAAATGCTAGTTTCACTGGCTGTATCAATCTGTGTTGGCTCTTCGGGGCTTGGATATTTTGCCATATTCTTCTTGCATTGAAGGTTTGCGAGGAGAGGTCTGCAGTGATTCTAATTTTCTTTCCATTGTAGTATAGCTCTTCCTTTGTTTTTGCAGCATTTAGGACCAGCTCTTTGCTATTCAGGTCTAACGTTTTTACTATGATGTGTCTGGAAGTGTTTTTTCTGGGGTCTTGTTTATTAGGTGTTCTATAGGTTTCTGTTACGTGAGTGAGATTTTATTTTTTGAGATTGTGAAAGTTTTGTGTTATAATCATGGTGAATCAGTGCTGTATTCCCTTCGTTTGAAATTCCTTCCCTTTGTCGATTCCAATTATATGAAGATTATATTTTTTGGCTGTGTCTTCCCATTCTCTGTCTGCCCTTTGGTGAATTCTGAGTGATTTTTCCAGATTAATGACTCTCAGCTCCAGCTTCTGTGTTTTATCTTCTGCTCCTGATAGTCTATTTTCCGTGTAGTTATTCTATTACCTATAGCTTCTTCTTTGTATTATGGAAATTGAACCCTTCATATTTTCTATGTCTGATCTGAGGATGTCCCTCTTTCCATCTAAAGAAGTATACACTTTGTCTATTTTTGTCTCTATTTTTATTTTAAAATCAAGATGTTCTTTGTCAGTTCCCTGTTTATGTTCCTGGAATTGTTTTTGGAATTCTCTTTTTATTTTGTTGGCCAGGTTTGATATCATCCCTTTCAATGGTATCCTATCTCCCTTTTCTTCACTTTTATTTACTTTTGAAGTTTGTGTGAGACCTTGATTATTTATAAATTTCGTGATTTGTCTTTGTGACTTGGGGCTTAAAGCCTTGCCACTTATTGCTGTTAGTCTGCTCTGTTGGGGGCCAACAGGTTGGTGTTCTTTATTTGGTCTTGGGCTGGTGGTTTTCTCTAGGTATCTGTGAAGATGTGTGGTTCTCAGCCAGCCAGTACAGCAGTTATTGGCTTGCTAGCTGGTTTCTAGCCTCTGGGTCCAGCTGTGGATGTGCACTTTCAGTATTTCTGGAGTCGAGAGGAGTGCACATTTGGTTTCCAGCAGGGCACACCACCTTTCCTGGCATGCCCACAATGATCCCCAGCAGTGGCACACAGTTGTCTGTGTGTACACCTGGGTTTCAGCTAGATAGCTCAACTATTGCTGGCTTGTCCACCAGGTTTCCAGGGCTCAGTTGTTGATGTGCGCATTTGGTTTTAGTGCGGTAGGGCGGGGCACTCACCTGATTCCCAGTATGAGCGGGTAGCTGTTGATGGCACATCCTCCTGCTCCAAGTGGTGGCTGGCAATGCTACCCGTGCGAGTGCCTAGGTCTCGGCTGGGTAGCTCAACTTTTGCTATGTTTCACACCGATGTCCAGCAGCAGGGCCCAGCTGCAGGTGCTCTCTTGCTCTCTTCTGGGTTTTCTGAAGTGAGGTGGAGTGTGTACTCAGTTCCCAATAGGAGCTGGCGGCTACTGCTGACAAACCCACGGCTTCCCAGTGGAGGCACACAGTTTCTGGCTGTGCCCACACCTGTGTCTTAGCTAGATAGCACCACTGTTGCTGGTTTGTCCATCCAATGTCCAGCAGTGGGGCCCAATTAAGTGAGTGCTCTGGGAGTATTCTGCAGTAGGATGGAGTGCACCCCTGATTCTGAGTTGGAGCGTGTGGCCTTTGCTGGCGTGCCCACAGGTTCTCAGTGGTGGTGCATACTTGTACACCTGGGTCTCAGCCAGATAGCACAACTGTTGCTGGTTTGGCACCCTGTTTCTAGAGGCCAGGCCCAGCTGAGAATGTGTAATTTGGGAATTCCTTCAGTAGGGCGGGGCACCTTTCTGGTTCTCAGGGTGGCGCACAGTGCTGCTGGTCTGCTCTCCAGCGCCACGGGTGGCTTGGAGTTGCTATCTCCACTCTTTCTGTTTTTCCTGGGGGCAGAGTGCACCCCAAACTCCCAGTGGAAGCTCAGGGCCTTTGTTGGTGTTTGTCTTAATGTGTCTCACTGGGGTAGCCCTGCTGTTGCTGGCTTCTCACCAGCTCCCAGCAGCAGAGAGAGCCCCACCAGATCTTCACACACACACACACACACACACACACACACACACACACACACACACACACACACTTATCTGATAGTATTGTAGGGATGCAGGGTCTGAGTGCCCATGTCCAGTGTCTGTGGCTTGGGGAAGAGGGCTGTGGGGAGGGGCAGGAGGACTCTGGGCTCCTTGTTCCCCCAACGTTTGCCATTCCTTCTTGGGTGGGAGTTAACTTCAGTAACTCGCCACTAGCACTGCTCTCCTGAGGGCGTGGGGGGATCCTGGTGGGCTATTCACTGTTCCCGCCCGGGTCTGGCTGTGGGCTGTTGCACGGTGCTGAGGGCTCCTTCCTGTCTGTGTGTCTCCACTCCCGTCTCAGCTGAGACTGTGTGCATTGCCTGCGTCTGGGTTCTGCAGCCTGCTGGAATCTTGGGGTTCCTGGCTGCTTTTGTGGCTCCAAGACTCTGCTGCGAGGGGTGCGGAAGGGGTCCTTCTCTTTCTTTGAGTGTGTTAGTTATGAGCTTTTTCTGTTTTTCTTTTCCAATTCGTATAATTCTCTGTTCCTTCCTAGTTTTGTAGTTGTTGAATGCTTCTGGGACCCCCTTCCATTCTTTTTGTGTGTGTGTGCTAGAGTTAGGCTGGATCCCTAGTATTTCAGTGCCATCTTCCTTCTCTCTTTTATTTAATACTGAACAATTAATTATATGTGTCTATTTATCCTGAAAATTCTAATTTATACTACCTGATTTGTAAAGCTTCCCTCAATTTCTAGTTACTATTGTTCCTCCTTCCCTCCCTCCCTCCCTCCCTCTCTCCCTCCCTCCCTCCCTCCCTCTCTCTCTCTCTCTCTCTCTCTCTCTCTCTCTCTCTCTCTCTCTCTCTCTCTCTCTCTCTCCCTCTCTCTCTCTCTCCCTCTCTCTCTCTCTCTCTCTCTCTCTCTCTCTCTCTCTCTCTCTCTCTCTCTCTCACACACACACACACACACACACACACACACACACACACACACACACAATCCCTGCAGATCTACACTGCATCACTCACATAAATTACAAAGAACTCAGCCTAAATAAGGCCTAGAAGAAAAGACAAGTTACCCTTTTAAAGCAAGACACTTTTAAAATTCTACACCACTTTGTCTCACCATTAGAATAGACATCAGAGTCAAGAGAGCCCACAAAAGTAAGCTGTGTATATTGTGAGCAAAAGTGGATGGGACATCATTAAAATGATCATCCTGGAAAGAAATTAGAGAAAGAGAGCAAGAAGTATGAACAGATCTGAGAGATCATCAGACAAATTAGAAGATGGTCCACTTCCTTTTCTTCTCTTTCTTTTCTTTCTTTCCTTCTTTCTTTCTTTCTTTCTTTCTTTTTCTTTCTTTCTTTCCTTCCTCCCTCCCTCCCTCCCTCCCTCCTTCCTTCCTTCCTTCCTTCCCTTTTTTTTTTGGCCCAAGATCAGAACTGCAACTGGGCATTTCGCTTATTAGTTATTGCTTTACCAACTGAGCTATACCTTAAACCCCAAGGGTTGATTATTTCTTTTCTTTTCTTTTTTTTAAGCTTTTTTTTATTGTAATTAGTAAAAGGGTTACATGATATTTGCCAGATAGAAAGTGCATTAATTCACATACATTGATACCCTTTCACATGTTTTGGTATCCATTACCCTCCCCCATTTCTTTTCTTTTCATTATCAACTTTTTATTTCCATTTTCTGGATTTCATTTCCGTAAATATCATTTTAAATGTTCAGAGGTATTGTGCCTTTGGGTACTTGCCCTAAGAGTATTTTCATGATCAACTTTTAAAACACTTTTTTAACAGCAAAAATTTGACCAGAACTGATATGAGGCCTTCTTAATTATTTCACTTAGAGAAAATAGTTACACATATTTTGCCATTAAAAACTAATATGCTCTATGTAGATGTTATCATCTTTCTAAATTCTGAAACTGAAGTTTGAACTCAGGACTGTGCACTTGCCTGACTTTGCATGGTTGACAGGCAACTCCAATCCACCCGTGGAGCTGGAGGGCAGACCAACAAGCAACGAGGGCCCACCCTGAGAACCAGAAAGGTGCCCCGCCCTACTGAAGGAATTCCAAAATTGCACATTCTTAGCTGGGCCTGGCCTCTAGAAACAGGGTGGCCAAACCAGCAACAGTTGTGCTATCTGGCTGAGAGCCAGGTGTACAAGTATGCACCACCACTGAGAACCTGTGGGCACGCCAGCAAAGGCCACATGCTCCAACTCAGAATCAGAGGTGCACTCCATTCTACTGCAGAATACTCCCAGAGCACTCACTTAATTGGGCCCCGCTGCTGGACATTGGATGGACAACCCAGCAACAGTGGTGCTATCTAGCTAAGACACAGGTGTGGCCATAGCCAGGTCTAAGAACCCAACTACTGGCCTGCAACAGTCACTGAAATTGGCCTCATTGATGTCTCCTGATACCCTACAATTCAACTTTTTATATAGAAGCCAGGTCCTACTACCTGTGTTTGGGTCCTTGCCTCATGAGGGGCCCTGTTTCCTACCACTCCCTTGAGCTGTCCTTCTCCCAGCTTTATCCTTAGAGCAGTTTCTCAAGCTCCTTCTTGCCTTGGGGAGGTAGCGTCTGCTGTTTATGTAGCCCAGAATGCACTTGTCCCAGCCCGCAGCCCTGATTCCTGCTTGTTCTTCACATTTGACTTAAATATAACCTCTGTACAAAAGCCCTTTACACATTGTCCCCTTACCTTCTAAGAATTATCTGCATAGTATATCTGACTCAATATTTCTCGGCACATTTATCATCTGTCTTTCCTTCTCAGTGACATCCTTCACGAAACAGCCCTGATTCTCTTTGGCTACTGCTTAACTCACATTCCTAGCATGAGGTCTGGCACATTTGTGCATGCACGCTCCTCCTAGGGTTTAAACTCAGGGCCTGCATGCTGTCCCTGAGCTGTGCACTCCACCTCAGGGCTAGAGTTCTGCCTCTTGATCCATAACTCTATTTCTAGCTTTTTGGTGGTTAAGTGGAGATTAGAGTCTCAGATTTTTCTTGTCTAGGCTAGCTTCAAACTGCAATGCTCAGATCTCAGCCTCATTAGTAGCTAGGATTACAGGTATGTGCCACTGGCACATTACTAGTAAATACTTTTTGAATGAATGAGTACATGTTTTCTCTGAAATTCTTACTTTTGACTTAGTTTCCTTAATTATTTGATTTTTCAAGGACAGCTTAGGAGTTTGTTCTGTTTTTAAATTTGATGTGATTTATTGATTTAAATTTGCTTCTTTTATAACTGTTGAGAGTAATCACCTCTGCCAGGATTCTTTGGCAGCAAACCAGAAGCATGTTCTGTTTCCTTTAGCCACAGTTTTCTCATCCACTGGCCCAATTAAAAGGAAAAAAAAAAGCTGGGCACAAGTAGCTCAACCTGTAATCTTATTACTCAGGATGATGAGATCTGAGAATTGGGATTCAGTGCCAGCTAGAGAAGGAAAGTCTGTAAGACTCTTATCTCCAATTAATCACCAAAAATCCAGAAGAGGGAGCTGTGGTTCAGGTAGTAGAGCACTAGCCATGACCATAAAAGATCAAGGACATTGCCCAGGACCTGAGGTCACAGGATTGACATAAAAATAAAATAAAAAGTTTGTGAGACCCTTATCTCCAATTAACCACCAGAAAACCCAAAGTGGCATTGTGGCTCAAACTAGTAGGTACTAGTCTTGAGCTGAAGAGCTCAGGGACAGTGCACAGGCCCAGATTTAAAGCCTCACAACCAACAGAGAGAGAGAGAGAGAGAGAAAGAAAGGGAGAGAGAGAGAGAGAGAGAGAGAGAGAGAGAGAGAGAGAGAGAGAGAGAGAGAGGAAGAAGGAGGAGGAAGAAGAAGAGGAAAAGGAAGAAGAAGAAGGAGGAGATGGTGGAGGAATGAAACAAAGATTAGATATTAAAATATGCTTGAAATCCTAGCACTTGGGAGGTGGAGCCAGGCAGATCAAAAGCTTGAGGCCGCCCTGAATTACATACTGCCTCAAATAACCACATAAAAACCAACAGACTCTTTCTTTGCTTCTATGTTACATGGCAGCAAGTCAGGAGTTTTTATTGAGAGGTAGTTCTGTGACCAATAGCTTTGGCAACTCTGCCTCCTATGGCCATGTAGGGACAGTGAGCTGTCATGGTGCCAGCTGGCAGTGCTAAAGGGAGGAACAATACCTCTGCTGGCCCCCAGGCCTAGGCCTTGCCCTGACTTCCGCTGGGACACGGAATCTTCTCCCTTGCCCCTCACTTGTGGGTGCGGGCTGTCATGGTTCCTCCTCAGTCTTTCCAACAACAGTGTGGCACACCTAGCATTTAAAATACCTCTCCAAATGCCCTTTCTTCATGGTACTCTCAGAGGAAATAGTAAGAAAATACTCAACACTATTATAAAGCCGAGTTTGGAGCCGGAACTGGAAAGCAAATATATAATCATACAAATGAAGCATGTAGATCTGCTTAGCCCACCTTCCTTCGTCAAGGTGACTGACAGCTCTACAGGCCCACACTGTATAATTAATGGGTATCACTGGGGAAAGGCCATGCTACCTGCCTGTACACTGAAGCGTCCATATACATAGCACTAGGAAATCATTAATTAGCCCCTACTGGAACTCCTGGGTTGGGTGTCATTATCCTTGCTTTGCAAACAAAGAAAAGCAAGGTGTCAGTGCCCAGACTTCAAGCAGTATGTCGTCAGGCTCCCCAAAGAATCTGGGAATTCCTGACCCTCCCTTGAACTTGGGTCTTCTGCACTATGCAATCCGTCTTTATTAGCATTAAATACATTCAATTAGAAGCTGAACGCTAGGGGCTCACACCTACATTCCTAGCTACTCTGGAGGCTGAGATCTGAGGGTGATAGTTCAAAGCCAACCAGGGCAGAAAAGTTAGAGAGACTCTTATCTGGAAGTAGAGGTGTGGCTCAAGTGGTAGAGAGCCAGACTTGAATGAAGAAGCCAAAGGTAAGCTCAAGGTCCTGAGTTCAAGCCTCAGCATTCCCACCGCACAACATCCAATTGGAAATAATGTGCCTTGGGGTAGTTAAAGACTGACCCATCTTTTAGAGTCAATTTTTGGGACAGTGTGTAGAATTCTTAGGACCATGTGCAGACCAGGAGAAGGGTAGTGAGTAGCCTTACTCCTTCAGGGAAAACAGCAAGTGACAGGGAGGAGAAAACCAAGGGGCAGAGGCAAGGGGGAGATGGTATGGGAAGCTGTTAGACTGGTGCATGGTTAAAGGCAAAGGGAAAATATATGACCTTAGAAAGGCTTTTCACAGGAGCATGGTAGTTGGGACCTCAAGAAAAACTTGGTTTGTCTTTAGTTTATGGAACCATATAAGAAGATGAAAGAGGATGAAAAGAGTAATCAGAAAATAACCAGGGGAAATCCTACTTCTCCAATACTACTTGGTGAAAAGTCTGGGAGCAAGAGAGAGACAGAGACAGAGACAGAGGGAGACAGTGAACACAGATACAGCTTAGGATTTCGAGAGAAAACTAGAACCTGAAAAGAGCATTGGGACAGCAGAATCCTGGGATGGTTTAATGTTCCCAGTGAAATGGAAAGATACACTTGAGGCAATCCTAGTTCTTGCAAAAGAAGCTAATGTGAAAGGACCACAAATTGGGGATAGCACTGAATGAGGAGCGACAGATGGCATTCATGTCCTAAGGACACAGGAAGCACAGAGAAACAAGCTAAAGTGAGCTATCAGAAGTTGGTCTCTGGCATATATTATATTCACCTCCTAACTACTTCTCCCCTCTGCCTACTCTCTTCTATGTGTGTCTCTTGCTATGAAGGAAAAGAGACATAGGCAATAGTCGGGCCAGAAGGCCACTACAGTGTTCTGGGCCACAGAAATGTTTCCTGCTGACTTGCAGCTTCATTTCCATATTATTTTCCTGGCCTCTTTGCTCACTATAATGCTGACCTCAAGCTCTTAGAGTAAGAGTGAATCCTTATTTCTTTAGTTTCTTTAATTATTTTTCTTATTCTAGTACTGGGGCATGAACTCAGAGCCAAAGCATCCTCCTCCCTTAGCTTTTTCACTCTATACTAAAGATCTACCATTTAAGCCACACCTCCAGCTCTTTTGCAGGTTAGAGATAAGAGTCTCATAGACCTTTCTATCTGCATGGGCTCTGAACCATAATTGTCAAATCTCAGCCTCCAGATGCAAGCCACTGTCACTTGGCTAACCTTTCTCTTTTCCTTCTGTGGGTCGTAAGGCAATTGAAGGCTGTGTAGTTTCGAAATGCATTAGTCTGTTGTCATCTGCACTAACTGTGAAATAGACTTGCCCTAAGTCCACGGGATAAATGTGTTTTCACTTCTTCCCCGAGGAATCCAGAGTTTCCGTGTGGTTTTGATTTTCATAAGAGCACTGCTTGCCAGAAAGAATGGGGAGCGTGATCACATTTGGCAAACTATCCTGTGACTCAGAAAGCTGACCTGGAGTAGGATTAGAACAAACAAAAGGAACTTTGTCTTGTAACCTGTAGCTGTGGTCATTCTCTAAAAAGGATATATTGAAAACTACGTGTCTAATGAGCTGTGACTGTTATATCTTACTGATGTGTGTTTTGGAGTTTTTGGTTTTGTTTTGTTTTGTTTTATGGTTCCAGGGATGGAACCAAGGATCTCATATATCTTCCCCCCATCCTACTTTTTCATCTCTGCCTCGGATATTGGGGTTTGAAATTAAGGCCTCATGCTTTCTAGGTTGTGACTCTAGGTTGAGCCATATCTTCTGCCATGGTTTTTGGTGGTTATTTTTTCCCCCTGGTCCTGGGGCTTGAACTCTGGGCCTGGGCGCTGTCCCTGAGCTTCTTTCACTCAAGGTAAACATTCTACCACTTGAACCACAATGTCACTTCCACCTTTTTTGAATAGCTTATTAGAGATAAAAGTCTCACGAAATTTCCTGCTGAGGCTGGCTTTAAACCACAATCTTCAGATCTTAGCCTCCTGAGTAGCCAGGATTATAGGTGTAAGTCACCAGCACCTGGCCTGGTCATTATTATTATTTTTTTTTTTTGCCAGTCCTGGGCTTGAGCTCAGGGCCTGAGCACTGTCCTTGGACTTTCTCAAGGCTAGAGCTCTACCACTTGAGCCTCAGCACCACTTCCGGCTTTTTTCTATACGTGGTACCGAGGAATCGAACCCGGGTCTTCATGCATGCTAGGCAAGCACTTTAACCACTAGGCCAAACTCCCGGCCCTGGTCATTATTTTTAAGATAGGGTCTCATGAACTTTTCTGCCCAGACTGGCCTCAAATGTGATGTTTCAAATTTCAGCTTCTTGAATAGCTAGGATTATAGATGTCAGCCACTAGTACTTTACGATATAACTTCTCTTGCCGTTCAAACATTGCATTTTACTAGGAATCACTATAGTATATAACAACTTTCGATCATTCATAAATATACTACATGTTTCCATTTATTGCACTTGGTGTGTGTGTGTGTGTGTGTGTGTGTGTGTGTGTGTGTGTGTGTGTATGTGTATGTGTGTGTGTGTGTGTGTATCCTGGATTTGAACTTCTGACTTGGATGCTACCCCTGAGTTTTATCTCTGCTACCCCTGAGCTTTATCTCTGATCACTCTACCACTTGAGCCACAACTCCACTTCCAGATATTTTTTGGTGGTGAATTGGAAATAAGCATCTCACAGAAATTCCTTCCTGGGCTGGCTTTGAACCACAATTCTCAGAGCTTAGCCTTCTTAGTATCTAGGATTACAGGTTTGAGCTTTGAAAGCCTGGCTCTTTAAAAAAGTACTTTTACCTTGAAGAAGATTAAATGTCTTTTAAAAGTTTAACTGATCTTTTAAAGTCATAAATGTACTGCTTTTTTATTTAGTGCTTTGAATGTACCTAAAATTTCTAAGTAATTCTATGTTAAGAAGGGGTGTTAGTGGTACATGTCTGTAATTTCACACTTGGGTATTTGAAACAGGAGTATCTCAAGATATATAGTAAGATCCTATTTCAACAACACTACCCCCCCCCCAAAAAAAAAGGATGACATAAAAGTGAAGTTTAGATCCAATATTTTTCTTAGCAAGAATGGCTTCCCTTTAAAGTCCTATATGGGCCTCTTCTTTATCCTGCTGAGGGCTAGCATCTTGTGGCCAGGAGGGAACCCCACAGCCAAGAGGTAATCCAGGGGAGGCTATGTACAAGAAGAGTGCTCAGAAACTGTGGGCCTGATTGCTTTGTGCTTCATTTCCTCCTCACAGTGAGTCCTGCAATTACTACACAGAAATGTTATATCCAGAATTAGTACTTACTTTGTGAACAACTGGAAAACATAACCACTATCAAAGAAACTTTTGAAATAAAGCCATTTCCCTTGGGGGAAAAAAAGAAATGTATTCAGAGCATGACTGTGAAGATGAGATGTCCCTGGGCAGATGCTTGTATTATAGAATGGAAGTGAATGGGTTAGAGAGGGAAAATTTGGATTCAGAACATTTTGAAAGTATATTTTTAAAAGGTAAGATATTAAAATATTTTAACTAATTTCATTATAAAAATATTGAAACATACCATAGTTGAGTTTTCATTTATAGTCTTGTTCTCTTTTTGTCATTAACATTGGAGCACATTTGGGTACATTGTTTTTTGTTTTGGATTTTTTCTTTTTGCCAGTCCCAGGGCTTGAACTCAGGGTCTGGGCACTGTTCTTGAGCTTTCTCAAAGCTAGTGCTCTACCACTTGAGCCACAATAACACTTCCATTCTTTTCTGTGTATGTGATACTGAGGAATTAAACCCAGGGCTTCATACATGCTAGGTGAGCTCTCTATTGGACGCATTGTTTATTAGCATTAGTAGTAGTCGGTACTATTATTATTTTGATTTCTCTATTTAAAGAATTTATTAACATTGATTTTTTTACATCATATCTCAAATGATGTGTTTAACAAACAAGTATTCAAGAAGGGAATCTCTATATACAATCACTGGCTTTTAGATTTTAGAACATAATTAAAATTAGGCTGAGGGTTTGTGTGTCATAGACACATGTTAATCTAGGTAATAGAACATTATGTCTATAGAGTCATAAATTTTTATGTCTATGTAGTTGTGTTTATATTTCCAATACCATGTCCATACCATTGGGTACGCAAATATTGAGTCCTGGCTCTTGTACTGTTTGGATCTAATAGTCACATATTAAAGATACCATGCGCCTTTTGTTCCTTAGGTCTTGACTTGTCTCACTCAACATGATTTGCTCTAGATTCATCCACTTCCCTGCGAATGCCATATTTTTATCTTGTCTGTTGGCTATGTAGAATTCAATTGTATATATGTACCACATTTTCTGTATCCATTCATCTGCAGTAGGGCATCCGGATTGTTTCCATCACTTGGCTATTGTGAATAGTGCAGAGATGAACATAGCCCTTATCATATCCTGGGTTATGATGTTCAGGATAGATTCCCAGGAGTGGTATGGTGGGATCGTAGTATTATTTTGAGTTCTTTGACCTCAAATGTGAGCTTCTCCTGCCTCAGCATCCCAAAGAGTAAGTTACTTTGTTCCTGTAATTCTCTTATTCTAACAGGCATTTTTTTTTTTTTTGCCAGTCCTGGGTTTGAGCTCAGGGCCTGAGCACTGTCCTTGGACTTTCTCAAGGCTGGAGCTCTACCACTTGAGCCTCAGCACCACTTCCGGCTTTTTTCTATGTATGTGGTACCGAGGAATCGAACCCGGGTCTTCATGCATGCTAGGCAAGCACTTTAACCACTAGGCCAAACTCCCGGCCCCAGGCATTTTTTTTTTAACCTATAGATCTAACTCATGGCATAGGTAAAAAGCTCTTTCTGGTGATATATTCAATAAACAGTCAGATTTTACAATAATCATATAAAACCACTCCAAGAGTGTTAAGAACTAACTTTTAGGTTTTTGTTGTTGTTGCTTGAACTCAGGGGCTGGGCACTTTCCCTGAGCCTCATTGTTCTCAAGGCTAGCTCTACCACTTGAGCCATGGCACTACTTCTGGCTTTTTCTGAGTAGTTCACTGGAGATAAGAGTCTCACAGACTTTCCTTCCTGGACTGGCTTTGAACTCTGATTCTCAGATCTGAGTAGCTCCTACGTAGCTGGGATCACAGACGTGAAACACTGGCACCCAACAAGAACTAGCTTTTCAAGTAAAGGGAGAGTAGTGAGGACAGACAAGAAATCAACAGGGCTCTGATATTTGCCTTTTAAAAATGTGTTCAAGGCATATAGGAATATTGTTAGTCTAAGATATGTTTATTTCCCTAGAGCAATCTGTAAACTGGATGAAATGCACATGGAGGCAGGAAAGCAATAGAGGACAGCAAATACAAGCTGCTGCTATGGAAAGAAACATTAAAGGAGTAGGGAGCAGTGGCAGGGCTGCTCTGGACACCTCTGGGCTGGGCTCCACCCTGTGACTCAGAAATGTTCTGGCACCAGCTGGTGAAGTAACATTCAGGGAGGGAACAAAGATAAGGAAGGTCACAGGCAAGTGGTACATCTGGGGACCTGAGCAGGAAGTAGTTTGGGTGTAGGGGACAGTATGTACAGAGACATAAGGCAGAATGACAGGTACAGGGGAGTGTGGGGATGGGCTTTGTCCTGAAGAAAGTGGACAGTCACTGAAGATGATTGGAACCTGTATGAGGAGATAGAGTCTATGATGTGAGAGAATAATTAAGTGACTTTACTTGGATGATCTGGCAGAAGACAAGAACTCAGCAGATGGCACAGGTCCTGAGCTCATGGACCAGAGAAAGCCAAGGATCTGATATCTGTATACAAAGACAGTGGAACAAGTTGGGTGCTGGTGGCTCATGCCTATAATCTAGCTACTAAAAAGGCTGAGATTTGAGGGTTTGGGGGTTCAAATCCAGCCTAGGTAAGAAAGTACTTGAAAGTAAAGCTGTAGCTTAAGTGGTAGAATGCCAGCTTTGAACAAAAAATGCTAAGGGACTGTGTTCAAGCCCCAGTGCAAGCAAAAAAAAAATATCTAATAAGTAAATTTTAAACACACACACTGGAATGTCATCTAATGGACTTCTGAAACACTGGCAACACTTTCTACTGAGAACAAATGAGTGATGTTGAAATATAATAGAGTTATATTCTATCCTGTTATCATTCTATTCTGTTATTATTCTAAGTGAGATAAAAAGTACCACCCATTTTTCCACAAACCACATTCCTATTTCATGACCTCCAGATGTTTTATGTTTTATGATATGAGCTGCCTGCTTCTCTAAGTAAATAAGTGAACATCATCAAATGCATTATTTGAGTTAGATTAAATATGTTGCCAAAAATCCAACCTGTGCTATATCAGTATGTTAGCTTTATCTATATCGAACACTGGCAAGTGCTAAAGTCACCAATTTGGAAATTTGGTGCAACAATTACATTTTTATTGAAAACTATCACGAGGGAAGGGTGAGTGGTAAGAAAGGCCTTGACACTGTGACGTGGGTGCATTTGCTCTTGTGATGGTCTTCCCAGGGCCTGGGGCAGCATCACTGAGGAAAGTTCTTACACTTCCAGACCCTTTGCCTCTCTGTCCTTCTGCAGTTAGGTAAGGTAGATCTAACACAAACAGAGCATTAAGTGGATTTCCACATACACTAAGTCACATGCCCTGAATTTCCTGGCAACTCTGACATCAAAGAATGCTGCAGCAATGAATTTATCTGTGATTAATTCATGGGAACTTCAGGTGAATTTTCCCCCCTTACTGTTGATTATGTATCAATGTTATTAAGCCATTCAGTATGTAAAATTATATCCCCCTCCCCCTCCCACCCCGTGAATCACCTAGAAAAATACATTAGCTTATTAATGTAATTTTCTTGATGATAGGCCTTTTGTAATAGTGAAGGGGGTTTGGGGAAAGCACACTGAGGCCCTTTGTGAATATTTTAGGAACTGTCTGAAGGACACTGACTGAAGTCAGTTCCTCATGCAGAACCACAATCAACTTTGAAAAGGAATAAAGTATGGTGAAATGGTTAAAAAAAAATCCTGGATTTTAAAGTGATATCATGAAGGTTCAAACCCAAGCTTGACCACTTGATAGCTAAGTGATCCTGTGGTAGTTAATATACCTGTGCTTCATTTTATTAATCTTTGTGAGATGAGGTGTGTTTATTGCCCATCATGTATCTAGAGTACCACTTACCATAAGCACTTGGTAAATTGAGGAGAGATATATTTGTTATTATTATTAGGCAAAGCAATGAGAAAGATGTCTATTTAGGAAGGCATTAGAAGACAGAGTCATAATTATGTGGGTCCAGTTTTTCTTTCTTTTTTTTCTTCAAGATCAGTTCAGCTCTTTGAATGATGTTCATTGTTGTTCACCTGAATATAATTCCTAAGGCATAGAATGACATTGTTTCTAGGCATTTTCTGTGTGCTTACATTTTACTAAGGGTGTATATAGTTGGTGTGGATGCATATTTAGGTTTTTTTTTGTTTTGTTTTTACCACTTGTGGGGCTTGAACTCAGCGCCTGAGCACTTGGGCTTTCTCAAGGCTACAGCTCTATCACTTGAGCCACAGTACCACTTCCAACTTTTTCTATATATGTGTTCAAGGAATCGAACCCCCGGTCTTTGTGCATGCTAGGCAAGCACTTTACCACTAGGGCATACCCCCAGCCCCTAGTGGGTTTTTTGGTGGGGGGGGGAGGGGGTCATAGGGCTTGAACTGGGCCTGGGCGCTGTCCCTTAGCTCTTCAGCTCAAGGCTACCACCCTACCCTTGAGCCAAGCCCCACTTCCCGTTTTCTAGATGTTGATTGGAGACAAGAGTCTCAGGTCCTTTTGTGCCTGGGCTGGCTTTGAACCTTGAGCCTCAGATCTCAGCCTCCTGAGTAGTTAGGATTACAGTCGTGAATCTCTGTGCCTGGTTGCCCACTTAGTTTTAAGGAGGAATGTTCAATAGTAAATAGGAGAGAGCAGGATGAATGGTTGAGCGTTAGAATGATTGAAGGCAGGGGTTCTTGCTTGCTTTGTGTTTTTCATAGCTAGTGAATATTCATTGAAAAGCTGTCTGTAAGAAAAAGTCTTGATGCAATTCAGGGACCTCCAATGTCAAGTTCAACTGAAGCAATGATTCAGTTTCCAAAACTCATCCAGCTCCTTCATTTTATTTTATTTTCCATATTTTATGCCCATACCAGGCCTTGAACTCAGGGCCTTACACTTTCTCTTAGCTTTTTCAGCTTAAAGCAGGCACTCTACCATCTGAGTCACACCTCCATTTCCTGCCTTTTGTTTGTGAATTAGAGATAAGAGACCCATGGACTTTCCTGTCAGAGTTGGCTTGAAACCACAATTCTCAGATTCAGCCTTCTGAGTAACTAGGATTATCAGTATGAGCCCCTAGTGACAGGAAAGCTCCCTCAGTTTAGACAGCAAATTAAGATTGGTCTTTAGCCTATAGTCAGCAAAATATCTGAGATTATGTCAAATTGCACTTCATTTACTTGAGTTTTTAAAAACTCTTAGAAAAAGGTCTCCCTCAGACATCCTGGTGAGCTGAGCTGTGTTCAAATAGCAAACACAAAACAACAACAAAAACCCAAGCAAACAAAAAAAAGGAACAGAAATGAGAAAGAAGTACATGGACTATGGAGCCTGTGGTGGCCCTGCCCTTCCTTTTTTCTCTCTTGAAATTTTCTGCTCGGGTTTTCCTAAAGTTTCTCTACGCCCCTTGGCTGAAAAGAAGCCATTTTTGTGGGGCGCATCCAAAGTGGGTGTGAATGTTTCTTCCTGTCTGAAGGATTTTAAGTCATTCTCCCTGAGTTGATCCAGAATGTGGAACTGGAACCATTTGAAAGGCTTGCGCCAAGGCACCAGTTCCTCCCCTGCAGGGCAGGGGAAGTCCTTCTACAAAGAGGGGGATAATAGTTGGTCTCCCTGGCAGGGTGTCCAAGGCTAGCCCAAGTGTCAGGCTATGCCCTGTTGCTGCGACTAAGGCAGTTGAAGAGGACATGAATCTCCCTACTGCCTCTGTAGGGTTAGAAGATTTCAAGAGAGTCCTGCAAGGTTAAATCTGCACACCACCTGATATTCTTCAGTAATGATGGTGGACAGAGTTAAAACAAAACTAATGAGTGTTCATGTGGTTTCTTTTGTGTTAAGATTAGATCTGGCTTATCTCTCCTCCTCAACCTTAATTCTAATTATGTTTATAAGCAAATAAAGCCAGTTAAACTGTGGTTTGCGCTGAGATGGAAGACAGCCACAATCTCCAGATTGATGTAAGTGCTGAATTAGTGCAGAGAATAATTGCCACCTGGGATAGTGTGAGTTTCTGCTGTGGCTCTCACACATCTGCAAAGAACTATGACATCTGGCAGAGCACAAATCACTAAGCAGTATGCCCAAGTCAAAGGGATTCTCTGCGCAGCCATTCCATGTTTCTAGAGCCCAGGGAAAGGCTATACACCTTTCTACTTGGTGGTTTTTCATGTTAGTTTTTACCAGTACTACAGCTTGAACTTGGGGACCAAGCACTGGCCCCTTAGCTTTTTCTGGCACTCTACCATTTGCACCACACTTCCACTTCTATGTTTTTGTTAGTTAATTGGAGATAAGTGTCTCATACACTTTTCTGCACAGGTTGGCTTTGAATTGTGATCTTTAGATCTCAGCTTCCTGAGTAGCTAGGATAACAGCTGTGAGCCACTTGCTTGCCTTCTGCTCTGCTCTTGAACTTGTTGTGGCCTAGTGGGCAAAGCCTTTCTCAATTCACTGCTAAGGAAGGCTTATTCTAATCTGTATTGTCTTTCATTAGGCATACACAGGAAGCTAGAGAAACCTTGCATGGATAAGAGTTGATGCTCCATAAATATTTGAATGGATGAATGAACATGGTTTTTGATCTAAAAAATTAAGACATTACACATTAGTAAAAGTTATTTCCAGCAATTAGGCATCGTTTTCAGAGTGCTTTATATGTAGGCTATGGTTGCTTTTTAGCTGGGTACCTGTGGCTCACATCTGTAATCCTAGCTACTAAGGAAGCTGAGATCTGATAATCATGGTTCAAAGCCAGCTCAGGGAGGAAAGTTTGTGAGACTTTTATTACATATGTCCATAGAGATTTTCTTCTCTCCCTGTTTTATATCAGATTGCTACAACAAAATGCCTTAGGCTTATAAACAATAAAAACTGTATCCACATCAGTTCTAGAGGTTATGATCATGGTACCAGCTTGATTTGCATCTCATGAGGCCCTCTGCTGGGCTGTAGAATACTGACTCTCTGTAGCTTCCCTTAGCAGAGCAGAGGGAGAAGGCAGCATTCTGGTGACTCTTGCAAAGGTTCTAAAGGCATGTGAGTACTCCACTCTCAGAGCAGGCTTTCAGCATATGCCTTTAGAGTTATACTGACATCCAGCCTGCAACAGCTACTCTGTGTGTCACATGCTTTTGATTTGGAGAAGCTGCATAGGACATGAATAGCAAATTCTAACCTGGCATAGCTTTTTGAGCATTTGGGACACACACACACACACACACACACACACACACACACACACACACACGAACAAATACCAAAGACATTGTTTAAAATAATGATAATACTCTAAATCTTTATTAATTTAATTTTTAGCTGTAGTCTTGCTTGTTCTCTTGATTGTTCTCAAACTCTGCAAGCTCAAGTGCTAAATCCTTACTTTTAATGAATTAATGCGTTTTTATTGTGTTATATTTTATTTTGTTACCATGTTGGGGATGGAGCAGAGCCCAGAGCCCAGAGCTTCACATACAGTAGGCAAGTGTTCATTCATTAAGCTACATCTCCAGCTCACAAATTAATATTTTGACACAAATACAATGTAATATAATGACATAATTTATAAGTTAAATATACTAAACATGTTATTTTGTAATGTATTATATGTGATTTCATGAGGAACAAAAATTCCTTTCTCAATGTAATTGAGTCTTTAATGTCATTAAAAGTAAGCATTGCTGTTGTTGGGTGCTGGTTGTTCATGCCTGTCATCCTGTTACTCAGGAGTCTGAGATCTGAGGATCAAGATTTGAGCCCAGCCCAAGCAGGAAAGTCTATGAGATTCTTCAGTTAATCACCCTCAAAAGCCAGAAATAAAGCCATAGCTCAAGTGTTAGAACACTAGCCTGGTGAACAAAAAGCTAAGGATCAGTGTTCAGTCTCTAAGCTTAAACCCCAGGATTAGCAGAGAGAGAGAGAGAGAGAGAGAGAGAGAGAGAGAGAGAGAGAGAGAGAGAGAGAGAGAGAGAGAGAGAGAGAGAGAGAGAGAGAGAGAGGAGGAAGAAGAAGAAGAAGAAGAAGAAGAAGAAGAAGAAGAAGAAGAAGAAGAAGAAGAAGAAGAAGAAGAAGAAGAAGAGAGAGTGTTGGGGGGGAAGAATTCTCTCTAGAGAATTTTGCTACTCAGGAACCTGAGATCTGAGAGTCATAGTTCAAATACAGCCCAGGCAGACAAATTCTAGAGACTCTTTTTATTATTTATTTAGTTAGTTAGTTTGTTGGTTATGGGCTTGAATTCTGGGAATGGGTGTTGTCCCTAAGCTCTTCAGCTCAAGGCTACTGCCCTACCCCTTGAGTCACAGCCCACTTCCAGTTTTCTAGTAGTGAATTGGAGATAAGTCTCATGGGTTTTCCTTCCCCAGAGTGGCTTTGAACCATGATCCTCAGATCTCAGCCTCCTGAGTATCTAGGATTACAGGGGTGAGCTACCTCATCCAGCTCCTAGAGACTCTTATCTCCAATTAACCATCGAAAAGACAGAAGTGGAGGCATGACTCAAGAGGTGGAGTGCCAGCTTTGGGCAAAATAGCCAATCAAGAGTGAAATATGGGGCCAGGAGTTTGGCCTAGTGGTAGAGTGCTTGCCTAGCATGCACAAAGACCCGGGTTCGATTCTTTGGTACCACATACATAGAAAAAAGCCGGAAGTGGTGCTGAGGTAAAGTGGTAGAGCTCTAGCCTTGAGAAAGTCCAAGGACAGTGCTCAGGCCCTGAGTTCAAACCCAGGACTGGCAAACAAACAAACAACCAAACAAAAAAGAACAAATAAAACAACATCAACAACAACAAAAAAAACCCCGAAAAGTGTAATACGAGTTTGTGTGTCTCCTCAAGAACACCAGGCAGGGCTGAATGTTCTCTTTCCACCCTGTTTTAGAGGTTTAGGTGTCAGTGCAGTTTATGGGTGTTACTTTCCGGACCTTAATCCTTTTCTCTCCTCTTTCCCTTTCCCTTTCTTCAGAGCCACCAACATGAGAGTGATAAAGGAACCTCAGGCTACATTTATATATTTAGCCTTAAGCTTGTTCCAAGATACCATTTTTTTTTTGCAACTTCAGTTTTCCTTTATTTTTTTTAAATTTGTTTTCAAAGAAGGCTGTGTTTTATTGAGCTAGTCTTGAGTTCACAAAAATTTTGTGTTGTTTCTACCTTTTGAATTTTTACAAATCATTCTGCTGTGTGCATTCATGGACAAGTTCTCACATGTGCAGATGTTTCCAGTCCTCTTGGATGTCTATCTTGGAGCAGAATTACTGGGTGTCTTAGTCAGCTTTGGCTGCTATGAGAAAATACTATAGTCTGTGTGACTTGTAAAACAGATGTTCATTTCTCTCACCTCAGGAGCTTGGAAACCCAAGGCTGAAGTGTAGGCAGGTGCAATTTTTGGTGAGTGTTCTCCTTTTAAGTTGTAGATAGGGTTTATTATTATTATTATTATTATTATTATTATTATTGACTCAAATGGCCCTTCCTGGGTGGGTGTGTGTGTGTGTGTGTGTGTGTGTGTGTGTGTGTGTGTATTTTACAGAGACATAGAGAGAGAAAGAGAGAGAGGGAGGAGAAAAGGAAAGGAAGAGAAAGAGCGACCCACATCTCTTCCCATAAAGACACTCATCCCACCATGAGATCATAAGCATGCCCAATGTACTTAGCCCTCAAAGATTCTCCTCAACTACCATCATATCAGGGTTAAGGTTACAACATGTGAAAAGTGAGGTGACACAAACATTCAGTTCTCAGTATGGGGCCATGTGGTAATTCTTTCTGTATTTCATATTTAAAGGGACTGCCAAACCTCACCATTTCCCAATCCCTCCATTTCTCCACCTCCTCAACACTACCATTCATCTCCCTCACCTTAACTGCCTCTAGGCGTGTCTGTAATCTCACTTAAGCTTTGATTTGCACTTCCCCAATGATTAACCACATTAAATATCTTTTATATGCTTGTTGCCCATTCACATATCTTCTTTGTAGAAATGTCTTTTCAGGAGCTTTGTTCATTCTAATCAGGATTATTTTTATTCACTGTTTAATTTCAAGCCTTCTGTGTACCACATTTTTACCAAATATGGGATTTGCGAAAACTTTCCCAGTATTCTTTGGCTTTCATCTTCTTTTTTTAAAACCCATGACTATTTTTATTTTTGAATTAGCATACATTGGTAATATGACATGCACACAGTATACTTTAACAAATCTGCCTTCTCCACCACTTCCTTTTCTTTTCACCTTCTTGGTAACATTCTTCAATGTATGAATGTCTGGTTTTGATGAAGTTCTCCCTTAAAATTTTTACTTGGCCAGGCTCTTGTAGCTTATGACTGTAATCCTAATTACTCAGCAGGCTGAGGGCCCCCATGATGGGCTTTTAAAAATAATTCCACAATGTGAAATGAATCTGTTTATCCTGTAACTGAAGACCATGATTCAAAGCCACCTGCGCAGAAAAATTTGAGATTCTTTGTCCCCAACTAACCACCAGAAAACTGGAAGTAGAGCTGTGGTAGAGTGCTAGCCTTGAGCAAAAGAGCTCAGGGCCTGAGTTCAAGCACCACAACTGACAAAAGGAAGGAAGGAAGGAAGGAAGGAAGGAAGGAAGGAAGGAAGGAAGGAAGGGAGGGAGGGAGGGAGGGAGGGAGGGAGGGAGGGAGGGAGGGAGGAAGGAAGGGAAAGAAGGAAGAAAGGAAGGAAAAAAGAGACAGAAACTAGTTGTTAAGTTCAAAACTTCAACATATATTTTCTTTTGTTTCATAGTTTCACATCACAGGTGTTTGATCTAGTTGGAGTTAACTTTTGTGTGTGAGGTAGATGGAATGTTGATACAGTTTGCTAGAAAAGAGTCTGTTTTCTCAGTGTCCTGATGCTAAGGAGTACATCATTGAAGGATAGATTGTCATAAGCTGCAGAGTGACAGTTTTGTGACAGTTTTTGTGACTGGTCACTGTGTGACAGGTAAACAGGACATCAAGTAACTGACTGCAGTCTGGAGTTAGCAAGAAGATTTTTGTATTAAAGGAAATGTGGCCATTACAGTAGAGGTGAAATTTCAACTTCCTGTGACTGTACCACTGAGTTCATGAAGAGAGCAATTACAAAACCCACCAGGCACAGAATTTAGTGAGGAGAGGTTGGATAAGATGCGCTTGACAGTCTCTTACTAAGTCCCACAGTCTATATGGTGACCTAGACCTTAGCTATTCCTTTCCTTAACCTCTGCTTCTCTTGCTGGGAAAGTGTTGGTGAGAGGCTCAGCTCCCTCTTCCCCATGGCCTCCTCTGCATTCATTCATTTCCTACAGATCCTCCTCCTTACCTCCTCTCAGTCCCACCCCTCTCCCTCCTTCTCTGTGTCCAGCAGGGACCATCACATCCACCAGCTTTGGTGAGGCTTTCTGTTGAGGTCAAAGGAGTCCTGGCAGGGATGAGAGAACGAGAAGTGGAGAACTGAGGAAACGAGGCCATGACCTTCCTTCTAGATTCCTCCCTATTGGCCACTGCAAGCTGGCTGGGTCCTTCAACCCCTGGCAACATCCCCTGGGCACAGCCCTCTCTAGGTGTCTATCCTATGGCCACTCCTCTTATCTTCAGGCCTGTTTGGTCTCTGGGATACTACTCTTAAGAGTTCTCTGGGTCCTGTACATACCTTGGCAGCATGTACAGACTCTCCTCCAGTCACCACACTGTGTTTTGTATTGTCTCTCTCCCAGGGCCCCATGATGGGCTTTTAAAAATAATTCCATGATGTGAAATGAATCTATTTATCCTATAACTGTTTCTGAATTGCCTCCTATAATATGTCATGGGCCAGCTCCGTCGGGCACTGGGGACTTGGATGAAGGATATTGATGTAAGCCCCATTTCCAGGAGCTTCCATTCGAGCCCGAGGCAGAGAGTAACCCAGGAGATCTTTCACACAGGGAGCTCTGGGAAAGCAGTAGAGACACAGAAGGGCATCGTGGGCTAGGTAGAGTGTGACTCTCAGAAGGCTTCTCTGGGGGGACTGGTTTGTTGAACATGGTTCAAGAGCCATCCAGAAGGAAAAGCAGCAACTACAAAGGTATGAGAGAACAATATACAAACCATGGAGCTGGAGAGAGGTGGGTGAGGCCGATGAGGAGGATTTGGGGCAAAGTAGGAAGAGGGACAGAGCATGTAGATGATCATAGGCACTTTGATTTGTTTTTTCTTTCTGTAACCTTGTGATTTCCAGGCAGGCTCTCTACTATGTGAGCTGCCCATCCTTTTTTTTCTTTTTCTTTTTTCTTTTTTCTTTTTGCCAGACCTGGGGCTTGAACTCAGGGCCTGAGCACTGTCCTTGGGCTTTTTCAAGGCTAGAGCTCTACCACTTGAGCAACAGCACCAATTCTGGCTATTTCTATGTATTTAATACTGAGGAATCGAACCTAGGTCTTCTTGCATGCTAGGCAAGCACTCTACCAACTTCCAGCCCCTCCCACCTTTTTTTTTTTTTTTTTGGTGGTAGTCCTTGAACTTTGGGCCTGATTACTATCCCTGAGTGCTTTAGCTCAAGGCTTCCAACCTACCCCTTAAGCCACAGCACCACTTCTGGTTTTCTAGTAGTTAACTGGAGATAAAAGTCTCACGGTCTTTTGTGCCTGAAATGGCTTTGAATTGGGATCCTCAGATCTCAGCCTCCTGAGTAGCTAGGATTACAGGCATGAGCCACCATGCCTGGCTTTTTTTTTTTTTTAAATATGGTCACACATTCATGCCAAGGTAGCCTGGACCAACTGGAGCTGGGATAGCAGGGACATATCACTATATCCAGGAATGGGTTGAGATGAAGGTCTCATCAACACTTTTGCGTCTGCTGACCTTGAACCACTATCCTGCCAATTTTAGCTTCCTGAGTAGTTAAGATTACAGATATGAACCACTGTCCTAGATCTATTAGTGCATTTTAAGCAAAAGAGAGACAAAGACTTCCCTGCAATTTTAAAAGTTCAGCATGGTCATCACATATAGAACAGACTGAGACACAAACCCCGGAATTTCAAGCCAGTGGATAAAGGCACTTGGGCAACCATCTTGACCACCTCCTAACTTTAGACAAAACCATAGTGGTTTCTGGAGAGTGTGGTTGTGGGAGCTGGTGATACAGTTTGGAGTCCTGGGGCCCTGGGTGTGAGTTAGTCACTGAAATGAATTCTGTACCCGTGAGTTACTCTATTTGCCTTCTTTGAATTGGTTTTGTTTCTTTATTCCCATCAATCATGGGGCTTGAACTCAGGGCCTGGGTGCTGACCCTGAGCTCTTTTTGCTCAAGGCTAGCACTTTAAGCTACAACTCGACTTTCTGTTTTCTGGTGGTTAATTAGAGATCAAAGTTTCACAGACTTTCCTGCCCAGGCTGACTTTGAACTGCAAAACTCAGTTCTCAGCCTCCTGAGTAGCTAAGATTATAGGTATAAGCCACCAGCTCCAGGCTTGTAATCATTCCCCTTACTTACCCTTGCTCGAACTTCCTTTCTACTTTTGTAAAATAGACACAACAATTTGCACCTCTTCAGATTCAATGACCATATGAAATGATTGGCAACAAAACACCTGGGATAAGAGTTCATAGACTTCCCTGCCCAGGCTGGCTTCAAACCATGATTCTCAGGTCTCAGCCTCTGCAGTAGCTAAGCATGAGCCACCAACACCCAGCTAACATGCAGTAAACTTTTACTGAGGGCCTAATATAATGCCTGCTGGGTTGTCAGCATTTCTTGTCTTCACTCACCAGGAATTTCTCACTGGCCTTGTTAGTTGGACTCCCACCTCTTGCTATTTCATTGATGTTTTTAAATTTTGTTTTTGTGGTACTGGGGTTTGAATTCTAGAATGCCATGCATGTTTGTAAGGTGGGCACTCTGTTGCTGAGCCACATCTCAGCACTTTTGGTTCTGTGGAGTTTGAACTCAGCTCTACGACTGAGCCGTGCCTTCGCAATGCAAAGGATAGCACCGTGTCTAGCACATAAAGATCAACCCAGGAAATATTTATGGCATATTGAACTCACTTTCCATGATGCATTATACATTATCACAGTGCCCTAGCTGAACTCTTCATGGCAGTCACATCCATTTGCACGGGGCAGATGTCTGTCCAGGCTGAGATGAGTCCACTGTTCAGTGTGTCACGGGCTGCAATGAGTGAGGGCTGAAGGTCATTTGAGGCTGACATCTTCCAAGCTCACACGGCTCTCATCATGTTTTTGCAGCTGTAGCTCCCCTCATTATAGCATCAGAGACTCTAATGCTACAAATCCTTACCTCTAAATACTCTTTTGAAGGGCTCATCTGATTAGGCCAGCAATACTTCCTTTTGAGTAATTCCAAATTCCAGCTCATTAGGGAACAATTACACCTGCAAAAATCCTTCACCTTTGCCAAGAAATGCAGTCTAATCAAGGGAATGACATTTGTCCTATTCACAGGTCCTGCCCACACCCAAAAAGAAGGGATTAATTATACAACACAAGTATATAGGAGGCAGGAATCTAGAAATGGTCTTAGAATTCTTACACATACACACACACACACACACACACACACACACACACACACACACACAAATTAAGGCAATGTTTTTTTGTTTGTTTGTTTTTTGTGGGTCTTAGGGCTTGAACTCTGAGCTTGGGTGCTGTCCCTGAACTCTTCAGCTCAAGGCTACCGCCCTACCTCTTGAGCCACAGCCCAGCCAACTAGAAGAGAATCCTTAGCTTAATAAATTAGTCCACATTATAGTCAATATCAAATTCTCAGGCTTCTACACTGCACTGTGTAGCTGTATGAGTGTGTGTGTGCATGTGCACATGCCAGTTTCAGGGGTTGAACTCAGGGCCTTACTTGCTCATGACTGACACTCTTCCACTTGACCTATGCCTCAGGCCAACTTTTTGTCTGCCCAAACTGGCTAAGACCTCCAGGTCTTAGGCTGGGATTACAGGTGTGAGCCACTGGCTTTTGTTGTTGTTATTGTTGTTGTTTATTATTGTTGTTGTTGGTGGTGGTGGGGCTTGAACTCTGGGCCTAGACATTGTCCCTGAGCTCTTCAGCTCTAGGCTAGCACTCTACCACTTTGAGCCACAGTGCCACTTCTGATTTTCTGGTGGTTATTTGAGATAAGAGTCTCATGGACTTTTTGTGTGCCCAGGCTGGCTTTGAACCTCAATTCTCAGATTTCAGCCTCCTGAGTAGCTAGGATTATAGGCGTGAGCCACCAGCACCCAGTTCTACCCTGGTTTTTACCTAAATAGATCTCCAAAATTGAAGTACAATGAATTTCTGGGCCAGAACTTCTCCTTTACCCCCATGCAAATGAGGGCTGTCTCCCTAGAAGGGAGAACCCTTCATGACAGAACCACCTTTTTCTCAGGCTGGCCTGGCCTGAGTTTCACAAAAGGAATAAGGACAGAAAGAAAATCCATAATTCATTGTGTGGGATGATGTTTCACCTAGGAGAGTAGGGAAGCAGATCAAACTGAAACAGAATACAACCAATTGATCAGATTAAAGTAGAGGACAGCAAGGTATATATGTAGTTTTCTTGTTTTTGGAAAAATTTGAAGTGTAAATATGGAATTTTGGCACTGGGAAAGCCACAAGATTGTATACTCACAGTCTATGTCTGTAGCTAAAATATGTTTGCATGGATTTATTTCCCTCAATGTGGTGGGAAGGGAAAAGAAAAAAAGGCAAGGGAAGGAAAAGTTAGGGAAGGGCCAACAAATGAGGGAAGGAAGTCAGGCATTTTGCTTTGCACTACCTACACATCTGTGTTTTGCAGAAATCCATTCTTATTTGGGGGGCATAAATACAGATTCCCAGAAACAGTGACCATGTGAGGTCAATTCAAACTAGAATTGACCCCTGGAGAATTTGCTGAAGAAGCCAGGGAGTAGAAGAGGCGCTGACTTCTCCTCTTTTTTGACTCTCTGTAACAAGGTTTGATACTCATGATGCCTGCAGGGCCTGTTACCCATCTATTCTTTAGCCAAAGTATCCTCATAAAATCATATGAACTCTTGAGCCGGCCGGAAATACATAAGACTACCATAGCTGCCTCTCATCTCCAGATGGTGTTCATTTAAGGAATGCAATCCCCTTGCAAGAAGATTTCATTAGTTCACTTCAAAATAAAACTACAAGCTTGCTATTTTTATTTCATTCATTATGATCATCACAAAGGGTAACCCCCCAAAACCTCTTAAAGAAAATGGTGAAGTACCAATCATGTAGTTATTACCTGTGCTCAATGAGCTCGTTACAAAGGTTGTCCAGTGTGATCCAGCTGTGTGAAGGGTACACACCCGGGATGGACTCAAAATCCCGATGGATGGAGGCTGGAGGCTGGAGGCCTTTGTTATCACAAGACTTCCTGCTCTGTAGTAGTCAGTAGTACCTTTTAGACACAGTCTGGTACTTTTCCTACCAAACTGTAGTCTTAGTGACTTTGTCACTCCGATTAAATACAGATGTATAAAAGAACAACAGGGGAGTGAATTTGATCAAAGTGCGTCATTTGCACAAATGGAAAGATCACGATTAGACCCCTTAATATGCACCAATAGACTGGCACCAGTGGCTCACACTTGAAATCCTACCTACTCAGGAGGCTGAGATTTGAGGAGCTGATTTTTTTATTAAAGAATTTATTAACATTGATTTTTACATCATATTTCAAATGATGTGTTTAACAAACAAGTATGCAGAAAGGGAATCTCTATATGCAATCACTGGCACTTAGTTGAGGAGCTGATTTTAAGTCAGCTTGGTGCAGGGAAGTCCATGAAACTCTTATTGCCAATTAACCACCCAAAAGCTAGATGTAGAGCTGTGGTTCGAGTGGGAGAGCACCAGCATTGAGTGAAAAAATAAGAGACAACACCCATGCTGAGTTCAAATCTCTGTACAGGCATCAAAAATTAAAAAGAAAAAACCACCAACAAATGGCTTCTCAAAGCAAAACTCAGCACAACAGTCTAGATGTACAGCCTTAAGCGTAAAAATGGGGGAACATTAACTGTCCTGTAAGTTCAATGTGACCCAGGCTGGTTCCCATCCCTCCCATGGGTAGAACATTCCGGTATTCTCCTGGTCTCCCCACTCTGCATCCTGAGAAGTGTGCTCATCTTTGTCTATTCCTGTGTCTGGGCCCGCTCAGTCCCTGCTTTCCTTCCCTTCATTTCCCTACCTGTTGGTGACTCGACATCTGATTTCACATCTGAACTGCCGTCTCCAGGTCTCCATCCAGTGGGGCCTAGAAGAGGCTGTTACCTCCCCCCCCCCCAGACAGAACCCATCCCTTCCCAGCACACACACCTGCTTCCTAGTTCCCCTGACCCCACTCCCAGGCCTGCCTCTCAAGGCTCTCCAGATAGGATTCATCCAACCTTCCACGTGAATATTCCACCAGCCTACACTGTGCCTCATCATTCCAGTAGGGCCCTGTGCCCAAGGCTGCCTTTCGTCAGGATATGCCCTCTGTCTGCAGGGTCTTCCAGCAACCCGAGCCTCGTTAGCTCAGTGCTGCCAGGCTGCTCCGTGGGCTGTGCCAACACCCTCACTGAGCTCCCCTTTGAACTTGTTCAGCTCTACACATGACAGCAGTTAATTATATGTCTGCCTGTGCACTGGTGGCTGTTTTATGGACGTGTCTATGAGCTTCTAGGAGTCAAGTCCTGTCTTTTCTATCCCCTAGATGGTGGGCACATGGGCTGCCCCACATAGAAGATAGAACCTGCTTCATATCTTTTTTTTTTTTTTGCCAGTCTTGGGGCTTGAACTCGGGTACTGGGCACTGACCTTGGACTTTCCCAAGGCTAGTGCTCTACCACTTGAGCCACAACACCATTTCCGGCCTTTTCTGTGTATGTGGTACTGAGGAATCAAACTCAGGGCTCCGTTCATTCTAGGCAAGCACTCTACCACTAGGCCATGCTCCCAGCCCCTGCTTCATCTTTTCTGCCAGGTTGAGCTAGGAAGAAAATTCTTGTTTTCAGTTTATGCTCTTACAGTCATAATGCCAAAGTTTTAAACATGAATGATTCCTCAGAATTGATTTATTAATTTGATGAATAGTAATGTATAAGGTTTTATCCACTACAATTTGCGTGTATTTGTGTGTGCACACATGTGTGGATGCATTTATGGGTGTGTGCATGTATGCCAGTACAAGGGGCTTAAACTCAGGGCCTCATGCTCTTGCTTAGCTTTTTTGCTCATGCCTGGTCCTCTACCACTAGAGTCACACCTCAACACCTTGGGTTCTGGCTTTTTGCTGGCTAATTGGAAGTAGGAGTCTCAGATTGTCTGCTCAGATGGGCTTCACACTTCGATTCTCAGATCTCAGCTTCCTGAGTAGCTACAATGACAGGTATAAGGCACAGACACCTGGCTTTCAGCTATAGTATTTCTTTAGAAAGGAAGAAAAAAAACCTCCATAGGTAGGGTACATGCAAATATTAATTCAAATGACACCACTTTAACACAGCACTATTTTTCTACATGGACCATTCATCAATGGTAGCTGTTACTACATACCTACAGTATCCTATACATATCTCTACATAACATATTTCTTGTATTTCCTTTATGTATTGTCTTTATTCCTTCCATGTACCTCAAACTGGGAGTTTATTGATGTTAGGTCATAGAACCATCAACCTTGTTGAAGGCTTGTTGAATGAATAAATTTAATATTTGACATGCTACAGGATGGGTGGCCATTGAGGATGTAGTGTTTAGTAGCTGTGCTAAGAAACAAGCCTGTCAAGGCCTGGGAATGTAGCTCAGTGGTAGGACATGTGTGAGGGCGAGATCCTAGGTTTGATTCCTGGAAATGAAAATCAAAAGAGAACAAGCAAATCATCAAAAGATCAATTCTATGTGATTCTGTCTTTTTTTTTTTTTGCCAGTCCTGGGCTTGGGCTCAGGGCCTGAGCACTGTCCTTGGACTTTCTCAAGGCTAGCAGTCTACCACTTGAATCTCAGCACCACTTCCGGCTTTTTTCTATGTATGTGGTACCAAGGAATCGAACCTGGGTCTTCGTGCATGCTAGGCAAGCACTCACCACTAGGCCATGATTCTGTCTTAAGAGCAACTTACCTAGGAAGAAGGGAGAATGGTTCTTTGCATGGGCTAAGGAAGGAGCGACATTAATTGGAGTTGTCTTTTTTATTTTTATTGTTTTGTGCCTATTCTAGAGCTTGAACTTAGGGCCTGGTTGTTGTCCTGTAGCTTTTCTGCTCAAGGTGTTTTACTTTTTTGTTTGTTTGGTGGCTAGTTGGAAATAAGTCTCTGTCTTCCTGACTGGTTTCAAACTTCAATCCTCAGATGGATGTCTCCTAAGTAGTTAGGATTACAAGTACAGGCAACTGACATTCTGCACTCACACATATTACTGAATAATGTGACCCAAGATGTGATTGGTAGGATATAATTTCACATTAACTAAACAAAAAAGTGCCCAAGTGCTCTCCTAGCAGAGATTTACAATAGAACAAAATCTAGAGACATAAGGCCAAATAGTATGACACTAAATGTAAGGAACTCCAGGATAAGGAAACAAAAGCCATATAATGAGTGACTGTTGTTCTTAATGTACTATGTTATCTCTCATCTCTTTTGCCATCCCTTGGTTATCTCATATTGTTACAATATTTCACCTTGTTATCCGATATATTTTATATGTGCTTAATTGGTTATTTGAAATTGGATAGGGAAGGGGGGAAATGAAGATAAGCGGGGGAGGGACCATGTCATGAGAAAGGGTATCAATGTTTGTGAAGTTATGCACCTTCTATCTGGTGAATATAATGTAACCCTTCTATTAATCACAATAAAAAAATTATAAATTTTTTTTAAAAAGTGCCCAAGTAAGTAAAAGCTGAAATTATAACAAAACTGAATTTTAAAAAACCAGCCTTAGGGCCAGAAGTGTGGTCTAGTGATAGAATGCTTACCTAGCATGCATGAAGCACTGGGTTCAATTCCTTGGTACCACATGCATAGAAAAAGCTGGAAGTGGTGCTGTGGCTCAAGTGGCAGACTGCTAGTCTTGGGCAAAAGTGCTCAAGGACAGTGCCCAGGTCTGGAATTCAAGCCCTGGGACTAGCATAAAAAAAGAAAAAGAGACAACTGACCTGTTCCTCAGAGAAAGAAAGAAAATGAAATCAAAGCTAAGATTCCAAACTCCCTTTCCCCTCTTCACTTTCATCCACCTGTAAAAGATTTTTCTTTTCTTTTTTTTTTTTAGCAGATTTTTTTTATATGGTTTAAGATATTCAAGACAACTTTCCCCAAACAACCTAGGACTTCTCCCTTGTCTTTCAGCAATTTTGACTTCATGTCACACCCCAAAAAAGGGCACACCTCTTTAACTCTTTCAACTCTAGAATCAAACACACCCTTCTTAGATGTACTTTTCACACAGTCAGTGTCAGTCCTTCTGGTGAGTTGGCCACAGCTGAATAGGGCAGAGCAGGAGGAAGAGGCCAGGTGTGAGGCCGAAGGAAGCTGGTTCTTTCTGGTTATGTGGGCCCAACTATCAACTATTTCTTATATTATCTTGGTGCTTCGATAGAAATCTGGGAAGAAAGCAACACCATGGTAAGAAATGAAGCAGTTTTTTTTCTTCATTGCCTACAAGTTTGCTTTGAACTTATCTAAAGGTATTAGTGTTAATAGCATCCAATAGCTTCATAAACTTTTTTCTGGCTTGTATCATCTTAAGCACTTGTGAATAGAAGGACTAGAGAAGGAGGCGGCTGAGTTCCCTGGGAACTTTAGCTTGAGTGGAAATGAAGAAGTTGGGGGTCTCTAGCAAGCTTACTCTTGTTAAATACAATGGAGTTTGTTCTGCCATTCTTACCACTGTTTCTGTTTTATAGTCCTGTGGTTGGGTGTGCTCTAAAGAATTCATTTAATCCTGTTCTTACCCTGGAGTTCAAAACAGCTTTTCTCCCCGCCTCTGTCAATTTTAAAGATAAACTGATATCTAGCCTGGTGAGGAGAAAAAAAAAACACAAAAAAACCCCCCAAAACCCAAACAAACCTCTTAGAGAAACATTGTTTTGAAAGGCCAGATGGATTTTCTTTCTCTTCACAGTAGCATGAGTTCGAAATCTACTGCATATTCTTTTAAAATATAGGTTATCTTTCAAATATATTCTGCAGTGGGTGTTGGTTGCCAGCAGCTCGCATCTGCCTGCCTTGCACCTTGGCAACTTATTATGTATTGCACATACTTTCCCCAAAGGGGAATTATTAGGGTGCAGAAATTTATAGGAACAACTTAGCTTCTTACAACCCTATCATTCCAGAAGTGCTGGGGATTAAAATAAGTTAAGAGAAAAAAAAATCCTGTAAACCTTTTAGAAAAAGAAGTTTATGTAAGGCCTATTAAAATTTATTTACTAGTTTAATCATACAGACACAGGTATAAAACTTTAGCAAGAGCCAAGCATTTTACATTCATTTTTCTCTATTAAAACTTTAATGTTTAACACTTTCCCCGTCATTGGTAATTTCAGACACAATGGCTTCATAAATTTATTGAGAAGTCTTTACACTAAGGTGTAAGCTTTGATTTTCTTTTGGAAATCTTTATAGAATTAGTCTCTTTATATTTTACCAAAATAGAAAAGTTGCAAAACAAATTGCAGTTCTTTTGCTGGTCCTGGGGCTTGAACTGAAGGCCTGGGAACTTTACCTGAGCTTCTTTGTGTTCAAATCTAGTGCTCTACCACTTGAGCCTCCGTGCCATTTCTGGCCTTTTCTGAATAGTTGATTGGAAATAAGAGTCTCACAGACTCTTCTACCTGGGCTGGCTTCGAACCAAGATCTTTTGATCTCAGCCTCTTGCATAGTTAGGATTATAGGAGTGGACCACTAGTGTCTGGGTATCAAATGGCATTTTAAGAAATGATTTGCCAAGTTAAAAAAAATTAAAAATCCAAGCACCTAGGTATAAGAGTAATGTGATGATGAAACTTCAAAAAGTCTTTGAAGTTTAAGAAGTGAAATTCTGGGGTTCTGTTTTGGTTTTGACCAGCCATCTTATTAGTGCCCCATTGTAAATATCTAAAAAGGTTATAAGTAGACTGCTGGAACTCTCGTGGCTGGACAAGCTTGGGCTGGGAGAGCTGTAGGAGGGGCCCCTACTGATGATTCTGAAGGTTCTCTCTTGATTTTTCTCTGCAACAGGAGATTAAAGATAAACGGAAAGGTACACAGTGTTATACCCACACCGGCAGCACTGTGGTATAGTGGCTAGTGGGAACGACATCTGAATTTTAATTTTAACTGGGGATGTTGAAATGGGCAGAGCCTGTGGCCTGTGTCTCCAGGCATAATGAGGAGGAGGGCAGTGCAGGAAAGCCTGGGTGTGCAGGCTTGTCCGCCTCAAGCCCGTACAGGAGCTGGGTTTGCAAAATGCAATCCAAGCTCACAAGCTGAGGCAGAGAGAAGGCACCCAGCTCACACCTCCTGCCAGGAAGAATGGGCCCACAAGGAAATGTTCGATTTTTCACAGCTGAAGGAGCAATAGATTCTGCATCGTCTCCTCGGAGAGATAGATTTAGTCCTGATTTCCAGCCTCCCCCCACCCCCCACCAGCCCCTCAAAAGACAGGAGGGGATACAAAGCTGGGCTCCACAGGAGGGGAAAGGAAGTTGATCTTTTTTGAGATGGAAAGGGAGTAGAGAGGCAGTGAAAAAAGACACTTGCTGATGAATGCCGGGCAGGTAGATGACTATTGTAGCTCTCCCATCCCCCAGTCTACTAAAGGGTGAGCCTCTCCATCTTGGAGGCAGTGCTTGGGGCATGACTGGAACTGCCCCTCCTAGCCCAGGGTTGTTTCCCCTCCTTACTTGGGCTCCTCCTCCTGTCCTACCTTCGTGTGTGTGTGTGTGTGTGTGTGTGTGTGTGTGTGTGTGTGTGTGTGTGTGTGTTTGTTTTGTCTTTCTGGTGCTGGTATGAGGAGGCAGGGGTTGAATTCAGGGCCTGGACACTGTCCTTTAGCTTTTTCAGTTAAGGCTAGTGCTCTACTTTTTGAACCACAGCTCCAGGTTTGGCTTTGTGCTGGTTAAATGGAAATAAGAGTCTTATGGGAACTCAGTCTCCTGAAAAGTTTGGATTACCATACCGGTCTGGCTACCCTTCCTCCTTTTGCAGCAGGATTTGCTTCTACTTCTGTGTCTTAAGTGATCTATCTCCTTCTCCCCTTTTCATGTCTGTATGTGTATGAAATATAGAGAAACTCTGCTTGTGTGTATGTATATGTATGGGGAGTGTGTGTGAAAATGCAGCCAGTGAAAAGGACAGAGAAAAGAAATATCACACCCATGCATCCTTGTCCCACCAGTTGTGACCTGAGACAAATCATGTATACATTGCAGTTGTTGAAGATGTGAAATAAGGATGGCGCCCACCCCTCACACGGCTGTTATGGATTTCCCAGCAATGGTTAATACTGAAAAAATGCTAGCTGATATAAATCACAAGAGGAAACGATGAAAGGCTAAGAAGTGTTTAAAACACACTCGGTGCTATGCTCAGAAGAAATTGGGCCAAGGGATGTAATTCCCTGATACAGGGCCTGTTTAGTAAGTGCAAGGACTAGGGTTCAAGCACCAGTACCATCAAATCAGGACTAGATAAGATAAGGCCCTGAGTTCAAGCCTCAACATTTCACTTTGTGTGTGTATGTGTGTGTTGTTGTTGTTGTTGTGTGTTGTTGTTGTTGTTGCTGCTGCTGCAAGGCTGGAGCTGTACCACTTGCTAAGAAGAAAGTAAAGGAGTCAGGGTTACAGAAAGTGAAAGTGAGGGTCTTTTACCCAGGATGAGCCAAGGCCTGCGTACTGGACTTAGTATCTGCTAACATAATCTGCAACAACAACAACAAAAAAATGTAAATAATAGACTTGTGGTTATTTTTTAAAATTCCAGCTGTCACACTTTAGAGATGCATCCTGATGATGCATTAACTCTTGAAAACTGCATGGGACGCCCTGCTATATTAGACTTCATCTCATCAGTCAAACTAGGCTCTCAGTAGTTACTTAGCACCTTCAACCTCAGCCTGTAGTATAAAGCATCAGCATTATGTCAGACTCTTTTTTTTTTTCTTTTGATGGTCGTGGGGTTTAAACTTAGGGCCAAGGCTCTGTCCCTGAGCCTCTCTTTGCTCAAGGCTAGAGCTCTACCACTTGAGCCATAGTACCACTTTTTTTTTTTTTCCTTTCTGTCTATGTAGTACTGAAGAATTGAACTCAGGGCTTCATGCATGCTAGGCAAGGACCCTACCACTAAGGCACATTTTGAGCCCCATGTCAGACTCTTCTCTTTTGTGTCAGTCCTGGATCTGGAACTCAGGGCCTAAGCACTGCCTTTAGGCATTCTCAAGGCTAGTGTTCTACCGTTTGAGCTACAGCACCACTTCCTGATTTTTCTGTGTATATGGTACCAAGGAATCAAACCTGGGTCTTCGTGTATGCTAGGCAAGCACTCTACCACTAAGCCATGCTCCCAGCCCTATGTCAGACTCTTAATACAAACTGTCACTTGGATATTGTATGCTTTGAAAGCATGTTTATATGTATGGTTTTCTGTGTATTTCTCCACCCTCTGTACAGCAGATGTGGAATTAGTAGGATCAATGATAATATTCTGAGTTATCTTCACAAAGACATTTTTCTTCCTTCCCCCTCCCTCCCTCTTTTCTTCCTTCTTTCCTTTCTTTCTTTTTTGTCTTTTTTGTCTTTTTTTTTTTTTTTACAGCAGTGGAGCTTGAACTCTGGACCTGGCTGCTGTCCCTAAACTCTTCTGCTCAAGGCTATCACTCCACCACTTGAGCCACAGTCCCACTTCCAGTTTTCTGGTGGTTAATTGGAGATAAGAGTCTCATGGATTTCTGTTCCTGGGCTGGCTTGGAACCATAATCCTCAGATCTCAGCCTCCTTAGTACCTAGGATTACAGAAATGAGCCACTGGGGCCTGGCTAGTCCTTTCTTTTTCTCCCAAGGTCTCACTATGGAGCTCAAACTGGCCTCAAACTTTTTTTTTTTTTTTTTTTTTTGCCAGGGGTTTGAACTCAGGGCCTGGGTACTATTCCTGGGGTTCTTCTGCTAAAGTCAAGCACTCTATCACTTGAGTGTGACATTTGGCTTTCGCTGTGGTACTGAGGAATTGAAACCATGTTACACACTCTACTAATAAGCCACATTCCCAGCCTGGCCTCAAACTTGAGATCCTCCTGCCTCAGGCTCCTCAGGGTTGGGATTACAGATGTATGTCACCATACTTGGCTAATATTTTTCAAATTAAAAAGCAGAATGCATCGGAACATGGTGGCTCATGTTCTTGCTATTAGTGGTCTCTGTTAATGGCGCTGGGTTGGAAAGGCTTTTCCCTTCTTCTCAGCGCTGCCCTCTCCATTCCTCCGCTGGTCTCCATCACCTCTCAGTGCTGCCTCCTTGGTGGTCCTCAGAGGCTGGTAGGAAGGCCTCAGTCTGTCCGTCCTCTCTCCTGGACTAGTTCCTGGTCAATTTCATCCATTCCTAGCTAAAGATTTAGTCCTTGCTTCTTTAGTACTTAGATTCTCAGGCCCACTGGGGGCTCAATAGTATTTTAAAGTAACCACTCTTGATCTTTGAACAGGTTGTGCCGACCATTCTTTTTAAATTGCATAGTAATTTCTTTTCTTTCTTTTGTTCCTGAGTCCAAGATCTCATTTGACTACATAATGAGCAATTTCCCATTTTTCCATTTACCTAAACGTTCATTAAATTAAGTTCCCTCATTAGTGAGTTGATAATGTTAATCAGGATAAGCATATGACCCAGGAGGCAGCTAAGAAGTACTTTTGCAATCAATCACAAATTCCTATATTTCATTTTAGTTAGACATTATGAGCAAGAAAAATATTTGCTAAATTATTATATAGCTCAGCTGTAAAGCAAATTAATTTCATCTGACAGGTACCTTTGTGAGAAAGAGAAAATGCTTGAGTGACTGTTGAATTTATGCTTAGTTTTTCTTCACCATCAAACACACTTGTTGCTTGGATACTCATCCCAAGAAACACATAGCCCACTAGCTTGAGTAGTTGAGAAAAGTAATACAGAATAGTTTAAAAGGGATATCCAAGGTTTTAAGGAGTCCAATGGTGGTCAAAAAAGTTCTTGACTCACACAGCCTCTTCTAAGACCTTATGCACAAACATAATTTTAATTCTTTTTGAAAGTTGAATATTACCTTTGACCGACCACATCCATCTGTGTGTACAGTACGTCTTGATCATAGCCCACCCTTCATCCCTCTTCCCTTCCCACAATCCCCTTCCTCCACCGGTTTCATGGAGTTTCCTAGTTCTGTTTGCACATTGAGTGTGGTGGTTGTGTTTCTCCTATCATTCTTCTCATTTTACTTTGTATACCTATTTTTGGCGAGTCCTTAGGCTTGAACTCAGGACCTAGGCACTGTCCTTGAGCACTTTTGCTCAAGGCTTCCACTCTACCACTTGAGCCACAGCACCACTTGCAGATTTTCCTGTGTGTGTGGCACTAAGGAGTTGAACCCAGGGCTTTGTGCATGCTAGGCAAGCATTCTACCATTAGGCCACATTCCCACCCCAACTTTTTTTTTTAGATTCTTTCAGTCTATCCTTTGGTATCTGGTAATGATTGATTGCCCCCTGCCCCCACTGCTTCTGTCTTTGTCATAGCGTTAGAGTAGAGGGCTTTACTGATTTATGTATGTATTTATTTACTTCCTTCGAGTTGAGTTCTGAAGGGAATTTTAAACAGCCTCAGCTGCACTTGTAAGTAAGAGAAGATGAAGAAATTATTGTCACATGAACAGAAGAGGATAGAGGTCCTCCCCTCCATCTGTGACTTCTCCTTTACACGGGTTTTGTTACCTGTGACCTGACCTGCAATCTGCAATATCAAATGCAGAACTCCAGGCATAGAGCTGATGCATGCTTTGAATCGTGTCTTTGTCTGCAGCAGATCTTGTGTATCCTGTTATCCCATCCGCCCCAACCCAAGTCACCATCACGCACTGTGCACCTTGTGCTGGCCGTCAGTTATCAGATGCTTTATCACAGTGCTGGGCCTCCAGTAACCCTTCCCTTTACTTCATGATGGCCCTGAGGCACAAGTCATGGGAGGTAGGAGGCTCCAGGACTTAAAGCACAAAGAAGAGCAGATTTACTTGGGAGTATTGTGGCCCTATTGCAGAATACTAGAAGAGATTGTGCCAGAAGGTATTCTGGAAGGTAGAGAGGATGTCACTCTGGAGGCTGGAAATGCAAGGTTACGGTACCAGCGGAGTTAGAGATCAGAGCCTCATAGACTTTTCTTTCTTTCTTTCTTTTCCTTCTTTTTTTTTTTTTTTGTTGGTCATGGTGTTTGAACTCTCGGCCTGGGCACTGTCCCTGACATCTTCCGCTCAAGGCTAACACTCTACCACTTGAGCTACAGTGCCATTTCCTCTCACAGACTTTTCTGCTGGCCTGGCTTTGAACCATGATCCTCAGATCTTCATATCCTGTGTAGTGAGGATTACACTGACATCTATTTTTTTATTATTATTGTTGAGACCCTTTTTGACCTGTCTGAAGGAGAAGGCTATTTCTAGAACCTATTTCTAGCTACAGGACAGGACTGCCTGACAAAGGCCTTGTCAAACTGCACATTCAATATGTCCTAAAGGGAACATGTTGAAATAATGGCTTGATGTCCTTTTAGTTTGTCTGTCTCTCTCTCTCAACCCTCCTCTGTGTGTGTGTGTGTGTGTGTCTTTCTCACCTCCTATCAATGATCCACACTGACTGAACCCAACCAAAACCAAAGGTCAAAAGGAGTCAGTTTCTACATTCCATTATGATTAGGTGCCTGGCACATTGACAAGAAAGGTAAGCCAGCAGAAATCTCTGCACGTCCTTTACACTGTTACCACAATTCCAAGCAGAGTTCCAGCACAAGGGCAGGTTTACCTGCCCTGTGCTTCCTCATCTCTTATTGAACTGTTGGGCCTGGAAATGAGCATGTGCATAAGTGTAATGCATTCCATACAATGAACACAGTTGAGAAAGTGTGGCACACCTCATTTTCTCCATCCCACCATGCCCCACTCCCCATCCTCAAATTGTAAAGTTTGCTTCTAACATAGTATCTAGTGAGTGTCTTGTTGCATTAATTCATTCCTTGTCCTGATGCTTCTGTGATTCCCTTTCCCTTGCATGGATCAGAGAAGCTCATATATAACACAAAGGGTATAGAAAATTGAAACAGAAAGAAAAAATAGAAACAACTACATACAGACATAAAAAGAACCTCATATCCATTTTTTTTTTGTCAGTTGTGGGGCTTGAATTCTGGGCCTGGGTGTTGTCTTTGAGCTCTTCAGCTTAGGGCTCTACCACTTGAGCCACAGCACCACTTCCAGTTTTCTAGTTTTCTGGTGGTTAATTGGAGATAAGAGTCTCATGGACTTTGGTGCCTGAGGCTGGTTTTGAACTGTAATTCTTAGATCTCAGTCTCCTGAGTAGCTAGGATTACAGGTGTGAGCCACCAGCACCCAGCTCATATCCAGTTCTCGTAGGTCATTTTGATACGCTTCATTATATATGGTCTTATGCACTTAGCAATAGGACTATTGTGATCCCCTGGTAAGAATATCATAGACATATTCTAGTTATTACAAATGAGGAAAAACATGCAACCTGAGTTTCTTTGGGCCTGGCTTGCTTCCCTTAATTTTTTCCATTTCCTTATGAATGGGGCAATGTCATTTTTTTCTAATGGAGGCATAGAACTCCATGTGTATATATATCACATCGTCTTGATCCATTCATCTACTCTGGGGCGTCTGGGTTGGTCACATGTCCTAACTATGGTAAGTAATGCTGCACTGAACATGGTTGTGCTGATAGCTTTAGTGTGGCCTTGTTTGTGGTCATTTGGGTAAATACCTAGGCAGGGGATTACTAGATCATAGGAGAGTGCTATGTTTAGTCTTTTGAGAATCCTCCATACTGTGTTCCAGAGTGGTTGAACAAGTTTACATTCCCACCACATCCCTGCCACATCCCTGACAGTATCTATTGTTATTAGATTCTTGATAATGGCCATTCTAACTGGGGTAAGGTAGAATCTTGATACTGTTTTGGAGGGAGGGGTAACAGTGCTTAAAAAAGAAATGTACTCAGTGTCTGGGAATGTGACTTAGTAGTAGAGTGCTTGCCTAACATGCATGAAGACCTGGGTTTGATTCTTCAGTACCACATATACAGGAAAAAGCAGGAAGTGGTGCTGTGCTCAAACCAAGGACAGTGCCCAGTGCCCTGAGTTCAAGCCCCAGGACTGGCCAAAAAGAAAAAAAGAAAGAAATGTACTCATGGGGCCGGAAGTTTGGCCTAGTGGTTAAAGTGCTTGCCTAGCATGCATGAAGACCCGGGTTCGATTCCTCGGTACCACATACATAGAAAAAAAGCTGGAAGTGGTGCTGAGGCTCAAGTGGCAGAGCTCTAGCCTTGAGAAAGTCCAATGACAGTGCTCAGGCCCTGAGCCCAAGCCCAGGACTGGCAAAAAAAAAAAAAAAAAAAAAAAAAAAAGAAATGTACTCATTACTTACGTTCATCACCTTTAGACTTAAAAAAAATACATACATATATATATATATATTTTTGTATTTTATTTCTTATTTTTTTGTGTGTAGTACCAAGGAATCGAACCTGGGTCTTTGTGCATGCTAGGCAGGCACTCTACCACTAGGCCAAACTCCTGGCCACATACATATATATTTATATATTAAAATGAAAATTTGTGTAGTTTGGTTTTTTTTTTGTCAGTCATGGGGCTTGAACTTTGGGCCTGGGCGTTGACCTGATCTCTTCAGATCAAGGCTACCGCCCTACCCTTGAGCCAAGTCCCACTTCCTGTTTTCTAGAAGTTAATTGGAGATAAGTGTCCAGGCTGGCTTTGAACCTTGATCCTCAGATCTTAGCCTCTTGAGTAGCTAGGAATACAGGTCTGAGCCACTGTGCTGGCAAGTCTGATTTTTTCTAGTAACATATTATATTATCAAATAGGAACCATTACTGAGCTGACTTCTAGAAAGCCTGATTTATGTCTTAGGAAAATTACTCTCTTTGAGCCATAGCTCGCCTTTTTTTTTCCTTTTATTTTTGTGCTGATTCTGGGGCCTAGCTGCTGTTCCTGAGCTTTTTTACCTTAAGGCTAGCACTCTAGCATTTGAGTCACAGCCCTACTTCTGGGTTGTTTTGCTTGTTTGTTTTGTTTTGTTTTTGGTGGTTAACTGGAGATAAAAGTATCATAGACTTTCCTCTCACTAGCTAGCTTTAAACTGTGATCCTAAGATCTCAGCCTCCTGAGTAATTAGGATTATAGGTGTGCGACACTGGAACCTGGCTTATGATTTGCCTTTTTAAAGTAAGAAGACACTAATGGCACAAAGTAGATATTCAATAATTGTTAGTGAAATTACTAAGTAATTGATCCCACAATTCAAACAATCCTCAATATTGTCTTTTAGCTTTAAAGAAGTAGTTTTTACTTTGTCTTTGTCAAGAAGTAAATGATTTCAACATAATTCTTCCCTGAATCTGGGGATTTTTTTTTTAAAGGAAACTTATTTGTACCAGTACTGGGGTTTGAACTCAGGGCCCGGTGCTCTTGCTTACGTTTTTTGCTTAAGTCTGGCATTCTACCACACCACCAGCTTCTGCCAAGAGTCTCACAGACTTCTCTGCCTGATCTGGTTTTGAACTTAGATCCTTAGATTTCAGCCTCTCGAGTAGCTAGGATGTCAGGTGTAAGCCACTATCACTGGACTAAACTCTTTAGGTAATGAAATTAACCTCATTCATAAATGTTGACTTCATCTTCAGTAATGCCTCTCTTTCTCACTCTTTCTCTCACTTTCTTCTTTCTTTTTTTCCCGTATTTCTTTCTCTTTGACATTATTAAACCTGAAAGTTGGGCCAGGAGTGTGGTCTAGTGGTAGAGTGGTTGCCTAGCATGAACGAAGCCCCCGGTTCTATTCCTTGGTACCACAGACACAGAAAAAGAGGAAGTGGTGCTGTGGCTCCAGTGGTTGAGCACTCACCTTGAGAAAGCCTAAGGATAGAGCCCAGGCCGTGAGTTCAAGCCCCAGGAAACTTGGAAGTTAAAAAATTGTAATCATAAATTTGTTTTGCACAATGGGACATGCTTGTTGTGTGGTATTAGGTGGCAGCAAACAGTTCAACCTCCATGCCAGTCCCCAGAAAAACAATATACCAGAGATTAAACAACAGCTAGTGAGCCTAGGAGATGGGATGGGCATTGGAAGTAGTGATAAGTGTTAGGACAGCACTGGGACAAGCAAGACTACTCCCTGTGTGCCTGAGGAGAGATGGTGGAGAAGAGAACTCTGGAGGTCTGCTGTGTTACCATAGGAAAGTGAACCAAAAGGGCTGGATGTGGCAATTTAAATTTATAATGCTTTTCATTAGCTGTAACTAAAGAGTGTGTTCATCCCTATGATCCTTTAGGGCAAATGCTCGTCTTCACTCTTTGTGTGTGCGCGCGAATATGTGTGTGTGTTTGCGTGTATCTATATACATGTACAGGTGGACATGCCAGTACTGAGACTTGAACTCACAATCTGGGCACTGTTCCTTAGCTTTTACCTATTCAGATAAAAAAGTCCACTAAACCAAAGGCTAAGCACCCAAACATATGCTATGAACCTAAACTAATATTGCTAATTCTATTAGTTTTAATAATATCCACTTGAATCATGCTCATCATGGCTGACGAGAAGTTAAGAGCTAAGGCAAATTCTAGAAATGAACAGAGTGGGATCTTCAGGAATCAGAAACGTTTTCATAAAGACTGTTGGTGCTCTGATGACCACATTCTGGAAGGATGCACAGGTCAGGGCATGTAGAAAGAGCTTGACCCGCCTTCTTGAGTCAATGCTGGGCTGGGGCCCAGCAGTAAAACTGAAGGAGCTGAGTGTGTGCGCCAACAGCAGCGTCTGGGCATAAAATCCTCCCGTGGGCAAAAAGTTAGTTCTTGACCATACTGTGTTGGGCAGAAAAGATTTTCATTTGGTTTTTGTTTTATACTCAAGCGTGGTGAGAACTCCTTGTAAGGGAAGAAGGATGCTCTTAATTGTTTCTGTATATATATATATATATATATATATGCACTTATTTTTTTTTCTTTCTTGTCAACTGGGGGCTTGAACTCAGGGCCTGAGCACTGTCCTTGGGTTTTCTCAAGGCTAGAGCTCTACCAATTGAGCCACAGCACCACTTCCGGCTTTTTCTATGTATGTGGTACCAAGGAATCAAACCCTAGTCTTTGTACATGCTAGGCAAGCCCAAACTCCCAGCTCCACATATACTTATTCTTGAGATAGGGCCTTTCTATGTAGCTCAGGCTGGCCTCAAACTTGCTATTACAGCTGAAGCTGACCTCCTGCCTTCCAAGTGTTGTTACTGTGGGTATGTACCACCCACCACTCCTGGGTCCTAAATTCTTGGAACTCAGGGGTCTTGTGTTCTTGCTTAGCCTTTGCACTCAAGACTGGCACTCTACCATTTGAACCATAGCTCTCCTTTCCTAAATTCTTTAGCACCGCAAATACTTGATGTCCTGTTGCAGCCAGAGGCCTCTGTGATGGCTTCTGAGAAGGCACATAGGCCATTTTTCCTCCTGGCTTATGTTCTATCAAGGAATGAAAAGGGAGGTAATACATGAAAAATGTACTTGTTTGTTCATTTATTTATATCAGTTATGGGCCGTGAACTCTAGGCCTGGGTGCTCTCCCTAACCTCTTCAGCTGAAGCCTAGCCCCCTACCATTTGAGCCACAGCACTACTTCCAGTTTTCTGGTGGTTAATTGGAGATAAGAGTCTCATGGACTTTCATGTACAGGCTGGCTTTGAACCTTGATTCTCAGATCTCAGCCTTCTGAGTAGCTACGATTACAGGCATGAGCCACCAGAACCTGGCGAAAGATGTATTTTAAAAACGGTTGATTACATTTTCAAATAATATTTCTTTATCCTCCAAAAATGATTTTAGGTGAAGTATTTCTAAATTTAAATCAGTGATACCAAGTGGTAATCAAATCAAAACAAACTTAACAGATCCACACAGAACAATAAGTATGATACTGCACATACTGCAACATATTAATAATTTTCCTAAATGTCCTGGCCTTTAGCTTTCCATTAAATGAAGAGACAGCACAGATTTCTGACATTTATACAAGGAATGGGATCTTGTGAACTCTGCTTAGCCAAATCATAATCAAAGATCTGTTTCTGCCTATCACAGCCCCCAGGGGTAAGCTGCATTCTTCGTAGATGACTCTGCCCTTCCAAATGACTTCAAGGGTCTTCCTTCCTACTAAGATGTGAAATGTGTTCTGAAGTCAGACAGGCAGTACCACACACTGTACGCGTATTCTCTATGTTGGAGGGCAAAAGCTTTATTTTTAAGACAACTTTACCACGATACCATTTACACCAAATTTTGGTATGCTCATTTTTTTTTCTTTAAAGAGTCAGAGTCTTGCTATGCAGCCCAAGCATGCCTCAAATTCTTGGGCTCAAGCAGTTTTGCCTGTAGCTGGGATTCTAGTTGTGAAGCACAGTGCCTAGTTGATATGCTCATTTAAATGTACAGTTGGATGAAGTGTGAAGAGTATGTACACATATGTAACAATCACTACAATTAAGATATAGAATATTTCCATTATCCCCCAAAGTTTCTGTGTCTCCTTCTAATCATAATTCCCTCTCCTCCACCTCTTGCCTTTGACAACTGTCAATCTATTTTCTATCATTATGTATTAGATTTACATTGGCTTCAATGTCATATAAATGTGATAATGGAGTTTTATGGAGTTGGAGATTGGCTGTGGGGCCTCAAGAGTGCTAGCCAATCATTCTACTACAGAGTTGAACCCCTAGACCCACTTAGCATTATGTTTTGAGATTCACCTATGTCATTACATGTTCCAAAAGCTTCTTTTAGAAAATTCAGCAGTTCAATCTGGCAAATGCCAAAGAGTCTGAATGACTGGAGGGCAGGAGGAATCAAGCAGTTGATAGTAAATTGAAGAGCAAGTAATTCGTTTTGTAAAAAGCAACTTTTGCCTGGCATTGATGGCTCATGCCTGTAATCCAAGCTGTTCAGGAGGCTGAGATCTGAGGATCACACATTGACATCTGCTGGAGCAGGAAAGGTTGTGAGAATCTTATCTCCAATTAACCACTAAAAAGCAGGAAGTGGAGCTGTGGTTCATGTGGTAGAGTATTAGCTTTGAGGGAAAAATAATCAAACAACAAACCAACCCTCAGACACAATGCCTATGCCCAGAGAACCAGCCTCAGGGCTGGCATAAAAAAAAAAAAAACAAAACCAAAAAACCCCAAAAGCAAATTTAGCCAAAACTTGAAAAAGAAATAACTATAGTGAGCAGAGAGAAAGCTGCTGCTGACTGGACATTTTACAGCATGGGAAAATGAGATTACAACATAATTCTCTCCTGGGGCAGGAGAGCATGATCCAGGCCTAGTTGTATTGGGGCAAGGTCTGGAACTGAGCCAACAGATTCTAACCTACTTTCCTCCTGCAACTTCTTCAAGGTAGGTTTAATGGCCTGTCCAGGCAGAGACAAAGAACTCTATATTAAAACTCAGAAAGACTTCATTGGCTACACATCCTTGACAAATGGGCATAAAAAGACTACCTAGCATGAAGACTATTTGAAGAAAATAAAAAAACCTACATAAACCACTTAGCAGGTGTCCTAACACACTGGAGGGCTTGCGAATATGTGCTATGATGTAAAATCATGAAATACCTTTGACTCGTAGTAAAAGAATCCAAATGTTTCCTTGGAAAGCCAGGATAGCTTCAGTTTTTTGTTTGTTTGTTTTCCGAGCAACAACCTCTGGTGAGGTTTTAAGCAGCACACCGCCTCAGTCTTGAGAGCTGGGAGAAGGGCTCCGTCCTTGGGCCATCCTTAGTCCATTAGTCCAGCTCTGTACCTCCAAAGTTCCACCTGGCGCGTCTCAGGCCCAGGCTCTGGCGGGGTGGGGAGGAGTATGTGTGTGTGGGGGGTGTGATCTGCCTCTTGAGCCATGGGTTCAGCAGCTCTGTTCTGGGGGAGAGAGGGGGGAGGGGAGGGCAGTGGTGGGTGGGCGCCTCCCCTTGTCCTGAGTGGATCTGACAGCCGGAATGGACCGAAAGAATATGGTTTGGAATTGCTTTGGGAACTTCCTCCCCACCGCTTCGTCACCCCCCCCCCCTGTCTCCGCCGTTGGGTAACTCTCAGAATTACTCACCAGGCCCTCACACTGCAGGGCTGCCTGAACAGATGCTTCATCTCGAAGCCCGGGGGAGCTCCAATGAAATGGGGCCCCTGTCAGTGAGCCATGCATCTCTGCAGAGAGTCCACATGGCCTCCCTAGGAAAGTGGGGCGCGTGCTTTTCCCTCATCAGGTCTCCAGCTAGCACCTGGGTTCTAAGTGTAAGAGTGATCTGTTTTTGTTTTTGTGTCGGTACTGGTCTTAAACTCAGGGCCCGAGTACTGTCCCTTAGCTTTTTCAAGGCTGGCTCTCTACCCCTTGAGCCACGGCTCCACTCCCAGTTTTTGCTGGTTAATTGAAGTCTCGTGAACTTTCCTCCTTGGGGTTGGCTTTGAGCCGGGATCCGAAGATCTCAGCCTCCTGGGAGGCTAGGATCATTGCATTGGTGCCTAGCAAAGAGTTAATTCTTGGGGGGACTGTACGGCACCTAGAGGCCACGGTGGGCTCAGAGCTCCTCTCCCAGCCTCCTCCTTTTCCATCCTTTCTCTCGGCTCGGCAAACACTTTCCCAGTGGGATCTGCGTTTATTGATTTCTCCCGCGAGCATCCGCTTCCCGGTGCGGGTCGCGCGGCTCCGGGCGGAGTCAGAGGCGGGCTCTCCCCTCTCCGCCTCCTTCCGACACTCCCGCGGAGGGTCTCCCGCCGCCCCGCCCCGCCCGCCGAGGGCGGATCCCACGGGCCGCGTGCTTCCTTCCGCCCGCGTACCCGGGCGGCCGGCCAGGTGTGCGGGGCGATCCCGATCCAGCCAGCACCCCCCCACCCCACCCCCTGTCTCCGGTCCCTCCCGGTATTTATCCACCCCGACGGGCGCTCGCGTGAAGCCGGGCTTGGGCGGGGCGGCGGGAGTTTGAATGCAGTGGGCCTCCGCCATTGGAGGAACGCCGCGCCGCTCCGGCGGAGTGGGGTGCCACTTTCCTAATGTTTTCTTCCTGCAGGTGTGGTGCCCTCGTGACTGCTTACTGGTTTGGGGGTGGGGTGGGCGTCCAGTCCGTCGTTTTCCCTCGCCCCTTTCCCCCCTAGAAAAGGAGCCCCGCGTGGCTCTGGAACCCCATCTCCAGGTGCCTCGGTGCGCGCCGCCGCCCCCCGCCCCGCTCCCAGGTTCTGAATCGCATCTTTATTGAGGAAGGCGGTAACAGCAGAAACATGGCAAAAACTGAGCAGTGCGCGGTCGTCTGGGTTGATTGGGCGTTGTGCATTGATCGCCTTTAAGAAACCAAGAATGCAAATGAAAGGAAATGCCGTTCCAAGTTAACGCAGCACTAGAACTCCATTTAGTAAAAGCTCAAAAAAATAAAACTAGGGAGGGTTTTTTTTTTTTTTGGTAAGAATGTAATAAAGACGCTCTGTGTCTCCCTGTCTCCCCCCCCCCCACTTTCTCTCTTCGTCTCTGCCTCAGTCTCAATGTGCCTGCACCTGGGCTTGAACTCAGTCTGAGCCTTGCACTCTCACCAGGCCTTTACCCTCAAAGCTTTCACTTGAACCACACTAGCCATTTGCTAGTCAATTGGACTCCGCCACGGCTGGCTTTGAATGCGGCGTCTCAAATCTCTGCCTCCTGAGCAGCTGGGATTATAGGTGTGAGCCGGGACCCTCCCCATCCGCCCTCCCCATTTTATTTTAGCAATGTCAGCCAGAGGTCTAACTGAAATGAAATGTCTCTAGTTTAACACGCTAACTAGTGACTCTGTGGCTTCTAGTGACTCTGTGACTAGTGACTAGTGGCTTCTAGTGACTCTGTGATGTACTAGTAAAGGGGAGAAAACCCGGATTCTCACTTTCCTTTCCCTGACCCCTTTTTATTTTCCAGTCCAGAGCACAACCACCGGAAGATACCAGAAAGAAGCCGGTTTTGGGGAAACTTGGCACTCTGTTCGCGGCTGGAAGGAGAAGGAACACCAGGAATGGCTCCGAGAGTTCCACCAGTTCAAACACCAAGCCAGCCTCTCCCAAAGACCTAACCTCTTCTAACGCCCCTGCAAGAGCCAGTGAGAAAAGCAAAGGTGAGAACCACCAGCCCAAGCCACCGGACCCGAGCGAAGACAGCTCCTCCCAGGAGACCCAAGGCGAGGGCGGTGTCCAGGCAACCTCGGGCGACGCCGCGGCTGAAATGTCACCTTGCTCGCCAAGTGCCCAGGCCGGGCAGCCGGGCCACGACTGTGATTCACCTCAATTAGAACCCCTGCAGGCAGAGGGAGAGCGGTTCCCAGATGCCACCACCGCTGCCAAGCAGCCGCATTCCTCAGCACCCAACTGCTCGGGGCGAGAGAGCGAAGAGGCACACGCCCGCCATCCCGGAGAGGACGCTGGCCACCCACAGGAGGCAGCCCGGGGATCACCCACCCGGGAGAAGTCGGAGGAAGGACGAGGCGAGGTCCCCGAGGCAGCCCCCGACGTGGGTGCGTGCGGCGGCCACCAGCCCCCCGAGGACGCGTGCGGCCAGCCCGCCCCGGGTGAGCGCGCGCATCCCTCCAAAGTGTTGACTTTGGACATCCACTTGTGCAAGACCGAGGTGGCGCCGGCGGACGAGCCGGTTAGAGTCGCTCCCGCGGCAGAAGAAGATTTCGGCGACTCGGACGACATGGATAGGAAGTCGAGCGGACGCAGGTCTGGCCGGCGGAGGCGATCGCAGAAATCCACCGACTCCCCGGGCGCGGACGCCGGGCCGCCCGAGAGCGCCGCGCGGGACGACGCGGTGTTCGACGACGAGGTGGCGCCAGACGCGGTCCCCGGGAGCCTCGTGGCGGCAGCGGCGGCGGAAAGGAAAGTGAAATCTCCGCGGGCGGCGCCCGACGGGGGCGTAACCTCGGCCGCCGGCCCCCGAGCGCAGCTCCGCGGGGAGCCCGAGCGCTGCCGCCCCGCGCCCGCCGCCACATCCCCCACCAAGAGGAAGGGCAGGAGCCGCGTTCCGGACGCCGGGCCCAGCGCGCCTGCCGGCGGCCCTTGCACTCCCGCCAAGGAGTCCCCGCCTAAGAGGGCATCGGCGCCCGACCCCGGCTCGGGAGCCAAGGGCTCCGGGGCGGCGGATGGCGGCGAGGACGGGGCGCGGGTGATCCCCCGCGAGCTCACGGTCAAGAGCAGCTCGCTGCTGCCCGAGATCAAGCCCGAGCACAAGAGGGGTCCACTCCCCAGCCACTTCGAAGGCCGGGGCCGGGAGCTGGGCCGGGCCACCGGACCTTCCGACCCCGAAGGCTTGAAACCCAGGAACCAGTTCGGCGTGGGCAGATCGACGGTGACCACTAAAGTGACCCTGTGAGTAGGCTGCAGAGGCTGGGGGGCGGGGAACGGGTGGTCTTCGCGTTTGTGGAAGTGATCTGCCTTGAATTTGCTCCTGAGTTGGACTCCAAAATGGGAAGGGCCAGTTTCCTGAACAAAGGTAGGATGGGGCAGTCAGAAAATGTGTAGCTCAGTGGGAGATCTAGAGTTAAATGAGTGTAAAACTAGGATCTCTCTTGAAGCTTACTGTTCTAAGCCTTCTCTGGACTGACGAGTTATGTGAATTTTCCCAGATGTATGTATGTAGGCACAACAGGGGGACCTATTATAGAATGTAGTGCACTGTGTGTGTGTGTGTGTGTGTACATACACTTGTACTGGGGCTTGAACTTAAGGTCTGAGGGCTATCTTACCTATTTTGCTGTACCCCTTGAGCCACAACTCCACTTTCTGCTTTTTGGTTGCTAATTGGAGATGAATCTCATGACCTTTCCTGGCTTCAAACCCCAATCTTCAGGTCACCCCAGGTAGCTAGGATTCATTTAAAGGTACTCTGTAATACAAGTACCTTGGTTGTGCTTCCCCTCTGTGGTGATAGTAAACGTTTCGTAAACTTCCTGCTCTGGGGCTGAATGCTAGTTTTTAGTTATTGAAATGCAGAAAGATCACTGTGTTTCATTTTGGTACTGAAGATAGAACACAGCTAGGCTAACACTTTACCACTGATCAGCTCCCTCAACCCAAGTCAGTCTTTTTGCTGGAAAACTATATGCTAAATGAAAGGGCACTAACCAGCAGACTGTAACTAGGTGCAGTTAAGCTTAATGATTTTACCAATGTTTATTGAGGAGTTTCTGTCTTGGGATGATTCAGCATGCTGCCCTTGAAACGTTTATGCCCTTTTGGCACATAAAAAGCACACAAACCAAATGAAAATGTGAGTTATCTGATTAAACTGCCAGATGGATTTTAACCAGTGTAAAGGCTGAGTAATTGCTTCTGGCTTCCTTTTCTGGGTAAAGTGTAAAGGCTGGAGAAGTGTAGGGAAGGAAAAAAAATCACTGCTTTTTTGTTTGTTTGTTTCTGTTTTTGGAGGAGCTGGGACCTTGATGGCGAATGTGTTTTGTATAGACTGAACAGGGCAGAGAGGACAGTCTACAGAACAGGTTGTAGTTGGCTACACAGCCATTCCCTATCCTTTAGTACAGGTGGAAGAGTTAAGAAGAGCTGATGATTTGCCCAGCATAAGCATTCTGAGGACTGAATGGCTTCATTCTATTAGATTTCTGAACTAGGAAGTGTGTTTGAGAAGAACTTGAGGAAAATGTGCTTAATGAATAACATGGGTTACCTCACTCCCACTGCTAGCCTGGAGACCTTTGATAGAGTCAGCTATTTATTCTGTAACGGTAGCATCAGAGAAAAAAATAACCTAAGTGGAATGATGCTCATTATTTGCATAAGACCAGGTGAATGAATTGCTGAAACCTCTGAAACATTAGCTTCCTTACCTGATTAGGAACACTTAATTTGTCTTGAATCAGAAGGCAGCAGTGGACAAACCAGAAATGTTACACTGCTAAGGAATAGGGTAAACTAACATCCCCAGGAAAGGACCTTACAATGCTGCTCTTCTTCTTGTGCTGCTTCCTAGAACTAAACCACATGTCCTTTTTTTCTCAGTACTGATTGTTTTCTGCCTACACACATTTTCTTTTCCACCTCAGTTTATTTAGTTTTGTTCAGTACCTTACACTTGGCAAACTATAGGACCATAAATCAGTAATTCTTTCTATTCCTCTGACCCATTTCTATTCAACAGGGGTTTTGAGACCCTTTGATTTTTCATATGACTGTATTTGTTGTTGCTTGTTGGTTGGTGCTGTACTATGTAAAAGCCACTACTACTCCAGTCCAGCTTTTTTTTTTCCTGATTAATTGGAGATAGAGTATGTTGGGAGTTTTCTGCCAGACTAATTTTGAACCCCTATCCTCCAGATCTCAAACTTCCTGAGTAGGTAGGATTACAAGTGTGATTCACCAGCACTTGGTCCCATATGACCGTATTCTAAGTAAAGATGATAGTTGGACTATTAAAAAAAACAAAACAAAACTTGATCGAAAAGATAGAAAAACTACCTAAAAATGACCAAGAAGTTACCTGGTTGTAATGTTGCTAGAAAAATTATTTTCCAAGTTTTCTACCACGTGCTGACTGCTGAAATTCTTCAAATAGTGTATTTAAAATAGGAAGAAAATTCCACTTTGGCTTTTCAACTTCCAGATTCTTCTTCCCTCTAACCTTAGCTGATGGCATTATGACAGAAATTATAGGAGCCTTCCTTCTAATCATTCTTAACTAGGTTAATTGCAGTGACTCTGGTAACAGAGCTTAATAGCACAGAAGTTTGGTTGTAAATGGTATTTTGATCTCAGTGCAAATCTTTAATGTGTTTCCTGTCCTTAGAGAGCTGTTGGCTAGCTTGTAGGTTTTCTGTTTACATCATAGGGTGTGCTTTGATCTTTGATGGAGTACTATCCCTTGCCCTGATTGGTGAGAATTTGTTTTAATGTTCTGTGGTTTGTGACCATCCATCACTAGTTGGTTCTGCATCTGTAAACATTCTATTTCTAAGCATACTGGTTTAAAACCTTAATCTTTATTCTAATTTTGCTTTAAAATTAACAATATGAGCCTGCAGTAACATAAAGCAATTCCTGGGATACATTTATAAACAAATATTAATGACAGTAATATTATTAGGATTAAATATTTCATATTTAAATGTATATTATTAAGATATTAAATTATATACTATATTATTAATATGCTGTTAAAAGAGTAAACATACTATGTTGTGTTATTAAAATATTATTAAAATGTTATATTAATAAAAATAAAAATCTAAATTCTCATTTGGAAAGGACTGGAGGATATCTACCACACTACCACAGACTTCTCATTTCATCCAAGGGGAAGGTCTGACCAGAAACTTAAGACAGCTAAGTTTGCCTCCATCCTTGTCTAACGAGAGAAGAATTTCAGTAGAACTTGAACACAGTAAAGGTGACAGGAAAGTTTATTAGAAGAGCAATGCAGCATAGACAGGGAGCCTGTGGCATGCGCAGGCCGTGGAGGACAGCACTTCAGCTCACCTCAGCAATCTTCAGAGTATTGAGATTGGCCTTAAATTATAAATACTGTTAATAGTGAGAATTAGTGTCCTGAAAGTCGCTGATTAGTATGTCTCCTTCCTGTTTCTTACCAGTTCTGGCACCAAAAGTTTTAGTACCCTGTCTTATTTCCTTACTATTTGCTTGTCCCCTCCCCCATGTCGTTGTGTGGGTTTATCAGCTTATCCTGCCATCTGCAAGCTGCCAGGCCTTGATTCTCCTACTGCCTGGCTTTCTACCAACTCCTATCCCCACTGCTTGCTCTTCCGGAGGGCCCCAGGCCCAGCCTTTCTTAAAGGCCAAGTACCTGCTGCCAGACAGTATGGATTTCTGTGCCTTCTCACCTTTTGTTCTATTATTAAGTGTTCTCTAAAGCCGGACTATCTTAAAGATCTCCTGATAACCAAGTGGTATAAAATGGGATAGCTACTTCTGGCCCTAAATACAATCACAGTAGTTCAGTGGGCAGTCTTGCAGCATCTGACACCACAGTACCTATTACAAATCACGTCCCCATCTAGCTGTGTGGCTTCAGTTTCATCCCCAAAATAGAATGTACAAAGTTGTACAGTAAGTCAGCTAGATTGAAGCATTTCTCAAGTGCTTGGCAATCTGACTGTGAGTAGTTCTTATGTATCTCTTCTGTTTTCCTAACTACTAGACTAATGTGTTTCTTTTTTTTACCCTTAATTGTCTTTAACCCTTGAAATCCTTTCCTGAAAGCTTATGTATAAGTGATATGTAAAACATAAGTGAACCTGGACACTGGTTGCTCATGCCTGTAGTCCTAGGTACTCAGGAGGCTGAGATCTGAGGATCCAAGTTCAAAGCCAGCTCAGGCGCGAAAGTCCATGAGATTCTTATCTCTAATTAACCACCAGAAAACCGGAAGTGGCATTGTGATTCAAAGTGGTAGAGCACTAGCCTTGAGCTGAAAAGCTCAAGGACTGTTCCCAGGCCCAGAATTCAAGCCTCATAATCGACTAACTAAATGAATAAATAGAACAAACCATATGTGAAAGCCAAAATATAAGTGGGAGTAGATGCCTGTGGCTCATGCTTGTAATCCTAGTTACTCAGGAAGCTGAGATCAGAGGATTGTGGTTCAAAGCCAGCCTGGGCAGGAGAGTCTACAAGAGACCTTTAACTCCAATAAACTACTTAGAGTTGGAAGTGGTGCTGTAGCATCTTTTGCTTAGGGACAGAGTTCAAGCCCCGGGATGGGCACTAAAAATGAACAGACTACATAAGTGAAGCCAGGTGTTTGTGGCACATTCATGAAATCCTAGTTACTTGGAAGGTGGAGAATGGGAAGACCATTGTTCAAGGTCAGCCCAGACAGGAAAAGGTGAGAGACACATCTTAAGCCATAACTGAATACAGTGGTGGGTACTGCTGTCCTAAGCCATGGAATATTGGTAGGATTACTATGTGAGGCCAGTCTGAGAAGAAATGTCCATGAGACTCTATCCACGGAAAGGAAGCTGGAAGTGGTGGTGGACTTGTGATCCCACTGATGACAGGAAGCATGAAAGTCATTATCACAGCTTGGGAACAGCGGGCAATACCCTCTTCTAAAGATAGTGTAAAGCAGGCTTAGAGATAGGAGAGGGGTATTAGCCTGCCCACCAGCCTAGCAAGCTTGAGGATCCTGAGTTCATATCCCAGTTTGACCAGAAAAAAAAAAACAAAACACATATAGGGATGAAAATAGGCAGCGCTGTCCTGCAGTGCTGTTCTCTGTTCTAAGCCGTTTAGTTTATGTTTGTTTTTACAGATAGAGAAGGCAGAGGCCAGGGGAGAAGTAACTTGACCAAGTTCAAATCACAGTTAGTGTGGGAGCCAGGAGCAGATGCCGGACAGCACCTTCTCTTTGTACATTCGAAGGTAGTGATCCCATTAGACAGGAAGTGTGACTGCTCAGGAAATGGTGACAACACAAATCATTGGTTAGTTAGTAAATAACTAAGTCCATCCATATGGCGGACTTTGGTATATATACATTAAAAAGACCTTTTAAACTTCAAACTGGTGGCTCACACCTGTATTTCTAGCTACTTAAGAGGCTGAGATAACTATTATAATTCAAAGCCAGACAAGGAGAAAAGTGTAGGAAACTTATCTCCAGTTAACCTCTGGAAGAATGAGAAGCAAGCTGTGGTTCACTTGAGCAGTACTTTTAAGCAAAAATGCTCAGAGGCTTTGCCCAGGCTCTGAGAACAAGCCTTATGATTGGTACCAAAAATAAATAACTACTGATAAAATAACTAGTTGGTAGCCAGATGTAAACCTGTAATCTTATCCACTCAGGAAGCTGAGATCTGAGAATTGTGGTTTGAAACCAATCTGGGCAGGAAAATCTGTAAGTTTTTTTTTTTTTTTTTTTTTTTTTTTGGTCAGTCGTGGAGCTCTACCACTTGAGCCACAGCACCACTTCCTACATAAGATTCTTACCTCCAGTTAACCAGCATCAAGTCTGGAAGTGGAGATGTGGCTCAAGTGGTAGAATGCTAATTTTGAGCAAAAAAGCTAAGGGCTATTTCCCAGGCCCTGAGTTTAAGCTCCAGTACTGGCACTAAAAACAAAGCAAACAAACCTTAGCTGATAGTATATTTAGGATTGTTTTAAAAGGTTCATAAAAAGGCACTGGCTGGATGCCAGTGATTCGTGCCTGTAATCTTAGCTGCTTAGAAGGCTACAACCTGAGGATCACAGTTCAAAGCCATCCTAACTGGGAAAGTCCATGTGTCTTCCCCTACCCGCTGCCACCCAGGACATGGGGCTTGAACTCTGGGCCTGGGCACTTTCCCTGAGCTCTTCAGCGCAAGGCTACCACCCTACCCCTTGAGCCACAGCACCACTTCCCAGTTTTCTAGTGGTTAATTGGAGTTAAGAGTCTTACTGACTTTAGTGCCCAGGCTGGCTTTGAACCTTGATCCTCAGATCTCAGCCTGCTGAGTACCTAGGATTGCAGGCGTGAGCCACCACACCTGGCCGGCCAAGTCAATGAGTCTTATCTCCAATTAACCACTAGTATCCCAGAAGTTGTAGGGAGCTAGCCTTGAACAAAAGGGCTCAGGAATAGTACCCAGGCCCTGAATTATGTCTCAGGATTGGCACATACATAAAAAGGCAAATGTTAGCTGGGCATGTTAGTACATGCTTGTAATTGTAGTACTTAGGTGGCTAAGGCAGGAGGATGGAGAATTCAAGACCAGCTGGGTACATGGTAATCTGTTTCATAAACAAAACAGAGAATAAATGTTGAATACCAGGAAAGTGACTATAGTTCTGTAGCAAATTGGTTTGTAAATTAACTTTTTAAAACCAGGTTGATAACTGTCCTGCTATTTTCTTGCAGCCCTGCCAGACCCAAAAATGTGGAACTAAATCTGAAAACCCCTAAGAATCTTGACAGTTCAGGAAATGAGCACAACTCATTTAGCCAGCCAGTTCATAAGGGAAACACGGCCAACAAAATCTCTCTATTTGAAAACAAGCGGATGAACAGCACCCCCAGACACCCTGACGTCCGCCACGCGAGGAACATTCCTCCTTCCAATAAGACGTTTGTTGGGAGGGCAAAACTGAATTTAGCCAAGAAAGCCAAGGAAATGGAGCAACTCGAAAAGAAAATGGTGCCAAATGGCCAGCAGAATGGGGTGCTGGAGAAGGAACCCCCGGCAGAAACCAAAGCTCATCTTCTCCCAGTGACTGAAGGAGCTGGCCGAGAGCTCCCTGAGAGCCACACCCTCGCTCCTCAGCCTAACCAAGGAGGCGAAGCTGATGTGCAGACAGATGCTGGCTGTGTTTCAGAACCAGAGGCCCCCAGTCCGGTTCCCATCAAGAACCCTGTGCTCTCAGGAGAGGATGACTCAGAGGCTGCAGACAGCAAAAGACTTGTGCTCAATGCAGCTCAGGAGAGCTCTGCCATTGTTGATACCAAAGATTCTCCTCCAGAGCCACAGAATCTGCTCTGTGACTCACAGCCCCCGTCTGAGTCATGTCAGGGGCCTTCTCTTCCCCTTGTGGACATTCCCCAAGATGGTTGTGCTCAAGTTGCTGTAAGCCACTTGTGCCCCAACCTCCAAGGGTCAGAAAGCCATAATGGATGCACTTTGCCATCATCTCCTCACACTGAGCAAGTGCCACCCTCTGCAGCTACAGCGGGAGAAGACAACCCTCCCTTGTCCCCAGAGCACAGCTCAGAAACCGTGGGACATGAGGCTCCATCCAAGGTCCTTGTACAGGTCAGGTCCTTTGTGCTTCCTGCAGAGAGCACCCAGGATGTGAGTACCCAGATCATCTCAGAAAGCTCTGAAGTTCGAGAAGCACAGTTGCCAAGTTGCCACAGTAATGAACTTGAAGTGGTTTCCGTTACCAGTTGTGATCCTCAGCGAGAGGAAGTAACGGTTAACAAGAGCACCTCGCCCACAGACACTACTCACACAGAGGAACTTGTGGTAGAGCCAGGTTCGCTTGTTGTGCCACCAGAGTCTGCAAGATCGCTGACCACTCATGCTCCAAATCACAGCATCAGGATCCCCCTCTCTGCGGAAGCCAGCTCCCCCAACCTCCCCAGAGCTAGAACTCAGTCAGAAATGCCTCCGAGGCCAAATGAAAATGTTGTGAATGGCCAGGACAGTCCTGCAGGTCATTTGAACATTTCTGCTGCTAGTGATGATAGTGTCTTTGATTCTTCTTCTGATATGGAAAAATTCACTGAAATCATCAAGAACATGGACAGCGTAGTTTGCGTGCCTCAGAAGAAGAAGAAGGCCAGGATGCCCAACTCTCCTGCCCCTCACTTCGCTATGCCTCCTATTCACGAGGACAATCTAGAAAAGGTGTTGGATCCCAATGTGTTCACTTTTGGTTTGGGGAGGAAGAAGGAGAGCCTGCCAGAACTGTCACCAGCTTTGCATTTAATGGACAACCTGGATCCCAAATCTAAACTGAGACCCAAACGTGCATCTGCGGACCAGAGTATCCTCTTCAAGTCCTTGCACTCTAATGGGAGTGGGAAAAGTGAGCCTCAGGCCACCCCCAAAGTCAGTGACAAGGGGAGCAGGGAGGTCAGCAATGGTGGAGTGAAGAGATCGAGGCTAGAAAAAAGCACCCTCTTCTCCAGCATGCTGTCCTCCTTGCCGCAAGAGAAGGTCTTTTCTCCCTCAGTGACATCAGTCAATACGATGACCACATCTTTTAGCACTTCGCAAAGTCCTTCTCTCTCACGTTCTTCAGGAACGCAGCCTAGGACAGAAGGTGCCACGCCCTGTGCCTCAGACAAAGAACAGCCCCATCCGGCACCCCACAGCTCCATACAGGTCTTCAACTTCACCTCATCCAGTCCATCTTGTTCAAGTTTGAAAAGTTCAAGCCACATGGAAAAATATCCACCAAAAGAGGAAACCAAAGAAGAAGTGAATTCACGGAGCAACTTGCACTTGCCAGAAATGAAGTTTTCTGACGTTTCCAAGCCGAGGAACCACGAGGGTATAGAAAAGGCTAACCACATGGAGAGTGCTCTTAAGCCCCACTTGCCAAACCACGGAAATGGTGATGCTGACTTCATGGGTCTTTTCAAGCCAAGCCGCTATGACCCAGGCATTTCTTTCTCTGGAATGTCATTACCAGATTCGGCGGTAAGTACCAGCCGTGTACCAGTGGCCTGGGGTATTTACAAAGCTGGGAGGGACAGGACAATAAGCAGTTTGTGCTGTCCCTGGAAAGCAGTTGTGTCTATGCCTGATCATTTTCTACTTATCATGTATTTGAAAACCAGCTATGCACAGGAAACCATCAAGGCCCAAGAACAAGGTACGAAAGTACTTTTCATGTGCAGTCTACATATGTGGCTGGTAGAATTGATGTTTTGAGTTTGGGTAGACCGGACCTTTTCTTTCCTATTTTGAGTAATAACACTCGGTATTGTACTGAGAATTTAGGAGACTTGTGGAACAATTCCCTTTATTTGCCAAGACCCCACCCAGCCAAGGGACCATTTCCTTCTTCCTTCTGTGCTGTGAGATTTCCCTCATTCTCCCAGAAGCAGCAGTGTATGTCCTACAGAGCTGTGAAAGAATTTTTCCTGCATTTTGGTTTCCACTGGCTCTTTAATATTATAAAGAGTACAGTAAAATATGTCTTTGAGAGACAATTATCTTTTCTTCATTGTCTTTAATCTGCAATAGTTTTTGTTTGTTTGTTTGTTTTGTGCTAGCACTGGGCTTTGAACTTAGGACTGCAAACTCTTCTTTAGCTTTTTTGCTCAGGGTTGTCACTCAGTCATTGGAGCCAAATCTTTACTTGTGGCTTTTTGCTGGTTAATTGGAGATAAGAGTCTAATATATTTTTCTGCCCAGTCTGGTTTTGAACTATAATCCTTAGATCCCAGCCTCCTGAGAAGCTAGGATTATAGGTATGAGCCATCACTACTGGCTTGCTACACGTTTTATCATTTATTTCTTTGTTTAGGTTGTGTGTGTGTGTGTGTGTGTGTGTGTGTGTGTGTGTTTGGGGTGTGTAGGTTCTGGGCTGAACTCGGGGCTTAGGTGCTGTTCTTGGGTTTTTCAGCTCAAGGCTAGTGCTTTTTACCACTTGAATCACAGCTCTATTTAGTCTTTTCTTGCAGTTAATTGAAGATGGGAGTCTCATGGACTTTCCTGCCCGGGCTGGCTTCAAATTGCAGTTTTCAGATCTCAGCCACCTGAGTAGCTAGGATGACAGGCCAGCCAATTGATTGGTTGTTTTTAAGTGATGGGAATCAAACCAATTCTACCTGCTAAGCATACACTGTGCCACTGAGCTCTCCTCTCCAGCCCAGCAACTGTCTTTGCTATTCAGCTTTCAAGTGAATTTGTGCCCCTTTGCTGCCATACTTGATATTCAAGTTGAGGGAGGAAAATGAAAGAAGAAGGCAGAATATGTGTCTTTGTCTAGCAATGTGAATGGAGCTTGGATAGCAGTGGTCTACCCTACTAGCTAAATACATGCAGGCGCAGACTGGGATCTTACATGGTTCACTAGGCAGAAATGACCTGCCATGTTTCCTTACCTAGTACTGAGTTCAGTGATTTGCATTGGTTCTACTATGATTCTGTCAAAGGATGTGATTTGAAAAACTCTTGCAAAATCCAAAGTTGGCCAAATGTGATGAAACATAACTGTCATACCAGTATCCAGGCAGCAAAAGCAGAAGACGCTCAAGCTCCAGACCAGCTTAGGTTAGTTAGCAAGACCTCTAGAAATGTGTATGTAGATGTCTAGCAGCAGTAGTCCCAGTCCCGCTGTTCCTGTGATGGTTCCTTTTTGGTCTTAGGATCCATTTACATTAAAAATTGAGAACTTCAAAGAGCTTTTGTTTATATACATATAATATATATATTCCCCCCCCCCAAAAAAAAAAACAGTGTCCAAGGACAGTGCCGAGACCCTGAGTTCAAGTCCCAAAACTGGCAAAAAAAAAAAATTAAAACACCAGAAAATGTAAGTGCACAAGCTGCTTGCCTTCAGAACAATGATACTACCACGTCACAGAACCATGCAGGTCACTGAATGCTTTGAGGAATGTAACTCAAAAAAGTAAGAAGGTATGAAAATAGCTTTGACAGAAGAGTATCTGTCTAACTGTATTACTCAGAAATCCTAAGATTTTTGCAGGGAGGGGCAGGATAGATTTATTTTTTGAGTCTCACTATGTAGTTTATGCTGCTTTGAACTTGAGATTTTCCTGCCTCAGCTTCCTGAGTGAAAGGATTATAAGGCACAAACTTACATTCCTGGTTAAGATTCTCTTTTACTTTCTGGTACTAAGGTTTGAACTCAGCGCCTTCCAGGTTATACTGGCATGTTACTACTTGAGCCATCCCTCTAGCCTCGCATTTTGCTAATTAACCAGAGATGGAATCATAATCTATGGATTTCAGTCATGAGTAGTACTCAAGACTAGCAAGGCACTGTGCAGCGCCTCTGGCTAAGATTCTTAACTCTTTCTCTCCAGCACAAAATTTCTGCTGGTCTACTTCTTATTCATTATAGCTTTGATCTTTTTAATTATTCTTAGGTTATGTGTTACTTGACTGCAATTTGACAGTCTTGATAACAAAATATACAAAGCTTCTCTATAAAAAGCAAGTCACATAGAGTAAAAAAAGAAACGAATACATAGTATTTTTTTCTAGACCTTTTTATGATAAAAATAAATATATTCATATGTCTTTCTTGGCCTGGAAACATGACTCAAAGTGTTGAAAACCTGCCTAGCAAGTTCAAGGTTCTGAGTTCAAACGCTGACTGCCCCCAAAACTGTCTTACAGATTCTAGCCTTCGTTGACTATAAAGCTATTCTATTTTTAATGCTTCTGTTTTTGCTTTTTAAGATCTTTATAAAAAATTTAACTAGTTATACCAAGGGGTTTCAATTCAATATGTCAATTTAGGAAGTGGCCCTGTGGCTCAAGGGGTAGAATGCTAGCTTTGAGCAGAGAGGCTCGGAGACAGCGCCCAGGCCCTAAGTTCAAGCCCTACAACCAACAAAAACAAAACCAACCAAGCAAAAAAAAAACTATGTCAATTTATGAAAATAACACATCTTGGTCAATGTTAGCCCCTTCCATCAATTCTTCCTATTTTTAATGTTTTGCCTAATTTTGTTTTAAATGTTAAGCTTCTTGTTCATTTCTCTACTTCTAACACACACATATATAGATAGGTTTAGGCCAAGTAGGTAATAAGAATGTAACAGTGGGCCTTTCTCTAGTCTGTGGTCATATTCCACTGGAGTGATGCAAGAGTTGTCTGATTAAAGGCAGGCATCTCTGTCAGGACAGGACACGGTACAGGTTTTGTAATATTTTATGCATGTGTAATTTTCGTTTTTATTATCTTATGGATTTCAAGTTTTACTGGTCATGTCACATGGTCTTGAAAATGATTACTTTTGAAGCCATATAAAAAGATACTTACTTTGTGCATCAGTAAAGGGGGTTACAGGGGCACTGATGGCTCATGCCCGACTGTAATCCTAGCTACCTAGGAGGCTGTGATATCTGAGCAAGTCAGACTGGGAAAAAAAATCTGTGAGATTCTCCAATTAACCAACAAAAATGGGAAGCAGAGGTGTGTTTCAAGTGGTAGAGCACTAGCTCTGAGTGATAAAAAGCCCAGAGAGAGCTCAAGGGCTGTTTAAACCCCAGTACAAACAAAAAAGAAAGAGAAGATTATATTAATATACTGGGTACAATGTGTGTTATAAAGTATAACCTACCAACTTTTATTTAGACTGGTAGTTAATTGTTACATGATGGTGGCTGTTACCATGGCAACACAATATTTACACCTCCAGATAGTGTGTGTGTACAAAACAAAATTGATTCAGCTTCTTGTAGATAAGCGATTAAGTGCTTTCTAATGTTTATCTGTTTGAAATTATTTGAATCATAGTCTAACCGTTGGTTCTTACCCTGTGAACTCATATAAAACTGAATTCTGACTTGGACCCTGAGTTTTCTAGCATTGGTGGACATATTCTTGACATTTGAATGAGGGGAAATTGATGGGGCCAGGAGTTTGACCTAGTGGTAGAATGCTTACCTAGCATGCACAGAGAACCAGGTTTGATCCTCAGTACCACATACTTAGAAAAACTGGGAGTGGTGCTATGGCTCAGTGGCAGAGCACTAGCCTCAAGGAAAAAGACCAAGGACAGTGCTCAGGCCCTGTGTTCAAGCCCCAGGACTGCCAAAAAAAAAAAGGCTTAAATGAGGCAAAATTGAAATGGCAAATTGAGTTGCATAAGAGAAGCTTGCAGTTTTATTTTATTATTTATTTATTTTTCTCAGTCCTGGACTTGAGCTCAGGGCCTAAGTGCTGTCCTTAGGCTTTCTCAAGGCTAGCACCCCACCACTTGATCCAGAGTACTGTTTCTGGTTTTTTTTTTTTAATGTATATGGTACAGAGGAATTGAACCCAGGTCTTTGTGCATGCTAGCCAAGCACTGTACCATGGGACCAAACTCTCAGCCTGTAAATTTAATAAGCAAAACTCAAAGAAAATTTTAATATAAGTTGAGCATAAAGCTGGGTGGACAGACATGTTTTAAAATTGATAAATTAGTAAGTATGATCTCTGAAAGTTCAGAGGGAGAAAAAAAGTTGCTGTGTAGAGTTTTAATTATTATTTTTTTTGTTTTGTTTTGTTTTTTTGTCTGATTCTAGACCCTTAGAGGAAGCTTGCAAAGTAAACTTAATCCCCGGCCAGGGAAGGTAAGACTCAACTCTGTTTCTGGCCTGGATTGTATTATGCTCTGATGCAGTGCGAACTGGTGCTAGCCTTTTGATTTGCTTGTAGGTAGTGATATTCAGTGAGCCTGAAGTCTCGGAGGAGTGCATTGAGGTGTTTGGAGATATTCAGGACTGCAGCTCCTGGAGCCTCTCTCCAGTGATCCTCGTGAAAGTGGTTAGAGGATGGTAAGTGTGTGGGGGCCATCCTTGCTTAGCCTGTGATTTCCCTCCTTCTTCATGGTTTTTTTTTGGTCAGTCATGGGGCTTGAATTCAGGTCCTGGGCACCGAGCCTAAACTCTTTAATTCAAGGCTAGCAATCTTACCACTTTGAGCCATAGCTCCATTTCCAGTTTTTTTTTTTTTTTTTTTTTTTTTGCCAGTCCTGGGCTTGAGCTCAGGGTCTGAGCACTGTCCTTGGATTTTCTCAAGGCCAGAGCTCTTACCACTTGAGCCTCAGCACCACTTCCAGCTTTTTCTATGTATGTGGTACCCAGGAATCGAACCTAGGTTTTCATGCTTGCTAGGCAAGCACTCTACCACGAGGCCAAACTTCTGGCCCTGTATTTCCAGTTTTTTAATTGGTTAATTTGAGATAGTAGGCCTATGGACTTTCTTGGTTGGGCTGGCTTTGAACCATGATCCTCGGATCTCAGCCTCCTGAGTAGCTAGAATTACAGCCACCAATGCCCAGCATCTTTATGTTTTTGGTCCTCTCCCTACTTAGAAATACTACGTGTGGTCCAGTGAGGAGTTCACAGCTAAGAAACTGAGTTTGAGTCATATTTCTGAGTAGAGGAGGTATATGTGCTTATGGGAAAAATGTCAGAAAGTGCAATAGAGCATTTTCTTTATTTCCCTGTGGAACATAGCTTTAGAGTATTATCCATCATGGCCCAGAATATTCTCTTGGTTTGTGAGGGTTTTTGTTTTGTTTTGTTGGTTGGTTGGTTAGTTGGTTGTTTTATTCTGGGCGGGTACTTGGTCTTTAATGCAGTGCCTTTGATTTTTGCTTAAGGTTAGCACTCTAGCACTTGAGCCACGTCTCCAGTTTTTGCTGGTTAGAGATAAGAATCTCTGGCATTTATCTGCCTAATCCAGCTTTGAACTTCAATCCTCAGCCTCCTGAGTAGCTATAATTACAGGCAGGAGTCACAGGTGCTGGCTCTCTCCTGAGTTTTAAATGTTTGATAAGATTTTCACTTAAAGACTTTTCTTTCTTTCTTTTTCTTTTGGTCTGTCATGGGGCTTGAACTCTCTATTAGCATACATCTCCTTTCTATTAAAATAAAATTCCTTTAAAATTAATGTTTTTTATCTGCATAAGGAATATATTGTTATAAACATCTACTATAGTTGATCTACTATAATTTCTAGTCTCCACTAACTAGCAGTGTTAGTAGTTGAAATTCTCCTAGAATTCTTCATAAAATTCTTCATGATACTGATATAGGTTTTGAATTAGCAGAGGTTTAATTATTCCAGTAAAGTTTTTTTATATTTTTTATTGTAATTAATAAAAGGGTTACATGATATTTGCCAGATAGAAGGTGCATTAATTCACATACATTGATACCCTTTCACATGTCTTGGTACCCATTACCCTCCCCCCCACTCACCCCCCCCCCCCCAGTAAAGTTTATTTTAGAGTGTTTGTTATTCTAGTTCCTAGAGGCCTGGTCACTGATATGTACCATACATTGGCTTGAATATTTGATTCATTGGAACTTTTCAAACACTGTCTAATGGTGTTCCTGTGTTTTATTCTTAGCTGGATTTTGTATGAGAAACCAAATTTTGAAGGGCATTCTGTTCCCCTTGAAGAAGGTGAATTAGAACTTTCTGGTCTTTGGAGTGTGGAAGATATTTTGGAAAGAAACCAGGAAGCTGAGACTGATAAGCCTGTGGTGATTGGTTCAATCAGACATGTGGTCCAGGTATGTTACGGTAAATATGAATTCATTCGTACAACAAATATCTCATCCCAGGATTATTTTTTTAGTTTTGGCTAGTCCTGGACTTGAAGTAAGGGCCTTGGCACTGTTCTTGGACACTTTTTGCTCAAGGCCAATGCTCTGCTACTTGAGCCACAGCGCCATTTCTGACTTTTTCTGTGTGTGATACCAAGCCATCAAACCCAGGGCTTTGTGCATGCTGGGTGAGCATTCTACCACTAGACTAAGCTCCCAGCCTTGGTTTGTATTTTAAAAGAGATGTTGAATTTATGATATAAATGATCTGGAGAGTATTTTATTGGTACTCTATGGGTATATGTCCTATAATTTAAATATTTGCATGCCTTAAATGAATTAGAAAAGAAGCATTCTACTAAGCTTGATATTTTTCCATGGCAAAGAAGTGTTCTACTAGGCTTGATATTTTTCCATGGTAAGTCTTCAAGGTGTAAATCTCTCATCCTGGTTCCTATTTCAGTCTTCCAAGTGTACTTTATTTGGTAACTTGATGGTACGAGTTATTCTTTTTATTGTTGCCTTTTGTCTATTTGCTTGCTCTTAGAGTCAAGGCTTCACTTTGTAGCCAAGACTTCTGTTTTCAAACTTGAGATCCTCCTGCCTCAGCCTCCCAGTGCTGGGATTACAAGTGTGTGTCACTGTGGTTGGCGCGCGCGCGCGCGCGTGTGTGTGTGTGTGTGTGTGTGGTTTTGTTTTATTTTATAATGAACCAATCACTTTTCAATTCTCTCATTTTGCTGGTCATGATCTAATCTGCTCTTTCTGTTGTAACCATAACACAAATCCATTGTTCTGTTTTTTCCTCTTAAAAGTAATTCTTAATTCTTTTTGTTTCTCTGATCACATTCCCAAGAAGCTACCTCAGTGATTTCTGACTGGGGGAGGTGGTGGGATCTTGTGGGGAGAGGATCTGGTACACTGGATGGTGGGAAAAGGGAAGTGGAACATATTGGGAAAGAGAGCTCCTACTGGGCAAATAGAGCCAGTGCTTTCTACATCATTATGTGGGTTGTGGTTTAGCTTGACATTTTACTTCCTTGAAATAAAGGGTTAGTATTTATCACTAAGCAGATAAGTGAGGGAGCATCATTGAGTATTTTCCCTATCAGTAGACTTAAGGTCCTTTCTCTCCATTCCCCCCCCCACCATTGTAAATAATACTATGAGAATAGATTTTTGTATGTTTAATAATTTATCTTTTTTTTTTTTCTGGATTCTGGTGGCTCACGCCTATAATCCTAGTTACTCAGTACCCTGAGATCTAAAGGTTCAAGATTCAAAGTCAGCCTAGACAAAGAAGTCTGAGATTCTTATCTCCAATTAAATACCAAGAAGCCAGAGGAGAGCTATGGTTCAAGTGGTAGAGTACCAGCCTTGAGCAAAAGAACTAAATGAGCACCTGATTCCAAACTTCCAACCCAGTACTGGACAAAATAAATATTAAAAAAATTCATTTTTTATAATTTCCTTGGTTTAAATTCTTCTGAATACTACTATATTGAAGGAGAGGAGCATGTTTGGGGTTCCTGATAGGTATAGATTACCTTTTCTTTATAAATTGTGTGCTGGATATTTAAAACATGAACCATAAGTCATAATATATGTTCGAGATAGACATTGCTTTTCTTTCTTTTCTTTTTTTTTTTTTTTTTTTTTGCCAGTCCTGGGCTTGAGCTCAGGGCCTGAGCACTGCCCTTGGACTTTCTCAAGGCTAGAGCTCTACCACTTGAGCCTCAGCACCCGTTCTGGCTTTTTTTTTCTATGTATGTGGTACCAAAGAATCGAACCCGGGTCTTTGTGCATACTAGGCAAGCACTTTAACCACTAGGCCAAACTCCCGGCCCAGACATTGCTTTTGGTTTAGTATTTTTACTGCTTTTAGTGATATTGAATCTCACCTGAACTGGCCAAGCATGAAGATTTTTTCTCTTATATTGTAATTTACCTGGCTGTGTGCATAGAAGAAGCTTGGGAAACAACCCTAGTGTGTTCAGTGTGCTTAGTGGGTGGTTGGGTATATGGGACATGGAACAATTACTAGAACAATTACTAAAATGTAGAGATTTGCAAGTCACTGTGAATGTGTGTTTATCCTTGACCTTTTAGATCAAGTTAGCATCATAAAGGACTAGTACCAGCCAAGGAACCTCATAGACCATGGTCTTGGATACTTACTTTGCAGGCAAACTCCTTTGACTAAAGAAAGTCAAGTGAGGGTGACAGTAAGATTCTCAAAATGACCCAGGCTTGAGTGTGACTCTGAGGTCTGTGACAAAAGTAGTATGTCTGTATATCCCTCAAGGGGTTACTGTTTGAACTCAAGACTGAAAACGGGAAAGGCATACAATAATGACAGGAGCTTTGTGAATATGACTATTAAATGCTCCTTTTTTTTTTTTTTGAGACCTTGACTTGAACTTGGTATCTGACTCTACACTCATTGCAAGTGCCTTACCACCTGAGTCATGCCTCCAATCCCTCATTCTTTTTTTGTATATGTTGGTCCTAGGGTTTGAACTCAGGGCCTGGACACTATTTCTGAGCTTTTCTACACAGCTTCACTTTCTGTTTTTTGATCAGGGGTCTAAAAGACTCTTGGATTTTCCTGCCCAGGCTGGCTTCAAACCACAATTCTTAGACCTCAACCTCTTATATAACAGCGTTACAGGCATGAGTCATGGAAACCTGACAGGGCTCATTCTAATCACTTGGAAAGTGACTAGAAAAAAGAATGGTGAGCTTAGTATAGAATTAAGTATGTAGTAAGATGATTACTAGCTGTCTTATGTGTATGTGTATATGTTTTTCAGGATTACAGAATTAGTCAAATTGACTTATTTACTGAGCCAGAAGGGTTAGGACTCCTTAACTCCTACTTCGACGACACTGAAGAAATGCAGGGCTTTGGTGTAATGCAGAAGACTTGTTCCATTAAAGTGCACTGGGGCACGTGAGTATTTGCTATGTGGATAGTTGGAATGAAGCTTTGTTGGGAGTGTAGCACTGGAGCCAGAGATTGAGATACTCTATTTCTGATCAGATGTTCCACTCAGTAATATGGACTGCAAGATATTTTTTATATGGCACATTAAATTCTGATTATTTTATACCTGTATTACTGTGATTTACCTTGTTTATAAAAATAACTTTATTAGAAGAATGATGGCAGTGGGGGAGCATACATTTTTTAATGTGAATACTGGTACTGTTGCTTGAACTCAGGGATTTGTGTTCTTGTTTGGCTTTTTTGTTCTAACATTTGAGCCACAGTTTCGGCTTTTCTGTGTATGTGGTACTGAGGAATTGAACCCAGGGCTTTGTGCATGCTTCCACTAGGCCACACTCCAGGCCCTGTTTACTTAGTTTTTCTTTTTAACATGGAAAATGATTGGACTTTCAGAATGTAGGAGCTGCAGAATCTTGGAAATCAGGAACTAAAACCTTTTGGCCGAGTGTCGGTGGCTTATTCCTGCAATTCTAGTTACTCAGAAGGCTTGAGATCTGAGGAGCAACGATCAACACCAGCTGGAGCAGGAAAATCTGTGAGACTCTTACTCTAGTTAACTACCAGAAAACTGGAAGTAGAGCTGTGGCTCAAAGTAATAGAGTGCTAGCCTTGTACCAGCGCAAAACTAATATAATGGAGAATTGCATGGAAATTGCAAATATGAGTTAGTTGAAGAGTTGCAGCCTTGAAGAGTTGCAAGGTAGTCATGTGGAAGAGAAATCACCCTTGCTTCTGGTAGGCCAAACAAGGTCTCAGGGAAAATCAGTAGAAATTAGAATGGTAGATTCTGACTTGACCCAGGAAGGATTTTTGGACCCAGGAAGAATTTTCAAATCATTAAAGTGGTAAAAATGGAAGTGAATAGGAAGTATTCAAGTACAGAACAGACGAGGATTTATCTGTGGCTTTGTAGGAGGACTGAGGTGTGAATTAGCTATAGCCTTTGTGGCTGTTCGTTTATTATTTACCAAAACTATACCTTGAAAAAATGTAAATGTCCAGTTAAAACTTAATGAGTACTCAAGTACTCTCACACAGCCTGTCCCTAGAAGCCTGTGCCAGGCCGTTGCTCAGAAAACAGCTCCCCATGTTAATCCACTTTCAGAGCTATAGCTAAATATCGTGGGCTGAGTAATGTATGAAGAATATAGGTTATTGGCTCATAAGGTCTGGAGTTCACATCTAATGAAGGTCTTGCTGGAGGGAATCTGTAGAATCTCAGGGGGAGTACAAGGGATCACATGGCAAAATGCAGATTGAAGAAGCCAAGTTGAACTGGCTTTGTAACAGATCTGCCCTTTATTCAGTTAGTACAAAGTACTGTACTTCATTATGAAATTTTCAAACATGTATGCTTTGATTATATTTTCCCCTCTACTGTCTCCCTTCCCTTCTCCTGTTGGCTCCTTTCCTCATATTCACCTTCTACTTTCAAAATTGTCCATGTGCCCGTGTGTGCTCCAGTGCTGAGGCTTGAACTTAGAGCCACTGGGTGATGTTCCTTAATTTCTGCTTAATGCTACCACTTGAACCACACCTCCACTTTTGAATTTTATTTTAGCTAATTGGAGATAAGATTCTCATGGACTTTTCTATCCAGGCTGACTTGCTGTAGATTGCGTATAGGGCCTTACCTGTCCTAGTGAAGTGTTCTACCTCTGGAGTGACACCTCTTGCTTTTTAGTGTATTTTCCAGATAGGGTCTTCTGCTCTTGCCTGTCTGACCTTGAACCACAGTCCTCCTATCACTACCTCTTCTATCCAAGGGTAGAAGCAAGGAAACCAATCTGGATCAGTCAGGGTGGTGATGAGGGTAGGGATTTGGGGCGCATACATTATTCAGGGTAGTAATGGGGATAAGGAATGGCCAGACTTGGGGCTCATTATGAAGCTCAAGTGGACAGCATCTGCTGACAGCTTTTATGCAGGTGTGAGGACCTGAATGAAAGGGCCAGGTACTGAGATGAAGATGTAGATGAGTGGGTTGGGTAGAAGAGTGAAATTCAGGTTGATTTTGGACACGTAGAGTCAGAGCTGCCATTGCACATCCACAGAGGGTCCTCACCTAGGGAGGGTGTTAAGCCAGGCATTGCCTGACAGTCCAGAGGCAACAGTGCTGTGGAGGGAAGAGAGATGGGGCACATGTGTCTGAGGTTCTTGCATATTTAGAACTTGGGAGTTAAAGCAGCAATCTTAAGTCAAGGAAAATGACTTTATGTCTTGCCGCCTTTTGATTTCTTTCTTTTGTTGTACATCAAAGGAATCTATAGCTTTTTTCAGAGCAGTGATGTTGAGCAGTGAACTTAACCTGAGAGAAGAATGAGAAGGGTGTCAGCCTGAAGATTTTAATCACAGGGCCTGGGAAGGTCCATGACTCAGAATCCAGCCATGTTGGGCTTGATGGAGCTGTTTTTCCACGTTTCTCTAATCTTTGCAGCAGGGTCGCTGTGCCTCCTGGGGGGGTGGGGTGGGGAAGGGTGGTCACAGATGTGTCTGTCCCCCTTTCACGGGGATAGACTTCTTTTTGCTAGCTATTCATTTCTGTCATTAGGCTCATGGATTCTACTACTGATGTCAGTTCCAAGTTTAAGCTTCCCCAGATCTCAGTCTCCTGAGTACCTGAGGTTACAAGCATGAGCCACTGGTGCCCAGATTGTTCCTTGTTTTCTTTTTAATATCTTTTTAAATTTTTTTATTTAGTTTTTGCCAGTCTTGGGGCTTGAACTCAGGGCCTGGGCACTGTCCTTGGACACTTTTTGCTCAAGGCTAGCTCTCTGCTGCTTGAGCCACAGCACCATTTCTGGCTTTTTCTGGGTATGTGGTTCCAGGGAATCAAACCCAGGGCTTTCTGCATGCTAGATGAACAGGGCTGGCTATGCTCCCAGCCCTGTTCATTGGTTTGTTTTTTTTTTTCCCCAGTCCTGGGGCTTTCCTCATGCTAGAGCTCTACCACTTGAGCCAAAGCACCACTCCCAGCCTTTTCTATGTTTGTGGTACCAAGGAATTGAACCCGGGTCTTCGTGCATGCTAGGCAAGCACTCCTACTACTAGGCCAAACTCAGGCCTGCAAATTTAATAACCTAAATTCAGAGAGAGTTTTTGAGACAGGGTCCCACAAGGTTTGATGTGGCCCAGGTTGACCTCCAACTCAGTCCTAATTCAGCCTCCCCAGTTCTGGAATTACAGGCATGTACCACCAGGACTGGCTTGGTTGAAAGCATGTGACTGGTCTGTTATAAAAGTTCATTTTGAGAAAAAAAAGTTAATTTTGCTTATCTTGGTGCACCAGCAACCTGAATTGAAGTAGAGAAATCTCAGTGGAAAGGGAACTTTTCTAGATCCCAGCTACTTCAAAATGGGTTTCTTCACATAGACATTTATCCAATTGTTATTTAAGGAAAGGAAATTCCTAACTAATTTTGCCTCTCAGATTCAGTTGACATCTTGTTTTTCAACTTTTGTTTTAAACAGCTAGTAATACCAGCTCTTCCTAAAGACATAAAATACTATTTATTTTGTATTCATTAAAAATGTGTATTTTTACATTTCTAATATAAACAGAACTTCTAAACCTCATAATGTTTGTGGTTCAAGCTGGCACCTTCACTTAAGCAAGGAGAACAGAGTCTGTTCACTTTCCTCAGACCAGGGCGAGTTGTAGCCGATTGTGCATAGAATGCCATGGGTGTAATGAAAGGCCTGGATTTTACTGGCCAAACTGTCTTTGATCATTTTTATTGCATAACAGTTGATATCTACAGAATAATATATACATATATGAATTATGGAGCCTAATAATGAAACAAACCCTCATGAACAAACTACCTAACCCATACCCCAGACCATTCCCAGCTCTGTATCAGAACTCTTTCACCTTCTTGAGTCCCCTTCTGGCCTAAGATTATCCACACTGGTAAGTAGTCATGTGTTTTAGTGTTAAAAAAAATGCTATTTAATAGTTACTGTGTTTCATTGTGTAGCATGCACCATTAGAGCCCAATTTTTATTACAAAGGCTTTTATTATTCAAATCCATGAAAATAGCTAAATAAACACCTGTGTACCATCTGCTTGATCCACTGATTTTGTCTTATTTTAATCACTTTTATTGATTTTGGTGGTACCGGTTTTGAACTCTGGGCCTCATATTGGCCAGACAGGCTCTCAACCACTTAAGTTAATGCCCCAAACCATTTTTCTTTAGTCACTTTTCCAGATAGGATCTCATATTTTGGTCTAGGTCTAGACCTTGGACCTCCATCCTCCTATTCTCTACCATCTAGTCGCTGGGATCATGTGTCATCTTTTTCTAAGCACTTGAAAAGAAGTAGCAAATAGCAGACCTCCTTACTCATTATCTTTATATTGACCTTACTCATTATTTCTTTATACTGACCTTTTCCTGAACAACTTGCATTATCATTAACTAAGAAAAACTTAGCAATATGTCTATCACAGTAGGCAATCTATGGCTCATAATCACATTTTCTCAGGAATGTATTTTGTAAAGAGGAACCATGCTTTTGTGTGTAGTACTGGGATTTAAACTCAGGTTCTTACGCTTGCCAGGTACGTGTTTCGTGGCTTGAGCCACACCTTCAATGCAGGTTGAACAAATTTGGCAAATTTTGGAAAATTTGGTGCTTCATTCAGTTAGTGCCATACCTTCAATGCAGGTTGAACAATTTTGGCAAATTTTGGAAAATTTGATGCTTCATTCAGTTAGTGCCATATACTTAGGCTTTACCCAGTTGGATTACTCGTACTAACCAGCTTGCCTGTTAATGATGCCAACTTTTGTTTGCTCAGTTGAAGTGGTGCCACTTAAAAGTACATTTCCTACTTGAGAGTCACAGCCACTGTGTTTTATGTAACTTAAAGCTGTAACATTCACATTAAGCTTTGAAGTGTCCAGTTTTTTTTCCTGTCAGTGACCAGTATTTATGTTCAACCACATGTCAGGACCCAGTTGGGAATACTGTAAGTTTAACTTTGCCTCGTAGGTAGTAATAACAGATTACTTGTTCAAGAATAAGTAGACAAGATAGGACCAATTTTTTCTTGGGTGAGTCAAAGGGTATAAAAGATATAATCACAGTTTTAATACACATGTGAATGTTCGTTGTTACTACCTCAACAATGTTTGTTATGAATACATTTGTCTGCACTCATGTTTGTTAAAAGTACAGTTTATTACTTTAAAGTCACATATACACATGTGCATATATATACATACACATATATATTACACACACATATATTTTTAAACAGTGTCCGGCTACGTAACTCAGAATTAACTTGACTAATAACTTTTCTGCCTCAGCAACTTGAATTCCAAGATCACAGTCGTTCCCAGCCACATTCAACTAGTCATGCTTTTTATTGTATACAGGCAAAAGCTCGTTGCTTAAATGCAAAGGAAAAGAAAGTACCTTCATAAACGGAAACAACATCACCTGAAGATACTTTCCATTCTCTTCTGATAGCCTCATGAGTATTATATCTTGTTGGAACAGTTTCTGAAAAATTGATCATGCTTTATATGAGTTTTCAGATCTCAGAGTGCACCCAGCCTTCGTAAATATGCGTCTGAGGTACCCAGCAAGTCCCGGCTAAGACTTATTAAGTCTTGAGTAGGGCACCACTGGCTCACACCTGTAGCCCTTGCTACAAAGGAGGTTGAGAGCTGAGGATCATGATTGGCAGCCAGTTCAGGCAGAAAAGTCCATGAGTCTCTTATCTGAAATTGCCGGATACTGGTGGTTTCTGCTTGTAATCCTAGCTACTTCGGAGGCTGAGATATAAGGATCGAGGTTCAGAGCCAGCCCAGGCAGAAAGGAAAAGCCCAGGCAGAAAGTCTGTGAGACTTTGGTCTCCAGTTAACCATCCAAAAAGCCAGAAGTGGAGCTGTGGCTCAAGGGGGAGAGCATTAGCCTTGAGCAAGAAAGCGTCGGGGCAGAGACCTGGCCTAGTTAAAGTATATAGGACTGGCACAAAAAAAGGTGTGGAATGGAAATATGGTCCAAGTGGCAGAGCACCAGCCTTGACTGAGAAAGCCAAGGGAGAGTGCTAGGCCCTGAGTTCAAGTCCCAGTACTGGCACAAAACACATAAAAGCATTATCAGTTGTCAGCGTAATGCATATTAATCATATTAAAGGGTATCATTATGATATTTATATGCATGTATATAATGTACTTGGATAGAATTCATTCTTCCGTTCTTTCTTAGCTCCCCTCACTTTTTAGGAACAATGCGAACATTCTTCATTATTCTATTTTTATATATGCATATGAAGTACTATGATAGTCTGTTCAGAATATACCAGTTTGTATGTTCAGGGTTTTGCTAATCTTCTCTGCCCCAATTTGCTTTCCTCCACCTAATGTCAGGTGATTAGCCCAACTCCAAGGAAAGTGATATTTTAGTATCAGCAGATAAAATCCTTCCAGAACTCCAACTCTATAGAAGGAAAGGCCTAAAGAAAGGGTCCTTTGGAAAGTTTCCTTTCAGATCTTCAGTGCCATGGTCAAGAGCCACACCTTCTGTTGTAAAGGATTAAAGTCCATTCACTTGATGGAGTAAGTCTCTGAGGCCTTTGATTTGTTAGCCAAAAATGGAAGTTATTCCAAAGGACACAGAGTAGGCTTGTGATGTTCTGAGCTCCAAAAATGTATAATACATCCTTCGTGTCTTTAAGTATTAGCAGCTTTAAAGTGCTCCCTTCCTACTTGTTTTCTTGTGGTTATGAGGATATTTAATTTTTTTTTGGGGGGGGGGGGGGCTAGTCCTGGGCTTGAGCTCAGGGCCTGAGCCCTGTCCTTGGACTTTCTCAAGGCCAGAGCTCTACCACTTGAGGCTCAGCACCACTTCCAGCTTTTTTCTATGTATGTGGTACCCAGGAATTGCACCCCGGTCTTCGTGCATGCTAGGCAAGCACTCTATCACTAGGCTAAACTCCCAGCCCTATGAGGATATTTAAAAGACAAGCCACATTTTTCCCTTCAGTTAATTTGTTCTGTATGTCATTTGTACAAAAAGCTCTACAGCAAATCGGAAGTGCCTAAGGCAAATTTCCACAAGTGGAACTGTCACCTAGATCAAGAAATAGAACATTCCAGCATCCTCAGAAGTCTCTCATTCTTCCTCCCCGTGTTTTCTATATTCCATCCACTCACTGTTCTGCTTTCTTACGCTGCTGAGTGTGAGCTGTGATCCCCACTGTGTACCGCACCCAGCTACCCAGTATCCTTTGTGTGCCATTATCGGACTGAACGTTAGTAGGATTCTGGTGATAAATCGTGTTGTAATTACTCTAAACTAATTTACTGATTTATCCAGAGGAATCCTAGCACTAAAAGTGTGCCTTGTGCCAAAATTGAGTATAGGGGGAAAAGCAAGGAGTGGAGCCTCAGACTGGTTTTGATCCATGTTATTTGGAGCTGGCCCGGGTTTGTGGGGGGAATGCAACATGGTGGGATACCACAACTAGCCTTGCTGCTGGAAGAACAAAGTGTGTCAAGTGGAAGTGATTGCTGAGTCTGTGTGTGAGACATCCTACAACATCTATCTTACATACATCACCCCTCTTCAACCTCTCCTTCCCAGAGCCCTTACAGGACCACAGTCTTCAGAGAGTCCTGACTGGCATGGTTTGATGATCCCCAGGCTTTAGCACCAGAGAGGAGGGTGGGGCTGCCATTCCTTGACCAAAGCAGAACTGACAGCTGACTAACTTGATATGTGGGTGGGGCATTGCAAAGCCATTAAAATCAGAACCAAGAACTGGGAAAGCTTTGCAGCTGGGTCCACAGGCCTATAGGCCTTTCAAGCTCCTAAGAATACCACTGTGTGTTTGAGCAATTACTCATCACTGTGAGTAATGCTCAGAGCCTGATCCTAAGTAATTGTGAAAAGAGTAAGTTGTTGGGTCTACTCCCTATAATGAGAAAAACCCATGAGCTAGTAACAGGAAGCCTAAGTGTTGGGTTCTGGAGTCAGACTGGGTCACCCAGCCTTTGACACTTACTGCTGTGTGGCCTGGGGCAGTGACTTAATCTCTTCTGTAAAAACTTCTTCCTTGCCTTCCTTGCAGCACTGTTGTGAGGATTAGATAAAATCGTAGGTGGCATGCCTTATGAGCTTTAGGGAGATGTCCGCTCTGGGTGAATTTTTGACACTACACCGTGAAAAATCATTAGGGTGGACCACTAAGTATTTGGTTACAGATGAGATGTTCACTTAAAACCAGGCCTGCGTTTTCCCACCTTGCTCTCTCTGAGTAAATATACTCTAAAAAGCAAACTACTTTTATTATGTGGAGGAAATAGGAAGTTTTCCTTTAGAAGCAATTAGCAGGCAGGGCTAGCCCAGGAGAGAGGAAGAGGACAGAAGGTCCACACCTCCTACCACACAGCTGCTGTTCCGCATCCTCTTCTGTTGTGTTCCTCCTGTCAGGGGTCCTGTAGCTGAAATCAATGCTGAGCTGACCAGTTCTGCCTTTTCTTGGTGATTATTTAGATGGCTGATTTATGAAGAACCTGGATTTCAAGGTGTCCCTTTCATCCTGGAGCCTGGCGAATACCCTGACTTATCCTTCTGGGATACGGAAGAAGCATACATTGGGTCCATGAGGCCTCTGAAAATGGTGAAGATGGATTTGTGTTCTTGAAGGCAGAGGCTCTTTGTGATTTTGAAGCATTGAACAACATGAAGTTGGGTCCTGTTCCTGGCTAGAAATAAGGAGCTATAGCTTTCTAGATCCCCTGAGTAGTGACAGGAGGCTGGGCAGCTGGCAGCTATGGGAAGCTGGATGTTCACACACTTCTCTCAAGTATTTGCCCTTCCAGAAGGAGCTCCTGCTTCTTTCATCTGGAATTGTTGTATTTGCCTTGCTCTTTGTCTCTTCTGATTCGCCACAGGCTTTGGGAAGAGCAAGGCCACTGTCTGTGCCCTGTGCACTATAGTAGGTCCTCACTGGATACTTGAATTATACATGTTGGTGAAATTCCACCATGCAGTTGTCTTCAGAATTTATGTGAGACAAATTAGAAAGTTAGGAAAATAATCTTTTTATTTTTCTCTAGCTTAACTCAAGGGCCTGGGGAGTATCTCTTAGCTTTTCCCAAGGCTCATACCCTGCCTCTTAAGCCACAGCTCTACTTGTGGCTCTACAAACTTTTTTTCCAGGCTGTTTATGAACCAGGATCCTCAGATCTCAGGCCTCTCAGTAGACCTGCAGTAGGATTGTAGTGGTGAGCCACTGGCTCCAGCTAGGAAGGTAGTTTGTTTGTTTTTTGCCAGTCCTGGGGCTTGAACTCAGGGCCTGAGCACTGTCCTTGGGCTTTCTTGAGGCTAGAGCTCTACCACTAGAGTCACAGCACCACCTTCAGCTTTTTTCTATGTATGTGGTACTGAGGAATCGAACCAGGTCTTGGTGCATGCTAAAGCACTCTACCACTAGGCAAAACTCCTGGCCTAGGAAGGTAGTTTTTTATCTTCATTTTATACCTCCTGCCACAGCATTTGTTTAACATCTAAATGTTTTTTGTAGATAATTAAGGGTTTTAAATTTTAATTTCTACTTTTGTGAATGTAAGATGGTTTTTTGGTTTGTTTTTTTTGCTGGACCTAGGGATTCAATTCAGGCACTGAGCACTGTCCTTGGGCTTTCTCAAGGCTAGAACTTGACCACTTGAGCCACAGCACCACTTCTGGCTTTTTCTATGTATGTGGTACCAAGGAATCGAACCTAGCTCTTCATGCATGCTAGGTAAACATTCTACCACTAGGCCAAACTCCTGACCCTGGGGTTTTGCAAAGAGATACAAGGATCATTTTAAACCTATGGATGTACACTGACTGAACAGGGTTCCTTTTGAAAAAGAGTATTTATTTGGCTCTATAAGCTCTGGCCTATTGAGCAAAACCAGACTTAATCTTTCATTATCACAGCTCATTAGGTACTTTTGAACATCTTGAACAGCAGTTTTTCAAAGCTTTTAAAGACGCATTGATGAGAGAGGTTCTGACTCTCCAACTGCTGACTTTTAACTTGACCTGTGAACTACTTTAACCTTTTCTCTAATTGATTTTTAGTCTGGTTTATTATAAAAGTATAGCAACTTCCCCTACACCCTCCTTTGGGATGTTTTAAATGCTATCTAATAGTTTATATCATATTATTTCACAGTCTTCCAGGTTGTATGCATGATCTTCAGCAGTTTTGTAGGCTATGGGTTGCAGAGTGAGATGGCTCTTGGAGCCAGGCAGGAAATGCAGATGGGCGAGGCTGGGTAGTAGAGGAACTGTGGGGAGAGGTGGAAGTGGCTTACTCCAGCTAGTGCCCCTACTGGTCAAAGACCCGTCCTGAGCAGAATGAACCAGACTAGGAAATGGTGGCTGCCTGTGAGGATTTAGGTTCACAGATGGCCAGATCTATGATTGTCAATAAAATGAGAAATACTGATTTTTTTAACTGAGAAATTTTCTCCTCCCATACACATTCAGCCTATATGTTTCTGAGTCTGTCTAGGCTGTGTGTCTCATGTCTTCATTTCCATTATTGGTAACTTTAGCATCCTCTTATGTAAATGAGGGTGTGGGTAGTGGTAAGGCAGCAATGAAAAACAATTTTTCTTCTGTTATTTCCCCCCAGGGTGGCCGTAAAGTGGAATTCCCTACAGATCCAAAGGTAAATGTGCTTGTTGTATGTACACATGTGTGTGTCGATATATGCCTCTTCCATCTCATGTGACTTGTACATATACCAATTTCTATCCCATTTTGCTGTAGCCAGAGTTGGTGGGCCTCAGTTACCCAGGTGTCCACAGGCTGGAAGATGAACCTGAGGGCATTCCATATCAATAACAGGATGTGTAGCCCCACCCTCAAGGCTCATTGTTCCATTAAGTTTATTATTTCTGGCTGTATTTGCTAACTGTATGGGCTGTCACTGCTTGCCCATAGCCAGGAAGAAACTTCCTCAAGGCCCATTTTTCCTACTCCCAAATAGTTCTTTCTGTTATTACTATTTTTTCTGTGCTATGCTATGCTATGCTCATTGCTTGTGTAGTTGTCTGTAGGAGTCTCTTGGATTTGTCTGCCCAGGATGGCTCCGTTTAGTGTCATCTAAGCAGTGTACTAAGTATTAGTTCCCAGCTTAAAACAAAAATTAAGACTTAAGCCTGTAATCCTACTTGGAAGGCTGAGCTCTGAGGGTCATGGTTAAGTCAGCCTGTGCAGGGAAGTCCTTAAAACACATATCTCCAGCTACCCACCAAAAAGCCAGAAGTGAACTGTGGCTCAAGTGCCAAGTGTGCAAGCCTTGAGCAAAAAACAGACTTAGGGATAGCATCCAGGCCCTGAGTTCAAGCACAAAAAAAGAAAAAAGAAGCCATCTTTTGAACCGTGGCTTTGGACTGTTCCACATCTGGAAGAAAAGCCCAGTAATTTTTTAAGCTGTTATTAGTTATTATTATTTACTTAATTAAAAATTACATCATGAAAATTACATTGAAAATAAAGAAAAGTGCATATAGAAAATAGAAAATTTCTCTATTGAAATTGAAAATATAGAGAATTTTATTTTGTGTTCTAGAAGTTTCTGCATGAAATGGCTAATTTATTATTTATTTATTTTGTCAGTTGTGGAACTTGAACTCTGGGCCTGGGCGTTGTCCCTGAGCTCTTAGCTCAAGGCTACTTCCCTACTGCTTGAGCCACAGTGCCACTTCAGTTTTCTAGTGGTTAATTGGAGATAAAGAGTCTCACATACTTTAATGCCTGGGCTGGCTTTGAACCATGATCCTCAGATCTCTGCCTCCTGAGTAGCTAGGATTATAGGTGTACGCTACTGTGCCCTGCTGGCTAATTTATTTAAGTTGCTGAGATAGTTAACCTGGAATACCTTATTTCTGTTGTAGGTCATCATTTATGAAAAGCCTTTGTTTGAAGGAAAATGTATGGAGTTAGAAACAGAAATATGTAGTTTTCTGACAGAAGGAGGCGAAGCAGAAGAAACAACAGGAAATGGTCATTTGCCTTTCACATCAGTGGGCTCTATGAAAGTTCTAAGAGGCATGTAAGTAGAGGAGTAACTGGTAGGAATTTCCTTTATTCTTGATAAAGTAAGAAATGACCTATTTTCCCCAAAATAAAATTCTTATTCTATGATACAGTAATTCCTTTTTTACATTTCTTTTCCCTTTTTCATACATAGTTACCTCTTTCCTTTCCTTTCTCTCTCTGTCTCTCTGTGCCATTCTTCATCTCCCCCCCCCTTTTTTTTTTTGGTTGTTGTTTGTTTTGTTTTGTTTTTGCCACTACTGGTGCTTATACTCGGAGCCTGGATGCTGGCTCTTTGCTTTTTTGCTCAAGGTTAACACTCTGTCTACCACTTGGGCTATGTGTCTACTTCTGGCTTTTTTCTGGTTAGAGATCAAAGTCTCTTGGATTTATCTGCCCAGGCTGATTTTGAACCACAATCTTCAGATCTGAGTTTCCTGAATAGCTAGGATTGCAATATGAGTCCCCAGTACCTGGCTTTGCTTTTGTTTATCTAGCAGTACTGGAATTTGAAGTCAGTGCCTTGCACTTGCTAGGCAGGTTCTCTACTATTTGACCCAGTCCATCAGTCCAGGTATGTATTTCTTAGTTTTGTTTTGTTTTGTTTTTTTCTTTGTCAGTCCTGAGGCTTGATCTCAGAGCCTGAGCATTGTCCTTGGGCTTTCTTAAGGCTAGCGTTCTACCACTTGAGCTACAGCGCCACTTCTGGCTTTTTCTGTGTATGTGGTAATGAGGAATTGAGCCCAGGTCTTTGTGCATGCTAGGCAAGCACTCTCTATTACTAGGCCAAATTTCCTGCCCCTTATTATTGTTATTATTATTATTATTTTGCCAGTCCCAGGGCTTGAACTCATGGTCTGAGTGCTGTTCTTGGGCTTTCTCAAGGCTAGAGCTCTACCACTTGAGCCACAGCACCGCTGCTGGCTTTTTCTATGTATGGGCCTTCATGCATGCTAGGCAAGCACTCTACCACTAGGCCAAACTCTTGGTCTCTTGTTTGTTTGTTTTTTTTTTTAATGTACTGTTTTCCTAAACCTTAGAGTATTATAGTAATACCTAAATTTATGACTTGCTTCATAGCTGTTGGTATTTGTCATGACAGTGCTGTGTGTGAGAGAAGTGTAAACCATGACTCTGTGCCGCTCTTTCTTTGCAGCTGGGTGGCTTATGAGAAGCCTGGCTTTACTGGTCATCAGTATTTGCTAGAAGAAGGAGAATACAAGGACTGGAAAGACTGGGGCGGTTACAATGGAGAGCTTCAGTCTTTACGACCTATATTAGGTGTAAGTTAAAAAAGGCTAATGGTTAGGACTGGGTGTCTTTGGTGATGAATAGCTCCCCTTTGAATTTGGATTTTTTTTCTTAATAGGATTTTTCAAATGCACACATGATAATGTACAGTGAAAAGAACTTCGGATCCAAAAGTTCCAGTATTGATGTGTTAGGGATTGTGGCTGATTTAAAAGAGACCGGATATGGCGTGAAGACACAGTCTATTCATGTGCTGAGCGGAGTGTAAGTGCAGTCCTCCAGGTGGGATCTTGAACTTTTTTTTTTTTTTGCCGGTCCTGGGCTTGAGCTCAGGGGCTGAGCACTGTCCTTGGACTTTCTCAAGGCTAGAACTCTACCACTTGAGCCTCAGCACCATTCCGGCTTTTTCTTTTGTATGTATGTGGTACCGAGGAATCGAACCCGGGCCTTTGTGCATGCTACGCAAGCACTCTACCACTAGGCCAAATTCCCAGCCCTTGAACTTGGGTTTTATCTTGTTTCAGGGTAAACTAATAGTGTGGGTAACACAAAGTAGCCACTCAGCAGATCACAACAGCTAAACACCAATTTGGTCCCCTAATATTTACTGTAATTCTCTTTCACAAAGATTTCTCATGTAACCTTTCCTTGACGTGTTATAGAACATTGAAGTAGACTTTTGACTATTAGGACAGAAATCTGCCAATCTGCTTCCTATGTCATTCAGCATAGAAAGATTATAAATATCTTATGACAGTCAATAATAGCCCTTTAACATTAAACCTGAGGCCTCAACAAAGTCTCACTGAATTTTCCTGTGCTCTTCCACCTGTTCCAGTGTGTTTCTCATTATTATTTTAATAGTCATTTCAGTTTCCCTGAGGTTAGCAGTTCAGTGGCTTATCGCAGGTACACATGTGTACGAGGAGGTAGCAGTGCCTGTGTGAAGTGGCAGTACATATGTATGCATGTATATTTTTTTGAGATAGTCTGCCTCTGTAGCTCAAGTTGGTCTCAAACTCATGATCCCCCTGCCTTAGCCTTCTAAGTGCAGGGATTCTAGATGTGTGCCACCACATCCAGCTCAACATTGTATTAATGACAAAAGTTTTTATTATAAGATGAGCAGTGAGAGAAATAACTGGGGTGTAAGTGGAGCCATACTTTATTGGAGCAAGTGGTGAAAATGGAACTCATCGGCTTAGAAAATGAAGCGTCTTAGAGAAGATTTTATGTCTTAGTGCCTGGAAGAGATCCAGCACTCTCCTGAGAACTTGGTTGCTATGTCTTGCCTGAGCTATTTTCAGGCTGTTTCACCTTAGGCCACCCTCTTCCCTCTGGTGCTCTGTGATTTTTGTTCTCCCCTCTCACTGCATCACACTGGCTGTGCCTGGGTGATGTGCCATCCCTGGTCCATCCCAGGAGCCACTTGGCTATGATGAGGGTGAACTCTGCCCAGAACCATAAGGAGTGCAGATAGATCCCACATGGCTGAATAAGCAGTGTGTATGGTAGGGAGTTGCATGATCATTCTCGTGGTTCAGTTGATGTCCCTTTTAATTTCTGATGTGAGAATGTTCTTATGGATAAATGGGGTGGGGAAAGTGACATTGGTTCTGTTGAAAGTGTTGGTGTTAGTTGTTTCTTATGTCATTGACTGACACAGGCTATTGAGTCCATTCAGCCTCATCACTGTTGTATTTTGTGTATATCTGAGGTGGGCTTCAAGTATCTTTCTATTGTCAGTCATGCTTAGCACATCTTTGTATAGGCTCCTACTTGTGGCGCCATCTTGCCAATATGACAGCAGTCTCATCTGGGTCTTCCAGTGTTCACAGAGAATGCCTTTTATTAAGATCATGTTCTGAAGCCGTGGTATTATAGAATCATGGTTGCTGTCTCCATTTCTTCAGAGCTGAGAAGGCATTTGAAATGATGCAGTGGATCCACCTTTACAACTAACTATTTGACAGAAAAATACACTAACTCCAGTGAAAGAGTTGTGCATTTGATATTCACTAGGTGTGCTGGTTCCATGAGTCATAGTCCAGTCATCTCCTCTGGCAAAAGTGGCCACAAAGGATGCAGGGTAGACATTGGTGTAGATTGTACCGTTGGCCCAGGTAGTGCTACTGAGCTGAACTAGGTCTTTCTTTACTCCCTAGACCCTGCTTACTCAAAAGCAGTTTCCATGACAACATCTTGCTCATCTGTTCGTGTTTTTAGGCATTCCTAGGTGTGTTTCCTGGCTTAGGCTTTTTTTTTTTTGGTGTGAGGAGAGGAAGTTGAAGGGAGGCCCACATACAGGGTCACACTTCCTTTAAATTGTTTGCAGAAAGGCTTCTGTGTTAGCAGCTCAGCTGCTTCCTCATTTTGGTGAATATTTATTGTACATGCAAAGTATCATATGTCCTCAGAGAAGTTACAGTACTATGTAAAACAAATACTTATTGCTACAAAAAAAGAAGTTAAATGTTTTGGAAATGAACCAGATAGAAATTTGTATTCTGGGTGCAGATAAGACTTTTATTGAAGAGAAGGTTAAGCTGCGCCAAAATGAGGAGGAACACTAGCTTTTCCCCCCTCTTTTTGAAGTAATGGGGGATTAGAGCTGCATGCTTCCTAGGCAAGCACTCTACCTACACTCCTACCCTCTTCATTTTTAAATTTCAAAGAAGAATGGTTTCATTTAAATGACTTTTTTTTTCTAGTAAACAAGCATCTAAAATGTGATGGTTGTCTATTTCTTACCATGAAAGGCAGAGTTAGGAAACTCTTTATCTTGTTGTGTTTTCATTTTGGAGACAGGGCTGCCCTTTGTACCTCAGATTGGTCTGAAAGTCTCCATTTGCCAGCTTCATCCACCTTGGTGCTGGGATTATAGGTATTTGCCACCAAGCCCAGTTAGGAAAACAAACTAACAAAAAACAACTCTTTGCAATTCAAGCTCTGTGAAAATATCTCCCAGGAGGCTTGATCTTGGGCACTAAATTTCCAAGGTAGCAAACTCATTATTAGCTCTCCAACAGCAACAGCCTTTAAAAAACCAACTGAGAATTTTAGGGCCTGCATTACATTTCTTCCTGGTGTGTCAGACTCCTGTTACAGTCCTGTTTCTCATCTATGTCTAGTTTTGTACTGTATTCTGGCTCATATAGTGCAAATTGGGTGACTACTTTAAAAAAGAAAAAGGAAAGTGAAGTCTTTTTTTGAGTTCAGAGAAAAAATAGAAGTGCTGCTGTTCGTTGTTCGTCTTCCTTTAGTCTTTCTCCTTCAGCAGGTTTGCCCTGCTGCGTTTATGACATGTGCAGCTATTTCAAGGGCCAAACCCTGACTTGTTACCACTTCACCTTGCCTCTCTCTGTGCTCTTCATTCACATTTAAACAGAGAAGAATGGATTCACATACACAGAATCCATATGAATGTATCCAGAGAGGTGTGGGTTTTTTTGTTGTTGTTGTTTTATTTTGTCATTTTTTTTTTTTGCCAGTCCCGGGGCTTGAACTCAGGGCCTGAGCACTGTCCTTGGGTTTTCTCAAGGCTAGAGCTCTACCACTTGAGCCACAGCACCAATTCCAGTTTTTTCTATATTTGTGGTAATGAGGAATCGAACCCGTGTCTTCCCACATGCTAGGCAAGCACTCTACCACTAGATCAATCTCTTGGCCTTTTTTTTTTTTTTTTTTTTTTTTTTTTTTTTTTAAGGAATCCTAACTATATGTAGACTCTGCCTCATATATAGGGCAAACTCTCATATCTGTGCATTTGGGGTTCATCCCTCTCTTCTGTTCCTCATTCACTTGGGGCTGTGCCTAGAAATGAGAACCTTGCTACTCTATAGAAAACATCTTTTTGCTGGGCGTGGTGGCTCACGCCTGTAATCCTAGCCACTCAGGAGGCTGAGATCTGAGGATCGGGGTTCAAAGCCAATTTAGGCACTAAAGAGCATAAGATTCTTATCTCCAATTAATCACTAGAAAACGAGAAGTGGGGCTGTGGCTCAAGGGGTAGGGTGGTAGCCTTGAGCTGAAGAGTTCAGGGACAGGGCCCAGGCCCAGAGTTCAAGCTCTATGACCCATTAAAAAAAATGTATGTGGTGCCTATAGAGGGGCTTGATCTCAGAGCCCGGGTGTTGTCCCTGAGTTTTGTCATTTAAGGCTTGAGCAAAAGCTCTACTTCTAGCTTTTTGGTAGTTAATTAGAGTCTTATGGACTTCTCTGCCCAACTGGCTTCAAACCTTGATCTTCAGATTTCAGCCTCCTGAGTAGCTAGGATTATAGGCATAAGGTTAGGAAACCTCTTAATGAGCTATTTTCCTGCTCCAGCCTCAGTGAATTAGATAGGCTTACCTGGCTATTGGGTGTTTTCTTACAAATAGTTTATTTTCATTTCACTGGGAAATATCACGTAAGCTTGTTAGTTAGAAATATGGACTGGAGGACCGGGAGTTTGGCCTAATGGTAGAATGCTTGCCTAGCATGCATGAAGACCTGGGTTCCATTCCTCAGTACCACATACATAAAAGAAAGCCAGAAGTGGTGCTGTGGCTTAAGTGGTAGAGTTCTAGCCTTGAGAAAGCCCAAGGACAATGCTCAGGCCCCGAGTTCCCGAGTTCAAGCCCTGGGATTGGCCAAAAAAAAACCCAAAAAACAAAAAACAGAGGGCTGGCTGGCTACTCATGAGCTCAGGTGTCTTTTCAGTGTCGCCTTCCGCCCTCGGGCTAATTCTCCACAGTTAAGATCAAACAAAAATACCATTGGCCTTTTCTTCTTTTTTATTTTATTGGTCATGGAACTTGAATTCTGGACCTGGGCATTGTTCGTGAGCTCATCAGCTCAAGGCCCTATCCCTTGAGCTGAAGTACCACTTCTGGTTTACTGGTAGTTAATTGGAGATAATAGTCTCACAGACCTTAGTGCCCGGGCTTAGCCTTTTCTTCTTGAAACTGTTAGGGACCTAAATCCCTACCAGGAAATCTTTTGTGTTACAACTTAACTACATTTGGAAGTCCTGAATTTTGTTAAAAAATATATATATATATATATTTTTTATTTTATTTTATTTTTTTTTTTTTTGCCAGTCCTGGTGCATGAACTCAGGGCCTGAGCACTGTCCTTGGGCTTTCTCAAGGCTACAGCTCTACCACTTGAGCCACAGCACCACTTCCAGCTTTTGTCTTTGTATGTGATATCAAGGAATTGAACCCGGGTCTTCTTTCATTAGTATTCTTGTGAAGGTAGCCTAAGGCTGTGTGCAGAGAAAGTGTGGTAGGTAGCCCATGTTGCATAGCCTTACCAGTTCTCATGGACTTTTCTGCCTAAGCTACTTTGAAACAAGATCCCCAGATCTCAACTACCTAAGTAGTAGGATCATAGGTGTAACCCCTGGCACCTGACTTCTTTGTTTTAAAGAAGTGTGTGCAAGCTGCCCTTCACTGTTGCTGGCAGGCACTCTATAGCTGAGTCAGATGGCTGTAGTTCCCTTTCCACCCCTTTTGTCCCCACCAGGGGCATATGTGGACTCTGTTTCTACTATTCTAGCTGGAATGATCTATACATGCCACCTACCAGCTGCTGGATGAGAAAGAGGTCTCATGAAATTTTGCCTGTACTGGCCTAAACCAAAATCTTGACTTCAGCCTTTTGAGTAGCTGAAGACCATTGTAAAGATGTGGCATCTTACCCAGCTTCCTTTGAGATTTCTGTATAATCCTTTTCTCTTTGATGGCTCCTTATTTCCTGGCAATGATTATATTTGTACTTTTGTTTAATCAGTTCCATAGATAGTAAAATTGCATCTTTTAATTATGAAGCGTGTAGACTCTTTCAGGTGTGGTTTACTAGAATAGTAAAGGAAAGGGAATTTTATAAGGCAGGTCATAAAGTAGAGTGCCTGGTGACCTTTAAATTTTGCAGCCTCAGCCATGTTATGACCATTAACTGGTTGACACAAGACTCTAGACAAAGTTCCATCTAGAACAAGTACCAGCTAATCCTTATAATGGTTCTGAGCCACTTGAGGATAGGCACTTGGTCTTTTTCATGTTTGAATCTCTGGCACAGGGCAAATGGCTTTCCAGTTTGTTTTGTTGTTATTGTTTTGTTTTTGTGGGTCGTGGGGCTTGAACTCTGGGCCTGAGCTCTTCAGCTCAAGACTATCACCGTACTCCTTGAGCCATACTACCACTTCTGGTTTTCTAGTGGTTAATTGGAGATAAGAGTCTCACAGACTTTAGTGCCCAGGCTGGTTTTGAACCAAGATCCTGAGTAGCTGGAATTACAGATGTGAGCCACCACACCTGACTTCCAGTGTTTATTGAATGAACATATATATCTACTTTCCTGTATCTTTGTTTCCACACCTGTGAAATGAGCACGCCAATATCTCCCTAAGGTAAATGTGATTTGATAGTTGTGGAGGCAATTTGGGGAAGTTCTACACAGACAGATATTATTCCTATCCCTTGTAAGAGTGCCACTATGCAATAAACTAATACAAGTAGACTCCAAGTATCTCTGCACTATGACAGAATCAAAGGCTTTTCCCATAAAGACTTTACCTTTGGGTAGCCATAGTCGATTTCCTCTTTAAATGTAGATCATTGAAAAGTGAAATGCAAACTTTCCAAAAGGATTCTTTTGTGATATTTCTGTGAGTTTGATTTTGCTTATTTTGTTGAGTTATGCTGGAAATACTTTTTGAAACAATGTTTTTTAGCATTTAATTTTTTTGTTGTTCCGCAGTGTGATTTGTTTGACACATAGCTTCCAGTTAAGATCTTTTCAGTCTTTGTGTTGAACACACAAATAATTCTTCCTTGTTTAATTTGAAAGAAGTAGGCTATTTTTGAAAATCCAATTATTTTCCTAAAGTAGAAGTAAGGAGGAAAAAAAAACATGGAGAATTATCCTCATTGGAATTTATTCAAGGAATAAAGATCTGATGAGTAAAAACACAAAAAAATTCACATAAAGCAAAAAATTTCTCATTATCACTGTGATTTATTATATAGACAAATCCAGTCTGTTCCTAAAAGTGAACAGGGCCAGAAAATTAAGGTTATTGACTAGTAAATAAATGGATGTTTTTATATGAAGCATATTTATCCAGATGTGTATGACAGTGTTATGTATAATATATGAGCCATAACTAGTGTTTGTGTTTCTTTAGATGGGTAGCATATGAAAATCCTGACTTCACAGGAGAGCAGTACATTCTGGATAAAGGTCTTTACACCAGTTTTGAGGACTGGGGAGGAAAAAATTGTAAGATCTCTTCTGTTCAGCCCATATGTTTGGTAAGGAATTAACTTTCCTATGAGAATACTTCAGTGCAATCTGGATTTCCTTTATGTGTTTCTGGTTCATGTAAACTTGATTGTTACAGAAAATATTCTGAAGTGATCCTCAGCAGAATTTACTAATGATATGGAAGAAAAACTTTTCAACATGCCCTATTAATTTTGTTTTCCTTGATTTTAGGATTCTTTTGCTGGCCCAAGGAGACGTAATCAGGTATTTTTTTTTTTTAAAGAATCTTTAAGCTCAGTGTCAGTGGTTCACGTCTGTAATCCTTGCTACTCAGGAGTCTGAGATCTGAGACTCATGGTTTAAAGCCAGCCCAGGCAGCAGTCTAATTTCCAATTAACCACCAGAAACCAGAAGAGGTGCTGTAGCTCAAGTGGTAAAGTACTACCCTTGAGCAAAAAAGCTCATGACAGTGTCAACATCCTGAGTTTAAGTCCCATAACCAACAACAACAACCACAAAAAAAAACAACTAAAAATTGGTATTTTATAATCTAGCCTCCTGTTAAAAAATGAATTCATATGTATAAAATATTAGTTATTTGGGACACTTTGTTAGTTTTACCCATTTTTATGTTCCAAAACATAATTGCATTTTAAAAATAAAATGAATTAAGCTTCATTACTTCATTGATAGTATTAACCCATATCTATTTCTCATTAAGTACTATATATAAAGAACATTGAATTAGAATTTAGTATACTAAGAAATTCTAATAACATAGTAACATTAGTTTTCAGATTTGCTGTGTCTGCATTAGATAGACATTTTATATATTGTTACTCAAGCCTTTTGCTTGCTGACTCTGGAATCATCTGGAGTGTTCCATTTGTTAGTTAGGTTTTTTAATGGAAGTGTTCAGACAGCCGTAATTATAAAGGCACAAATATCAGCATAGTTGCCTTTATTAGCCTGCATTTGATTCTGATAAGTCAGCAAGTATCTTCCATCGAGAGGAAGGAAAATTAGTCTACATGTTTCCAAAATACAGTTTATAGTTCATGTTAGGACTGATGAACAATTAGTTTTGGCCACAAGAAAGCTTCATAACGCCTCATAGCTTGTTAACAGTAGGGTGTGCTATAGAAAATCGCCTCTATTTTGAGGTTTCCTTTGAGGTTTCTGAACATGGCTCAGCCAGCATGTTTCTAATTGACCATTAATGATGAAATAAAAAAATGAAAGGATATATAAAATTGACACCTGTTTACTGTCATATGAAATAGCATGTCAGGTTTGGGTTATCAATTCAAAAGTTGAGTTTTAGCATGCTTGGGAAAATAATTTGTGTTTCTGCTTACGTTTTCAAAGGTTCACTTGTTTTCAGAACCACAGTTTCAAGGTCAAAGTCAAAGTTTTGAAGAGACTACAAGTCAAATTGATGATTCGTTTTCAACTAAGTCTTGCAGAATTTTGGGAGGCAGGTAAGCAAATAGTGGTGTGTCAGAGTCAGATCACAGGGGTGGGGGGGCAGAGTTCACACATCCACAAGTACTTGGTGACAACTGCTAGGGGTGTGGCACCACATGAAGCACCATGTGTGTTGGGAAGAAGCCTGTAGCACTGGAGTCTAGATGGTGTGAGTGGGAGAAGTTGAGATAGCTCCAGCGTGCAGTGGAGTTCAAGCTGGCTCTGTACTGGCAACGCCTGCTCCATCATCTGGAAAAGGAGAGCTGGACTTGAGGTGGTCGCTGAGGTACTTCCCTAGGCCAGCGGTTTTACAGGCACGCAGAGTAGGGTAGGCGCTGTGCATAGTAGGCAAGGGAAGTGATGAGTCTGCTGGCCAAGGGGCAGCCACATGTCCTGCCTGCAAAGGCTTCGTGTTGGGCAGGAGCGAAGCCGGCTTGGAATGGGTGGTTGCATCTATGAAGATTCCCCCGAGCATATCATGAGTTTCAATGGACCCCAAAGGAAACAAGATGGGACAAAAGCTATAGACTCTGCTCTCTAGGCTAAATGCAATAGTTTTACCAAAGCCTCATTAGGAAAGGTCAAGTCTGAGGTGAGAGAAACTCAGAAATCCTGGGAGCCATCTGTAAAGAAGAGAGCATAACAGCTGCAGTGCTCCAGTCATACAGTTCTTCATGGGCTGAGGCGCCATCGCCCCAGTTAGCGAGGCACAGCAAAAGGACTATGACTTCTCACTCAAACCAGACCCAGTGGGAAGCTTCCATTTCTTAGCAGATACCTTCACCCCAACTGAGATCTTTACCTCCCAGCCCTGCTTCACTTATCACTGCCAGATATGTGTGTTTTGTGATTTAGGGTCTGTCTCAGCTCACTGGAGTAGGTACCTCAAGTGGGCAGGGACTTTGTTTTGTGAAATTACCTGGCATGTAATTCATCCTCCATGACCATTGTTTGTATTTAAGAAAAAAAACATAAAACTTCCGCTTGGAAAGCACGGAAGAGTACCATTTGACCAGCATAGGTAGTAAAGACCCAGGGAAGCTAAAGGACTTATTCATGTCACAGTGATGTTTGCATTCCTGGCCCATGGCAGAGGGATTGGAAATCAGGAAAAGACAATAGTGAGAGAAATTTTCAGAAGATATGGATAAACCGTGGTGACTGATACCTGCACAGATGGAAGAGATCATTTGACAAAGCTGTCTCCAGGCCTGAAGCCACCTTGGTGGAAGCATGGTAGCACCTAGGGGTGGGGAGAGTCAGTCTAAATGAAGGTCAGTCTACAACTGCCAAGTTCACTGATTAAAGATCAGTCAATGCCATAAATACCCAGATATCTTCAAAGAAAGAATATTTAGCTATAACTTAGGTTGATTTTTTTTTCTTTTTTTAATAGCAGGTTGCTTCTGAAAATCTTATTTCTGAACAGGATTATTCAAATCTCATTGTGTGTGTGTGTGTGTGTGTGTGTGTGTGTGTGTGTGTGTGTGTGTGTGTGTGTGTGTGTGTGTACGTACGTGTACATGTGCTTTTCCCCCTGCTGCAGCTGGGTTGCCTACGATGGAGAAAATTTCTCTGGTAATCAGTACGTGCTGGAGGAAGGGCACTATCCTTGTCTCTCTGCAATGGGCCTCCTGCCTGGAACAACCTTCAAGTCGCTTCGTTTTATAGATGTTGTAAGTACTTGCAATGGTGAACACAGCCTTATAGAAATGGGTGCTTCACATTGCAGCTAAAACTTCTTGAGGAATTAGCACTGGAGACAGATAACTGAGAACTGGTGACTCATGGCCTGTAATCCTTCCTACGCAGGAGACTGAGATCTGAGGATTGAGGTTCAAAGCCAGCCCAAGCAGGAAAGTCCGTGAAACTCTTTATTTCCAATTAACCACCAAAAACCGGAAGTGGAGGTATGGCTCAGGTGGTAGAGTGTTGGCCTTGAACAACAACAACAAAAAAGTTCAGAACAGCATCCAGGGCCAGAGTACAAGCCTCAGAACCAGCACACACACGTATAAAAATAGATTTGTGTGTGTATGTGTGTGCATATGAGATTGAACTGGAGCCAAATGCATACTAGACAAACATGACCTCTGAGCTACATCCCTAGTTCTCCTTACTTATATTTTTTCTTTGAAACATGTTTGAGTCTAAGCTGGCTTGAAACTCACGATCCTCCTATCTTCATCTCCCAATGTTAGGATTGTAGGCATGTACCACCATGCTTAGCTTACATTTTTAATTGTAACTTAATACTTCCAAGTTGTGTTACTGGCTTTTATCCACACTGATAATGTAGTGCTGCTGTAATCTTTGTCATCTCCTTCTTGTGTGTTTTGTATAAGTTAATTCCTAGACCATACACCACACTTGTACACACACGTGTGCGTGTGTACACACACTCATCCCCTCTGTTTAGTGATGGGCACAATCTCCTACACAGACACATCACACAAATGAAGCCAGAAAGTGCCATATAGTTGCTGCAAAATTGTAAGCAAGTAGGAAAGCCACTGTAACTCCACATGCTGTTTTGGTACATGGTTTCTTACTTTAGGAATACTATTCGCAGATTTTAGTTTAGGTTCAGATGCCTAATTTGAACAAGGGAAGGCTGCTGTTTTTTTTGTTTTACTGAAATCAATGGGAATATATGCTTAATCCTCTTTACCATGCAGTCATGCTCAAGTTTGAACTGTTCCAAGTCCCCTCCTCTCCCCCCCCCAAAGTGACTCATACAGGAAAGTTAAGGAGCATGATAAAAATCTTTGTCCAATTGGCAGTTAAGATGAAGGAGGACATGTGACAACACATGCAAGGGCAGACTGTTCTGTGCAGTGCACGCCAGGCCACCGCAGCCCCGTGATCCTCACCATTTATGCCCCTCGCTTCCACCGAAAAATACTTGGAAACTGCATCAGAAGCGCTCCTATTCTATGCTTATAATCTAATTATTCCTCTGGGCCTGGTTCTCTCTCTCTCTGTCTCTCTGTCTCTCTGACTCTCTCTGCCTCTCTGCCTCTCTGCCAGTCCTGGGGCTTGGACTCAGGGCCTGGGCACTGTCCTTGGCTAGCATTTTACCACTTGGGTCCACAGCACCACTTCCTGTTTTCTGGTTGATAACTGAAGATAAGAGTGTCATAGACTTTCATACCCAGTCTGGCTTTAAACAGATGCTCAGATTTCAGCCTCTGGAATAGCTAGGATTACAGGCATCAGACACCAGCATCCGGCGTCCTGTTAGCTTTGAAGCCTGGGGAAGAGAGTGTACGAATCAGCGACTCTGGCAAGTTGTGTGCTTTGGCCTTGTTACTAGATGACTTTTACATTCACTTTGAATAACAGAGACTTATTTTTCTCCCAAACAGGAGTTTTCTGAACCAGCGATAATTCTTTTTGAAAGAGAAAACTTCAAAGGAAAAAAGATTGAACTTAATGCTGAAACAGTTAATCTCCAGTCACTGGGATTCAACACACAGATACGCTCTGTTCAGGTTATTGGTGGCATGTGAGTTCACTGCCTGTTGATGTAATCAAATATTTTTTTTTGGTTTTTTTGAAGAAATATCTTACAGAGTTGGGGGCGTGACTAGTTTGTAGAATGCTATTCAGTGAGTGAAAATGGTGGCAGGTAGGCAGTTCAGGCCCCAGTGTGGAACAAAACAAAAAAGAAAGAAAAGAAACCTCTCACTGTCAACTCAGGCTAATGATCCTGAACTCACAGTCCTCCTGCTTCAACCTCCTGGGTGCTGGGGTTACAGGCATGCGCTACCATAGGTGGCCTTAAAGATATACGTAGGGCATGTGCGCGCAGTGCATGTGCACGTGTGTCTGTCTGTGTGCACCTGTGTGCACCCTTGGGCTTACACGTGGGGCCTGTGTGTGGTCCCTGGCTGCTTTTTGCTCATAATTAATGCTTTTACCACTGAGCTACAGCTCCATTTTGGGCTTTTTTTCTGAGTAGTTTCTGAATAAGATTTTGGTTTGGGAGCTAAGAGAAAGCTTGTTCTTTCATTGGCAGGAGTTGCACATGATTAAAATGCAACTTGGGAGGATTTGTAATTTTAAATAATTTTGAAATTCAATAGTATATAAAAATAAAGGTCATCAATGTACTAAGTGTGTTTATAGAAAGAGAACTGAGACAGTACCTCACTATGTGTGCAATCCAGGCTGGCTTCAAACTCTCAGACTTTCCATCAGCCTCCCACATGCTCAGATTTCAAGTGTATATATCACACCTGACTGGAAATATGTTTCATCCACTAAACGCACAACTCTGCTCCATGTGTGTGCATTGTTTTTAAAAGGAATATTTGAATTATAGGTGGTAATCTTTCTAACAAACCTTAGAGAGTATCTTGTGAATGTGGCCACAGGGTCAACATTGAGAACGCCAGGTTTGCTGCTAGGGAGGGCTCGCCTGCTGTGACAGCACAGGACGGAGGGCCGCGGGCCACACACCTGCCAGTCTCCGGTGCTGCTTACATGTACAGTGCCAGCAGCCCAAACAGCGGCACCATTTTCCTGTCTTTAAGGAAGACATTCATTTCTTAACTAGCAGACACTTGTGCAAGGGAGGTTTGTTTGTCAGTGGATTGTAGGGCTTGACCTCTGGGCCTGGATGCTGTCCCTAAGCTCTTGAACTCAAGTAGCACTCTACCATTTGAGCCACCGTGCCACTTCTGGTTTTCTGGTGGGTAACTGGAGAGGAGAGTGTCATGAGCGTTTGTGCCCAAGCTGCCTTTGAGTCACAGTCCTCAGATCTCAGCCTCCTGAGTGGCTGGGATTACAGGTCATCACCAGTGCCTGGCCAAGGGAGGTTTATTTATATATATGTAACATCCCAATCCACCTCATCCTATCACTCATATTAGTTTTAAATGAAAAGTTATTTTTATTTAATCTGTTGACCTTTCCCTAGTGCTACATACTGAAAGCTTTGCAAATATGAATTACCTAAACGAAGATTCACAGTGAAGTGTACCCTGAGTAACTCGAGAAGACCAGGGAATCCTGCTAAAAGACCAAGAGCCTGTTGAGCATAAAGCCATACTCAAATTTTTCTACACGAAAAGACTCTTAAGTGCTCTGGAAAATAGTTTACACGCACACGATGTATAAAGTCCTGCCTCGGAATGGGTAGCATTCTAAGAACAAAAGCATGGATAAGGGTCCATGGTCCAGTGACTCTCTGCTTTTTCTCTGCAGATGGATTACTTATGAGTTTGGTAACTATAGAGGACGTCAGTTCCTGCTGTCCCCTGCAGAAGTTCCTAATTGGTATGAATTCAGTGGCTGTCGCCAAATAGGTTCTCTACGACCATTTGCTCAGGTACATTTTTCATTTCTCTTCTATAAATAAACTCTTCCCCGAACTATTTCTTGTAAATATAATTTAGCTTTTTTGGGGGGTAGGGAGAAGTAGTATTACGACTTCCCCTCAAAACTCATTCACTTACCAGGCAAATATACTACCATTTGAGCCATACCTGAATACCATTTTGCTTTCCCTTTTTTCAAATAGAGTCTCATAGTTATGTCTGAGCCAGCCTAGACTACAATCCAATTTATGCTTCCTTCATAGCTGAGATGATAGCCATGTATCATCACACTGAGTGTTTACTGGTTGAGATGGGGTCTTGTGAACTTTTGCACATGCTGGCTGATCCAGTGTCTGCCTCCCAAATATGATAATAGTCATGAACCAGTATGCAAGTCAACCTTTTAGTTTTTACTTAAAGCTTACAATCGTCCCCCCGCCCCCACTCTCAGTGTTTGGGCTGTGGTATCAAGACGTGTGGCTGCCTAGACATGCTTTTAAACCCAGCACCAAACACAGGGGGTCCCAGGCTCTGGCTTGTCCACAGGCAGGCTCCTTGCCTCAGTTCCTTTTTTTTTCTTGATAGTACCAGGACTTTGAGCCCGCTTGTGTTTCTTGCTCGCTGCAGGCACTCTACCACTTGAACCATAATCCCAGCTTGGACTTTCACTGATAGTTAATTTGATATGGAGTCTTGACCATGTTTCTGTCCAGACCGGCTTCGCACTGTGCTTCCAGATCTCAACCTCCTGAGTAGTAGAATTATAGGCATGAGCCAACGGGGCCTGGCCCTTCTATCGCTCATCACTGAAAAAATAAGTCTGAAAACCGGACTCCCTCATCGATAGATCACTTTAGGTTCTGCAGATGTTGATGTCTGTCTAGCTTCTCGAGCAGCAGTGTGTTTATGACCATTGCTGGGTTCTTGTCTTCTAGAAACGAATTTACTTCAGACTTCGAAACAAAACAACAGGGTTATTTTTGTCAACCAATGGCAACTTAGATGACCTGAAGCTTCTAAGAATACAGGTTATGGAAGATGTTGGTGCTGATGACCAGATATGGATTTATCAGGAAGGATGCATCAAATGCAGGGTGAGCTTTAAGAGGAGATGGAGTCTGTAGTGCCTCGGCCACCAAGTGACTCTTCCTTTGTTCTCTGTCCTGTCTTCAAGTTGACTTCATTTCACAGTTCCTGGAGCGTGTTCAGGAACAAATCTAAAGGTCTTTCTAGTGAACATGTTTCCAGTTCAGAGAACTTAAAATGCTAGGCAAATATAGCACAGGAGGGGGGGGGAGAAGAGGGGAGAGAAGAGAGGAAAGAGAAAGAGAAAAAGGGAGAGAGAGAGAGAGGGAGAGGGAGAGAGAGGGGGCGGGGAGAGATGTTCTGAGCTTGAACTTAGGGTCTGGGCACTGCCCCTGAGCTCTGTTGCTCAAGGCTAGCACTGTACCACTTGAGCCATATCTCTACTTCCAACTTAAGGAAGTGATGTTACTCTTACCCTTCCCATATCTGCCTGTAGAAGTAAACTGTAACCCAGCACATTGACAGAAATGACTCTTGTACAACGAATTGTTACTAATGGAAAAATGTGGGATGAAAAAGTGAGAAATGGCCCATCACCCTCTCACAACCCTCCCGCCAGGGCCAAACATGCAAACACTTGATGTCATTAGGTTTGATGAGCGAAGCTCACGCGTCTGTCATTGGAAGCATCTTTTTGACTCCCTCACTTTATGAGCTTTATGCCCCTGCTGCTTTAAAACCTTACTACCCATGAGTCATCAGAGGGCAGAGCCTTGTGAGAGGAGCACATGGCCTTCCAGGGCTGTTGTGCTTGAGAAAAACTCTTCCATAAACAAGCACAGCTTAGCACCTCAGAAACAGCAGATAGAAGCCACTTTGTCTTGGACTTGCATGCATGCAAGAAAGTGGTACTTGCAGCACTGATTTCTCATAGCTGGGAAGTGATGTTATTCAACTTTAGTAAGTCACTGAGAAAGTGAAATGTTAATTTATGATCACAGTGGCTCTGTCTCAACATAGTATTACAGTCCGTCCTTCCTTCCTTCCTTCCTTCCTTCCTTCCTTCCTTCCTTCCTTCCTTCCTTCCTTCCTTCCTTCCTTCCTTTCTTTCTTGTGGTGCTGGGTATCAAACCCCAGTGTCTCACAAGCTAGAAAAGTATCCTGCCACCATGCTACACCTCTAGCATAGAATAGTACCCTTTCCACCAGCTTTAAAAAAAAAAACAAACCAAAAAAAGCATGTTAGTGGTATACGGGCATATGACTACCATACCGTTAATAGACAAGGGCAGGCTGGCTTCTTTAATATAATGTTTACATTTAAATGGCCTCCAGAGAGCTTGCATTTTCTTTTACTTTTTCTATCTGGATAGCATACTGATGGAATTTCTTAGGAGGGGAAGACAGGCAGCCAGTGTAATTTCAAGTTTTGAGATAAAATGCTGTGTAGCTACCCCAGCGCTTGAGTATTACAAGCGCAATCACATATGGAAGGTCGAGCAATGCAGTGGTGTGAGTGTCGGGGAGAGAGAGAGCTACAGACCTGGGCTCAGATCACAGTCACTGCCTCCAAGAAAAAGTACCTGCACGAGTGTTTTACTAACCTAAGGCCGCTTCACTAGTTATCCTGAGAGTCTTAGAATGACAGAAGTCTTCTATGCAATGAATGGGGAGTAAGAACATTGCTCAGATCATCTGAAATAAAAGCCATATTTGTTTGGTGCTAGTTATTTTAGCTAACAGTTGAAATGCCTCACATAGGATAAAGGAAGCCTGGGTTGGTTTTGTGAATAAAGTTGGAGATTTAACCTATATCCTTCTTTGAGAACACTTTGTTTTCCACTGAGCAGATAGCGGAAGACTGCTGCCTGACCACTGTGGGCAGCCTGGTAACATCGGGTTCCAAGCTTGGCCTGGCACTGGACCAGAATGCTGACTGTCAGTTCTGGTGCATGAAGTCAGATGGAAGGATCTACAGCAAGCTAAAGCCTAATTTGGTTCTAGATATCAAAGGTAAGGAGAACTTCCTTCACTGCAGTATACCTTTCATGTTAAGGGAAAAAAGTCTCCTCCTAACTTTTGAAAAGGAGGAGTGCTAATGCACTGACCTAAGTGCCGCCCTGCTGGCCACTGCGTGAAACAGTCCATACACACAACTCAGTCCACAGCAGTCGAAACAGTCTGTGCTCCCCATCCCTCCTGCTCTGCTCCCTTTCAGCTTAATAGCCAGAAAGCAATAGCTCAAAAAAACCTACAGCAGAGAGTGGTTAATGAGTTTCTACATGGCTCATCTCTGTAAGTGCTAAGCTTGAATCTGGACATTTGACTGATTTGTCCTCTCTCTCTCTCTCTCTCTCTCTCTCTCTCTCTCTCTCTCTCTCTCTCTCTCTCTCTCTCTCTCTCTCTCTCTCTCTCCCTCCCTCCCTCCCTCCCTCCCTCCCTCCCTCCCTCCCTCCCTCTCTCTCTCTCTCTCTCTCTCTCTCTCTCTCTCTCTCTCTCTCTCTCTCTCTCGGTGCTAGAAACGAAACCAGGGCACATGCTAAGCATGTACTATATCACTGGACTATACTCCTAGCCCTGTTGTTGTTGTTGTTGTTGTTCTTCTTCTTGTAACTGTGTGAGTCTAAAAGTAACAGTTAAAATGCTCTGTTCTTCTTACTTAATGTAGTTCTTATCTGTATTCCTGTAGGTTTTTGTTTTGTTTTGCTAGTCCTGAGGCTTGAACTCAGCCTAGGTGCTGTCTCTAAGCTCCTTTTGCTCAAGGCTAGCACACTACCACTTGAGCTGCAGCCCCATTTCAGTCATTTTCTGTGATTTAATTGGAGACAAGAGTCTCATAGACTTTCCTGCCTAGGCTGGTTTTGAATTGCAATCCTCAGATCTCAGCCTCCTGAGTAGCTAGGATTATAGGCATGAGCCATCAGTGCCTGGCACCTGTAGCCATTATTATTATTATTATTATTATTGTTATTACTCAGGGCCTGAGAACTGCCCTTAGACTTTCTCAAGGCTAGAGCTCTCCCACTTGTACCACTTGAGCCTCAGCACCACTTCCGACTTTTTTTCTATGCATGTAGTACCAAGGAATCGAGCCTGAGTCTTCCTGCATGCTAGGCAAGCACTGTACCACTAGGCCAAACTCCTGGCCCCTGTGGCCTTTTATTTAACAGACCTAAGTAATAAAAAGAATTAACTGCCAGGAGGATTTCATTGGAAGATGCGTTCGATGAAGTTAATCCATAGTGAATTGATGGTGCTTGGAAAGAATAAGTTGGGCCAGTGGTCCTCAAACTTCATTTGTAGTAGCTCATTTAGAAAGTGTGTTTTAGACATAGATTGAGGCCAGGCATGGTGGCTCATAACTATAGTCTCAGCTGCTTAGGAGGAGGGATATTTTTGAGACCCCATTCTCAGCAAATAAGTTGGGCATACACCATAAGCCCAGCTATGGGGTGGTATAGATAGGAAGATTGAGATTCAAGGCCGGTGTGAGGCAAAAAGAGAAAAGAAAAAAAGAGAGGGGGAAGAAATTTTAAAAATAATCTGAAGCAAAATGGGCTGGAGGTGTGGCTCAGGGTGAAACCCCATACTAATGGCCTTGTCTTTGGAGCTACTGACCCAGGGAATGTTCCTAACAAGAACCTGGGTATTGCGAATGCTGCAATCGCACGCAGGAGGATAGTTAACGGAAATTTAAAGCAATTTACACAAAACTGCCCCTAACCTCTGCATGGGAACTCAATGAGCTAGTGTTTTGCTATTTACAAGCACATGGAAGCAGTGTTTATTCTTATCTGAAATACCTTGCAAATTATCAATAGGTATTTTTCTATTCCCTATCAAGAAAACCAGTATGATTAAGCTTTATAATACAGTGAACTTGTGAAAATGTAAGAATATCGTACTCGCTCCTCCATTCCAAATCATAGCTAGAGCTGGTTCAAGTTTACTGTAGTCAGTGATTCAGGTTAATATTATTATGAAAAAGTAAGACTAAGTAAAGGAACAGTTGGGATCTTGTTAAGACACTTCTGGAAAACGGAAAGTAAAGCCGGAACATTTTCACCGAGGACTTTGATTCCTGCAGGGGAACTAGAAGTATTTTTCAAGTCTGATGATGTCTGGAAGGCAGAATGGCCAGCCTGCTCTGTGAGATTAGAACCGCAAAGACTGAGAAGTGGGCAGGGGCTGAGAGAGGCAGAGGACATGCTTAGGGCACACAAATAGGATTGCAGGATAGATGGGGACCAAAATGTATTATAGGTAGAAATATAAAATACAAGGACATATCTTAGATATAGAAAATAAATGTAATACTCAAATATACCTTCCTCTATTAACACTGGTACAGCAGAGAAGCAAAATACCCGTTTTACAAATGCTCAGTCTACAACTCAAACTGGTTAGGATCACTGAGCTAGACCTGTCTTTAATGTTACTATGACCAACTTTGTGACAAGATTGCTCAATCCAGACAAGAGTATGATCCTCAGAGAAGACAAGGAAATTAACTAATTGAAAACATTGGAATTTTGAGGAAATACAGAAAATTAGACTATTTAGACCCCCCCAAAAGAAGCACACACACCTGTGTTGCTCCAGTGTGGTTCGTTTCCTCTGTTCAGGGAAGTCCTCTTTGTGTGGGCAGCCACTGTGTGGCAGGCTCTGTGCTTGACAGTGAAGAGAAATGTCCTTGGCTCCAAGCCATGGGGCTCCAGGAGGTTCCTGAGTTTTCATTTCAGGCACTAATAACTTGCCCAGTATGCAGATTCTCTGTGCCATGTCCATTCAGAATGTGGGTGAATGGTGCCACCTTCTGGACATGTGAGAGTAAGGCACAGATTGCCTCCTATGCAAGGAAGAAGTCCTTAGGAGAAAGCCATGGTTTTCATTAGCTACATGGGAACCATTTGTTACCTGTAAAAACTACCATAGGACTTGTTAGATCAACTCTTTCTTCGGCTTGTATTTGGGGCGTAAATTGTTTTGGGAGACATTCAAGTATTATCCAGACCACATTATCTGACAACAGTGGATCATGCTCACTTTTCCAAACATCAAAAGTCTGGCAAACAAATCAAGCAGCTGTGTAGATCATGAAAACTAAATGAACCAGGTAGCAGCTTTCTTCCTCCTCTTCCTTGTCTCTTCTGGATGCTAGGACTGCAAGCATACAATGCTGGCAGCACCTTTCTGTTGAAACTTAATACTTAAGGGAGTAAGAATGATTTCATTAAAATAAGAGGTAAAATTTATTCCAGTTACTCTTAAGTCCTACGTGCCAAGAATTGAAATGTAACATATATAACAGCCCTTCCCAGGTAAGTTAGCAGTAAAGAATGACTTGGAATAGCCAGGCGGCAGCTGGGCCTTCTGGCAATGGAGGATCCATTTTCTGTTTATACTTCTAGGATCAGGCTTTGCAGGAGAGTCCTTCTGTCATCAAATTTGTGTCTAGAAAGAAAGAGGCTTGTTCAGCTTCATAGTCATTTGTACTGTCTCATACCGTTGTCTGTATTGACTAGTCCCGTATTTTTTTAAAGAGGTAAATAATAAAAAGAACTAGGATGATTTGAATTTTCCCTCCCATCCCCAAAATTTAACCAAGTTATTTCTCAAGAACTTTTTAGGCTTTATGATGCTAATTAGAATCAAGGTAATATACATAAAAATATGTACATAGTACCTATGACATAAAAACCCTCAGCTTAATTTTAATTATATTCTAAAATCTAAATGTCAGTGATTGTATATAGAGATTCCCTTCTTGAATACTTGTTTGTTAAACAAGACATTTGAAATATGATGTAAAAATCAATGTTAATAAATTCTTTAATAAAAAGGTATAACATTCATGTACTACTATTAAAAGCTAAATAATAGTAATAAAGATAATTAAAGCTAAATAGTAAAATGTCCTGTAGGGAAAAAACAAAAAAATGTACATAGTAAGGTACATAGTAAGGCCCTTGGTACTTTCTGAAATCTTCGTGGTCTCTTTGCTTTTTTGTTGCTGCGGTACCAGAGTTTGAACTCAGGACCTTGTGCTGGCTTGGCAGGTGCTCTACCTCTTGAACCAGGGCTCACCTCCAACTGGTGTCTGAATGGTGGCAACTTTTATGTCCCATTGCAAGCTTATCCATAAAGGGCCCATGGCAGCTTGCCTTGCAGGGTAGAGCCTCTGGGTTATCAGTGATAACACACTGGTTTCTTATGGAAGTAGGAAGGAAGACTTCTTCCCTGACTCCCTAGGCCCACCATGTAAGTTGTTTCTGATGTTCTACATGTGTTTTTTTTTAATTAAATAATTGATTTTTTTCTTTCTTCATTTTTATTTATTCTTTCAACAAACTTTTTTTTCATTTTATATATTTTTTCATATATTTTTATTGTAATTAATAGAAGGGTTACATTATATTTGCCAAATAGAAGGTGCATTAATTCACATACATTGATACCCTTTCTCATGTCTTGGTGTCCCCATTTTCCTCCCCCCCACCCTCACCCCTCATCTTGTTTTCCCCCCTTCCCTATCCAATTTCAAGGCTGCTTGCTTCCTATCCAATTTCAAATAACCAAATACAAATATATCCAATATATCAGATAACAAAGTGAAATACTGTAACAATATGAGATAACCAAGGGACAGCAAAAGAGATGAGAGACAATATAGTACATTAAGGACAACAATCACTCATTATATGGCCTTTTTTCTATATCCTAGAGGTCCTTTCATTTAGCGTCATATTTTAACAATGATTTTTACATCATATTTCAAATGACAAGTTTAACAAACAAGTGTTCAAGAAGGGAATCGCTATATACAACCACTGGGAGTTAGTTTTTAGAACTTAATCCAAATTAGGCTAAGGGTTTGTATGTCATAGAAACATATTAATTTATGAAATAAAACATTATGTCTATATAGTTATGTTTATATTTCCATTACCATGTCCATAGCATTGGGTATGCAAATATTGAGTCCTCGCTCTTGTAGTCTTTGGATTTAATAGCCACATATTAAGGATACCATGTGCTCTATATGTTTTAAAGGAAAGATGGCCACTTCTTGGCCTAAGGACGAACTATGATTTCCCAGGCATGCCCCGCATACATGTGCAGTTTTATTTCTGTGGGGTCCCTGATGAAAAAGCCTTGGTTGAGGCTTTGGCTGAAGAAGATTAAGGTATCTGAAAGTATTTATTCCACACTATGGTGGGGGAGCGGAGATCAGAATACCCTTTCTTTGTTGATGATTCCTTCCTATTGAACAAGCCATGAAGCTGGCTTTCTGCTAAGGTATCTGAAATTTCTAGTAAGTACCTTTGGAACAGCCATCTCATATACACTCCAGTGAGAGCTGAGGAGTCTGTGACCCTGCTTTTACAGTGCAGTGGTGATCAGCATCTTAAGTGCTATGAAGTTGTAGAAGACCACTGAGTTCGCAGCAGCAGCAGGAGTGCTTCCGTATCCCTGTGCTTACTCAGGCCTTTCCCCTAATCACAACTGTGTTTCGTTACTCATGCAAAATATGTTGCCTCTCATAGCCACTCCTTACTACCCTTCTAGGTCTGCCCGCTTAGACCTTTCTACTATCTCAAAGCCATCTCATCACTAAATCTCCAGTGCTGTCTCTGTTCTCTTCCTCCTCTACATTTGTCCCCATTGCTTCCCAGTTTCAGGCATGGAATGACTGTAGGCTGGTTTGTTGAACTGGGTATAAGAAAGGAAACCTACAAGATAAGATATCCTGTGTGATGGGTTTTCGTATCTTGTACAGCAGGTTGACCATTTAGTTACACAGACCTTAGGCCTTCATCCAGCTTCTTTCCTTGGAGCCCAGTGTTGCCCTGTCAACTCTTGTTCCCTGGCCACTGGAATGGAGAGAGAGAGAGAGAGAGAGAGAGAGAGAGAGAGAGAGAGAGAGAGAGAGAGAGAGAGAGAGAGAGAGAGAGAGAGAGAGAGTGTGTGTGTGCTGTTGCCCCTTCTCCCTGGGTGCATTGCTCACTGTCCTTTTTTTTCCCAGGAGGTGCACAATACGATCAAAACCACATTATCCTCAACACAGTCAATCAAGAGAAGTTGACGCAAGTGTGGGAAGCCATGGTGTTGTAAAGCTGAAGGAAGAAAGAAGGAGCAACCGTTCTGGGGGTCTTCCCAGCCACCTTATTTAAGGAGCATAAAAGTTCAGTGCTAACGGAGGAGCCCAGTGGGAAGTGGACAAACTCCTTCAGACCTGGGTTAATACGGCCATGCCTAGGAGAACTATCTCATCTTTTCAAAGACTGGTAGTTTTGAACCAGTAGCTGTCCCCCTTTCATTTCTTGCCTTTCAGTTCCTCTAAGTAGCTACTTAAACCTTAGCAGCATTTGAGTTTTGAAAGATGTTATATCACAACTGTACATTTTAAATTATTTTCAAAGGCATTGACAGGAGGGAAAAAGATGAAGTTTATTGACTTCGTGGACTTACAAGCCCCTTTAAAGGGAAGGTTAGAAGCCAGGTGTGTAAGGGAAAAGACTGTTCATATCTGAGAAGAATAGGCCTATATTTTTGGTCTATGGCCTCAACATTTACTAGAACCATTATGTTGAATAGTGGAAAGTCTTATAGATTCAGAAATGGTATAAATTCAGTGAGTATAAACAAACACTATTTTCAATTAATATTAAAATTAGGAGTCTGGGGGCATAGCCTAGTGACAGAGTGCTTGTCTAGTATGCATGAAGCCTAGGATTTGATTCCTAGGTACCACACACACAGAAAAGGCCAGAAGTGGTGCTGTTGCTCAAGAGGTAGAACTTGAGCCTTGAGAAGGCCCCTGCCCCTGTCAAGCCCCAGGACTGGCCAAAAAATAAGAAGGCATTTGTGAAATTTCATGTCCATGTCTGCTAACATTTTTTAGCAGGACTTGGATTATTACAACTCATATATGGACTGTACTAAATATCCCAAGTGAGCCCTTAATGCCTTTTTACAGCTGCTACTGGAACAGTATTACCATGGCCTAAGTTATTAAATAACCCTCCTTCCTAATCTACAGCAAGTACTGAAGACATGTTCTGCAGTTTTTTTGCTAACATAGAGACATTCCAGCCTCATTTCTGGCGCTATTGCCTCAATATCACATTCTTCTGGTAGCACAAATGGGGTGTAATGCCCCAGAGGAATACTAGCACTGATCCAGAAAAGCGCAGGAGAGGAGCCCCTCAGGGCTGTTTAAAACTCTTAAGCAATTCAAGAATGCAAATTGAATGCAAATTGAAACTTTAACTGCTGTCGGCACATGGGCTCATCCCTTGCTGCTCACGGTATGTTCCAGTTTTAAACAAAATTTGTAAACATTTCCTTGAATATATTTTTCCTCATTTTGTCCTGATCACTGAACACTGGTGCTCGTGTCACAGGTAGAACAAATCTGATTTTCTTTATATCTGCTTAGAGTGTGTTCCTTCTCTGGGGCTCATGGTAGGATCTTGTCATCAGTTTACAGCATTCACACACATATAACAGCATTTAATATGCTCAGTCTTACCTGTGTAGCTCTGATTTTAGGCCTTCTGTGTACATATATCGTAACAGTATGGTGGGGCAGGGGATTTTACAGTGGGTTCTGCTGAATGTTTCTCTTGAATAAACTTCTGGTTGGTACAATGCTGAGATCTGAGTCTGTTCAGGAATCCTCAGCACACTTCCAGGAGTCAACTGGCAGATTAAAAGCAAGTATCTGACAGATTATACATTAGGGCAGGAAGAGTTTGACTAATCCTCACTTTTTTAGATAGGGAGGAGGGGATATCCTGGGTCACATTCTCTCCCCCCACCTCCTCATACGGAACTCTTCACTTCCATCCTGGAGTCCTCAGAGGCAAGAGCTGAGACACCATGTAGAAGCCAAGAGGGCAAATTCTACAAGGAACCCCATAGAAAGTCCCATTATCCATCATGCGACTAGATGAATGTCTCAAAAGGAAGTAATGAAGTAGAAAGCAAAAACAGGTCTACTGACATCAAAAGGTAGAAGAACATATCTAAGCTTTTAGGAGATATAGATGAATAAAATAGTAAAACACAGCTTTGATGCCTGGAGATAGAGTAATACATGTCATAGAAGGTTTATTGGTGAGAAACCTAAATGTAGGCTGTGAGGTCAGGAGATGGTCAACAGCAGACTCCTGGAATGAGGGCAGTGGCCATGGGACACTGTCTGTTACTGAAGGAGGCCCAGCTCCGAATGCGGAAGGTAAGACTGAACGTTGAGGCCCGGGAGTTTGGCCTAGCGGTTAAAGTGCTTGCCTAGCATGCACAAAGACCCGGGTTCGATTCCTCGGTATCCCACATACACAACCAAGCCGGAAGTGGCAGAGACGAGACACAACCAAACCGGAAAAGTGGCAGAGACAAGACTGCAACAAGCGACAGAGAGCGAAAGCAAGCAAGCGGAGCCCAACCGAGTGGTGGCCGGAGCGAGCGGGGCCGGAGCGAGCAGGGCCGGAGCGTGCGGGAGCGAGCCGAGCCAGAGCCAGCGAGGCCGGAGCGAGCGGGGCCAGAGCGAGAAAGGGGCCGGAGCAAGCGGGGCCGGAGCGAGTGGGGCCAGAAAGAGAAGGGGGCCAAAAAAAAAAAAAAAAAAAGACTGAACGTTGAGCATCACCAACCGGGCGCGGTGGCTCACGCCTGTAATCCTCGCTACTCAGGAGGCGGAGAGCTGAGGGCCAAGGTTCAAAGCCAGCCCAGGCACAAAAGGTCCTGAGACTCTTATTTCCAATTAACCTCTAGAAAACAGAAAATGGGGCTTGGTTCAAGGGTGCGGTGGTAGCCTTAAGTTGAAGAGTCCCAGGCTGAGTTCAAGTCCCATGACCCATCAAAAAAAAAATTAGCATCGCCTTGAACCGGGAGTGTGGAGTACTTGCCTAGCATGCACGAAGCCCTGGGTTCAATTCCTTGGTACCATATACACAGAAAAAGGCGGAAGTGGTACTGTGGCTCAAGCGATAGAGGGCTAGCCTTGAGAAAGCTCAAGGACAGTGCCCGGGCACTGTGTTCAAACCCCAGGTCTGGCAAAAAATAAAAAGGTTAGCATCACCTTCCAGTATTATGACATTAAAATGAATGACAGAATTTTTAGACAGAAGCCTATGCAACTCAGAATTGTGAAGGCTGTGATGAGGAAATGGGGAAATAAGCAAAAGGAAATGTCAGCTAACCTTTTAGCTTGGGAGGTTTTGCTCCATGGCTGTTTTGGTTCTGTTGCTTTCTGGCACTGTGGTGAGATAGCACATGATGGTGGGAATGAATGGTGGAAGAAGACCCCCAGCTCTGCTCATCAGGAAGGAGCCAAGGCCGCAGGATCTCCTCCAAAGGCCTATTCCAATGACCCAACTTCCCCGAGGTCCTGTCACCCCTAATAGTGCCCAGGCGAGGACCTGAGCCCCCAAAGGCTCATCCATTTTACAACGTTGAATGCATTCAGCTGCTCTCCAGAGTCAGCACTGCTCAACAATCCATGCCCAAAATCTCCTTGGAGAGTCAAGGCAAACTTGAGAGCTCTGTACAAATAAAACCAGGTTACATACTTGTAAGATAGATTTGTGGCCCAGGGGTCAACATGCAGTATGAAAAGGACGCATCCAAACAAGGCAAGACTGAACACATTAGACCCTCTAGCTTCACGTCTGGCACCTGGGATACATGGGATGTGATAGGAGCTTCACAGAGCCTGCGTAGCCCATCACTATGGCCTTGCTGGTCGCAGCTCCTATGCCCACCTACTCTCTTGGGCTGGCTATGCTTGACAGCCTACATCTTCCCTTGACAGGTTCTCAATGTGCTAATTTCCTGGGGTCTCCCTTGCAACCTTGGCTTCACTTTCAGAGCCATACATCACCCCATCAGAGGCAGTCTCCGGGCACTTTAGTCCTACTAAACACTTGCTGGCCTCCGAGACCCTCCTTCAATTCTTGGAGGATGCTTCAGTGACTCTTGCATTGCTTCATGCATGCAAAACCAGCTCCATGGGTGACACTCACCTGTGAGCGGCACCTATGCTCTCAAACCACAGCTGAGTGGCCTCAATGCCTCCATGACTATTTGGAAGTGACCCCAAGCAAAAAGTTTTCTACGTGGCCCTGTGAACATTATCACCTCAGGGTTCGCAACTCAAAGGAAGCTGAAATAAGTTTACACCTGGTAGTTTGCCGCCCCCAGGCTCTTCATAGTTCCTGGCAGGAAAAGATGCCAGGCATCTTTTCTGTTGTCTTGGTGCAGAGTACTTTTGGGTTGTGTTCCCCTACACACCATGGTGCTAACCTCTTTAGCAACTTCCCCTTCTTCGGCAGCATCCTCAATTTTGTCTAACTGGAAAAAGATTGTCATTTTTCTGCTCTGTTCTTTATTTTATTCTCACTGTAAAAGTGGCTAAGAGTACTCAGTAACTACCCCTCCTGCTGCCTTGCCTGTAGGCTGTGTTGTCTCCAAATTTCGTCCTCACTTTTAAATTCAGCCTCACACAAAGATGCATAATGGATGAATGAACTACCCAAGTTCTTTGCCAGGTTAACATGGGCAGCCTTCATTCCAAAGACCCCTGTATTCACTGCTTTTATTATTGTGACCAAGGATCTGACCGAACCACTTTAAGAGGCTGGGAGTTTGGCCTAGTGGTAGAGTGCTTGCCTAGAATGCAGGAAGACCCGGGTTAGATTCCTTGGTACCACATACATAGAAAAAGCCAGAAGTGGTGCTGAGGCTCAAGTGCCAAGGACAATGTTCAGGCCCTGAGCTCAAGCCCAGGACTGGCAAAAAAGAAAAAAAGAAAAGATTTAGCTCACAGTTTAAGAGGGTTTAGAACATCAAATGGCAGGAGGAGCTTCTCATCTCATCATAGCAAGCAGACGAGGGGGAAGCAGGAAGGGATCCTGACCAAGCTACCTCAAGACACACCTAGATGACCTATGCTACTTCCTAGTTTACATAACCACCCAAAATAGTGTCATTAGCACATCGTGGTGGGAGTAAGTGGTAAGGGAAAAGTTACCTCATGGTGGCCAGGATACAGAGGCCAGAAAGAGCCAGGGTCTCAATCTCCCCCAAAGATATGCTGTTTGATCCAACTTCCTCCCACTAAGTTACTTTTTAAAGGGTCTACCACCACCCAATATCATCAGAGGTAAGAGTCAAAGCCACTCACATGGACCATCAGGAGACATTTCAATTCCAAACTGTAGCAGCCAGTCAGAAAAATGCTCACTGATGAAATCACAAAGAGACTAGATCTTAAAGTTTGTCATACTAATATCCGCACACTGACAACTTTGGGACCTCATAAGGGTTAATAAGGCTTGAGTTACTGGAAGAGAAGGTGCCACTGTAATGTTAAAGCTGAACCAAAAAAAACTTAGCTCAAAGAAAACAATGTGTAATTCTCACTGACCACAGACAACAAGTTCTTATATAGTAATTATTGACAAATTACTGGTTAAAAGGTATGGCTATTTTTTAAATATATCATCTAGTCAAGGAGATATCTGTGGGAGATGGCGAGAAATACATTTGGACTACATAAACTCACCAAAGAATAGTAACATTCACAAAATTGCACACAATATTTATTTAAATAACATTAATTACAGTCTTTCCTCGGGCATGTCCCCTTTCCACCTTCAGGAAGGCTTCTGGAACTTTAGAAAAAGGAAAGGTCTGTTCAATAACTGGCCGAATCTGTAAAACATAAGAAGAAATTGGTTACTAAGAAAACCTTCATCTTGGGGCTGGGAGTCCGGCCTAGTGGTAGAGTATTCGCCTAGCATGCATGAAGACCTGGGTTTGATTCCTTGGTACCACGTACATAGAAAAGCTAGAAGTGGTGCTGAGGCTCAAGTGGTAGAGCTCTAGCCTGGAGAAAGCCCAAGGACAGTGCTCAGGCCTGAGTTCAAGCCCTGGGACTGGCAAAAGAGAAGAAAAGAAAAAAAGGAAAACCTTCATCTTTCAAGGTAGACAGTATCTTGGTTGATTTCCTCAGAATTCCTCAAGGCCAGTCTCTTCTAGGTTTCTCTCAGGTGCCAGGGTGGGAACTCGTGCCTGGGAAGGAGCAGCCTCTGGGGCTGCTCATCACACCTCCTCACCCCCTCTCCACCAGCATTCCAACTGACTCGCTGCTCTCCTGTCACTCCTACTCAGAACTTGGCGGCAACAATGCAGCCTGGCACTCAGAAGCCACCGCCACCCTGACCTCAGCCCTCATGCAGTCTATGCTTTACCAAGATGCTGTGCTTGCTGTGTTTCTGGAATGCTTCCCCTCTGAAAACTGTCTGTCTCACTCTCTCCCCTCCCTCCCTCCCTCCCTCCCTCCCTTCCTTCCTTCCTTCCTCCTTCTCCTCTTCCTTCTTCCTCCTCCTCCTTCTTCTTCTTCACCACTCCATCTTCTCCTCCTCCTCCTCCTTCTTCTTCCTCCTCCTTCCTCCTTCCTCCTCTTCCTTTCTCCTCCTCCCCCCCCCCCCACCACTCCTTCTTCTTCACCAATACAAATTTAGAGGCTTGGGCTCTCAGCTTCTTTACTCAAGGCTGGCTGGCAGTCAGCCACTTGAGCTATACCTCCACTTCTAGCTTTTTGCTGGTTAATTGGAGATTAAGATCTCATAGTCTTTCTAGCCTCGGGTGGCTTTGAAAAGTGGTCCTCAGATCTCAGCTTCCTGAGCAGGTGGATTACAGGTTATGAGCTACTAAAGGCTGGCCTCTTTTCTTATTTTTTATTTTTTTAACTTTATTTTATTTATTTATTTATTTATTTATTTATTTATTTATTTATTTATTGCCAGTCCTGGGCTTGAGCTCAGGGCTTGGCCACTGTCCTTGGACTTTCTCAAGGCTGGAGCTCTACCGCTTGAGCCTCAATACCATTTCTGGCTTTTTTCTGTGTATGTGGTACCAAGGAATGGAACCCGGGTCTTTGTGCATGCTAGGCAAGCACTCTACCACTAGGCCAAACTCTCGGCCCTTATTTTTTATTTTTATTAACTAGCTTTACATTAGTTAGACAAAGTGGGATTTCATTTTTACATTTTCACACATTTACAGTATATTCCAATCAATCTTACCTCCTCTATCACTCTTTCACTTTCAAGTCAACTCTTTTCTATCTACCTTTATCCCCCAGCATAATGCTAATCACTGGCTGTCACTTCAGTGAAAACCAGTGGGTTAGGTAGGGAGCAGGAGTGTCCTCTGAGCTCTCTGCGACAGCGTTCTGGAGAACATGAGTCAAGCCACAGCTTACTCAGGGAGGCTGTGCTAAACAGCAGCGCAGTGCTTAGCGTTGATTCCCACTAGCTCAGCAAGTCTAGGGTGCTGCTGGGGGTTCCCATCAGATACTATAACTTCCAGCCTACTTTCAGTCTCAGGGAATGCCTCTCTTCTCCATGCTTAGGTCCAACTGAACTCTTCCTTTTCAAAACAAAGTTTTGCCACTGTCCAGTGGAAATCTCTCTGGCCCACCTCCCACAGCTCCACTGGGTGGGACTGGCTGCTTGAAGGCCCAAGTCACCCACACATTGGATGCAGCTTTTTCTTTCACAAAATGCAGACATGTCCTTGAGACATCAGATACATGTGAGGCAGCTTCCTAGTGTGGCTTTCATAGCCCAGCCACCAGAAGAACACCACAACCCCGAATGGTCCCTTCTCCAAGAGCTGAGTTTTTCATAACCACAACCCACAATAAGTCCATAACAAAACCATCTAGCACAAACTCCTCACTATGTGCCAAACACTGCTCAAGAGTTCCATTAAAACCCATAACTACTTTCTGAGTTAGGTATAACCATTATTCCCATTTTATAAGAATTTGAGGGACAGAGCTAAGTAAGCCACTGCTAAGTAGTATGTCAGGATTCAACCTAATGCCACTGCTCTCACCATTACATGCTGAGGCTTCCATTATCACTTGCTGCTTCCCTCCTTTCCCCCATTAAAGAAGTGGGAGGTATCCAGGATAACATCACAACTTACATTCTGGTCTGCTTTCTCTGTGCAAGCTGAGGGTCTGATCTATAGACAGTCTGTCCAGGTCCCCAAGATGACAGATTATTTGGCACGTGCCAACACTCCATCTACCCATGGAGGACATCACTAATTGATTAACACCGGCATACTGAGCATGTCCTCACGTCCCTCAACACTGCAGCCATTACAAACTGATCTGAGATGGCTTTCTCTGGGATTTTTTTTTTAATTTGTTTATTTTTTTTTTAAAGGAAGGCAGGCATTCAGGTTTCCTTATATCACACATTAGGGAAAACCTTCTAAAACCCCATCACTCTCCATAGAACCCCAAGGACACTGATGTCTAGATGCTGTTTAACTGGATACCAAATGACTTGGATATATGCTTAGACTGTAGTATCAAGGACCCCTGTTGGAACAACTATATCAAGCTCCTTAGGGGTGGGAAGAGTATTTTGAGGCCAGGAGTTTGGCCTAGTGGTTAAAGTGCTTGCCTAGTATGCACGAAGACCCGGGTTCGATCCCTTGGTGCCACATACATAGAAAAAAGCCGGAAGTGGTGTTGAGGCTCAAGTGGTAGAGCTCTAGATTTGAGAAAGTCCAAGGACAGAGCTCAGGCCCTGAGCTCAAGCCCAGGACTGGCAAAAAAAAAAAATGTATTTTGATTAAGCTCCCCAAGAGATGTGCATTGCATTTATAGTAGGAATCACTGTGTCCTTCTGCTAATTATTCTCAGAGGCCTCAACTTAATGGTACACCTACTCATCCATTCCACAACGATCCACTAGGTGTCTGCCAGCTAAGTGCAAGGTACTAATCTTGAGCAGGAACCAGGATCTAGGAGTGAACTGCCTACCGGGAGCCTCATCTACTCCAGAGCCCTCCACAGCCACAGAAGCTGACCTGATGACCTGGCCGCTTGCAGTGGCTGCTCCCTTTAATCTGGCTGGGCAGGCCTATTGTAGCAGAGAACCCAGGAGGCTGACCATGGCATAATGAGTCATTCAGCTAGTCCTGTAGGTGACAATGAAAAAATTAAACAACAACAACAACAAAAAAAAGGCTTTCAAATTACAGGCAGGCAATGCCACTGTTGGCTGAATATGTGATAGCAAATGGAGATTAACTGCATAATGAGGCAGTGTCTAGGCACGGCCTCCCATCAGACCCAGAGTGCTTGTTCGTTAAGGACAAAGGGATCAGAGTTAAAATCCAGAGAGGGGAAAGAAAGGTTACTCCCAGTGAAGTGGGGGCATTTATGTGCTGACACTGCTGTAGGGTGGCAGGCACAGTGACCTGTTATAAAGCAGGCAGGCAGGCACAATGCCACCCACCCTGCCACCTAGACACCAAGGCTCACGGCTGACCAGGGGGTGTCTACTACAGCCTCATTCAGCCTTGGCTTCATGTGTGGTGTCTCCTAGGGATTCCTTCCTCTTCTTAACAAAGGCTGCATCGAGTCAGGCCCCAGGATTTGGCAACCATTGCCTGACATCCCTTCTATAACACAGAGACAGGAAGAACCTTACACACTCTCAATGTGGCCTTACAATACTGCCACTTTCTAGCCACTCTGAAGCAGAAGACTTGTCTGCCCTTGAGGGACAGGGTAAGGAAAAACCTATAACTCTGCAAGAATGAGTTTTCCAGTGGAGAGAAGACATCACCTAGGCAGACACACGAGCAAGCAGAGAAGTTTCTGGTAAATCTCATTTTCCCCCAAGTACAAAAAGAACTGTGCCAAAAGGAATCCCCATCGCTGGGCATGCCTGTTTTGACACACTAGAAGCTGAAGTACAAGCAGTTGGGTGCAATATGCCACACAGGAACAGAGTCAGGAACAGAGTCAGTCTTGGACTCAGGATCCATGGTTTAATGGACATGGGTGTGGTTTGGGTGTCAGTCTGTCCAATCCTTCCCCAGCTCCTTGGCCCCATCCTAGGCACAGAAGCTACAGGTCTTAGGGCAGTGTATGAGGACAGACACCAAGGGCTCCTGGTCTGAGTGTAAATCCACATGCCTGTGAACAGGCAGCAGAACCACGATCCCAGTAACACTCATTAGACAGGTATGGCCGACCTGTGACAGGCTCGGTATTCCCAGAGTTGGTCAGTGAAAAGGGGAAGAAGATGAATTTCAATTTCCTGAGATGAAAAGAGGGAAAAAGAGCTGAGAAGTAACTTTTGCTCCAGTTTGCTATTTCTTAAGTACTTCATGCTTCCAGGAAAGTCAGAGCCAGAAGACAGGTGACGAGACAGAAGGTGGGTGTGGACGAGGGTGCTCTCCATGGAAGTAAATATCCACATTTTAGAAAGCATTCAGAACTTCTCCACAAGTACTTATCCTAGCCAGCTGACAGACAAACCCTTCATATATTTCTCCCATGGAAACAATTCCAGGAGTATCAACAAAACTTCAGAAAAGGCATGCCAGTAACAGCTAGCTCTCAGGAGTAGATAGGAGGGTCACGAGTTCTAAGCCAGCCTAGGTCATATGGTAAGACTAGCGTCAGAAAACAAAAATCAAAACATCTGGAAATACTTCTGAAGCATCAGGGCTATGAGATTCATAAGAAACTTGCCATACGCAGCAAGCTAACTTTGTAGTAGTCCTCAGAGTTCAATCTAATCATTACATTTTTTTCTATGGATGGAATCTAGCTGCAATATGGAACTTCTAGTTTGGAAAACAGTCTACTACTAATTTAGGGCTTGGTAATATAGAAGGATCTGGAAAATTACCTGCCTCTGAACTCACATTTCCCTATATGGGTAGCCTCTAGGAACATGTGGCCAATTAAATTGAATCAAGTACGGTAAATAAAAATTCAGCCTCCCAGTTGAACCAGCCACTCAGCACTCACATGTGGCTAGTTGATGCCATGCTGGCCAATGCAGACACAACATTTCTATCATTGCAGAAAGTTCTAGTGGTCAGTGCTGCTCAGGTTAACTCAGCGAGTTCAGCACATCTCTCCATACCCAACTACATGAAGCAGAGTACTAAGGGGTTCTCAGTAAAGTTTTAATTGAACTCTAGGAATTCTCCCAAGGCTGACTAAAAGTTTGAGAAGTCTGCATCACTGTTTAACCAAGAAGCTTAGTTGATCAACTAGGATTTTGGATACTTGGGACCATTAAATTTGTAACATACAATTGTATGAAAAATCTAAGTGTATAAATAAACATACTCAGAAAATACAGAAAGGAGCCAGGTATGGCAATGAATGCCCGTAGTCTCTATTACTCAGAGGCTGAGCAGGTAGGATTACTTGAATTCTGGAGTTCAAGGTCAGCCTGGGCAACATAGTATTCCTTAAATATATACATACATGGAGAAAAGGAAACAAGAAAAATTGTCACTTTTATGTTTGATCCTTAGCCATCTAGTTTCCATCCTCAGGGCAACGAATATTTCAAGATCCTTTCCTATCCCTCCAGACATTTTACACATCATGGTAGTTAAAACAATATATATTATATGTATTATTTAATACATAGCATTATATATTAATAAAATACTAAATTATGTTTTATTAATAATACATATATATTATATATACCTATAGTGTGTTTCCCCAAATCTGTAAAAATATTACCTTACCTGGGAAAGGGACTTTATAGATGTGATTAGGTTTAGGACCCTAAGATGGGAGAGGTCAATTGGATCATCTAAGAGGGCCCAATGAAATCATGGAGTGCTTACAAGAGGGAGGCAGAAAGGTAAAAGTCAGAGAAGGAGACATCATGACAGAATGGAAATCAGAATGGCACAGGCAAGAAATACAGGCAATCTCTAGTAGCTGGGTAAAGCAACACAACAGATTCCCCTCTACATTCCTCCAAGAAGAACACAGCCTTTCTGGCCTTCTGGCCTTCAGAATCATGAGAATATATGTGGCCAGTGCCAGGCCCTGAGACTAAGCCCTACTACCAAATAAGTAAATAAATGAATAAATAAATAAATAAGTGCTATCTTAAATCATCATATTTGTTGTAATCTGTTACAGAGATAGGAAACATATGCATTCATATATAATCACATATGTAAAAATATTTTTTCTTGAAAGTCTTTTTTTTTTTTTTTTTTTTTTGCCAGTCCTGGGCTTGAGCTCAGGGCCTGAGCACTGTCCTTGGATTTTCTCAAGGCCAGAGCTCTACCACATGAGCCTCAGCACCACTTCCGGCTTTTTTCTATGTATGTGGTACTGAGGAATCGACCCGGATCTTTGTGTATGCTAGGCAAGCACTCTACCACTAGGCTAAACTTCTAGCCTTGAAACAGTCATTTTTATGACTATGAGATATGAATCTACTTTACCCCATCTCCTTAGCTCTGAAAAACAATGAGCAAAGACAAAAAGATCTGACAAAATTCCAAGAATTCTCTGTAATGTTTGAATGACTTTTTTTTTTTTTTTGTCAGTAGTGGGGCTTGAACTCAAAGTCTGGGCATTGTCCCTGAGCTTCTTTGTGCTCAAGGCTAGCACTCCACCATTTGAGCCACAGCACCATTTCTGTTTTTTTGTTTGTTTGTTGGTTGGTTGGTTAAGGGGCTGGGACTCTGGGTCTGGGCACTGTCCCTGAGCGCTTCAGCTCAAGGCTACTGCCCTATTCCTTGAGCTACAGCACCACTTCCTGTTTTCTAGTGTTTAAATGGAGATAAGATCTTTAGTGCCTGGAATGGCTTTGAACCATGATCCTCACATCTCAGCCTGAGTAGTGAGGATTACAGACGTGAGCCACTGACATCTGGTTTGAATGATTATCTATACAATGAGGAAACAATGGAGACAGCAAAAGGTAGTAGGTAGAAGTCGCCTAGGAGGTCAAGGGACCTAAATGTGTGACTTTGAGCATGCCATTTAATTTCCTAGAGATTGTTCTGTTCAGATGTGACACATTGGCAGAGTGAGGATGAGAGCCAAGGACAGTAGAAAAGTACTAGGTTTTTCTGCGTCTAACCTATGCTACATTGATTACAATGCTATATGCTTGACTTGAACGTGATTTTTGCTGTGGATTTCCTATTCTCTACTTTCTAAAAGATTTGCTGAATAGTATTTTAAAAAGATGAGCGAAGCTCACTGTGTTTAAGAGAAACTTCAGGAAGGCAGCACAATTCCATGCACTAGCAGTCCATTTCACTTAATGTACTAATAACAAGGACTCCTTTTGAGACTGCCCAGCCAGTAGCTTTTCTCTTCTTTTTAACAAAGGAAAAAAAAAATCTTGTTTCTACTTCCTGGAGTACATTCCGATAATTATTTTATATGATCAGCTGCAAATGGACCCTACATCTTTGCATCCCTATCCTATAGCAGTTTTGCATACTGATCTGAGAGCGAGAGGTCCTTGGGGATGTGGAACAGCTGCAGGGAAAGAGAAGGATCATTTGTAGGAAAAGCCTGTCATTTCCTTATTAGCTCCTCTTCTGCCTTTTCTGTACATGATTAAAAACAGAAATGGTGTAAAAAAGGGTGAACTAATCCACCAGTGGATACTCTTACTAGACATTATGTTGAAAATGAACTATATAACTTATGGGAGAGGAGGGTTGGGAAGGAAAAAAACTGGGCGAAAACAGTGACACTGTTCAAAATGAAATGTACTCATTACCCATCCTGTGGAACTTTAACCCCTCTATACATAACCTTTACAATAAGTACTTCAAAAAAAAAACTTAACTAGTAGCCTAAAAGAAGGATCGACAAACTCTTTCAATCGAGGGCTAGACAGGAAATATTTGAGACTTTGCAAGCTTCACATCATCTATACTTTTCTTTGTTTTGTAAGTTTTTAAAACAAAACATTAAACATTTTTTAAACTTTTTTTTTTTGCCAGTCTGGGCCTTGAACTCAGGGCTAGCACTCTACCACTTGAGCCACAGCACCATGTCAGGCTTTTTCTGTGTATGTGGTATCAAGGAATCGAACCTAAGGCTTTGTGTATGTTAGGCAAGCACTCTATGCTAGGCCATATTCCTCGCCCCTCAAAATTATTTTTAAAAAGCCATTCTTAGTTCAGCCCCTCAGAGGATATTTTTTAAAAGCCTCATCTTGGCTTTGGCTTATTGGTGTAGTTTGCTAAGATACAATGCGAATTCTACTTAGAACTCAGAGTCAAACTATGAACAGCTAATGTAACTATGACATCCTACTGATGCCCTCAAACCGATAGCTATGTAATACAATGCCTAGACAGTATCTTGAGGGGGATGGATTGGGAGCTTCCACAAGCCCCTCATCACTTCTGGGCCTCAGAAAGGTGGTTATATTTAAAGGCAGAGAACTATCCATTTCAAAATATCTACTGAGTGCCAACCTTGGGAGAAGGAGAAAGCTTTCATGGACTCACTGACAATGCTCATTATTATAGATATTAACTCTCAGTCTTGGTCATTTTTACTGTAGCACATCACATTTACAAAATTAGGACAAGTGATAAAGGGAGAGTGTCAGACCATCCCATTTCTAGAAATAATTAAGACAATGGTAAATTTTAAAAAAGGTTAGAAGGGAGGCAACAAGAGAAATTCTAGACACTAAAGTTTCAAAAGCTAGCTATTACAATATTTATCAAAATTACAAATTGTGGATCTATTCTAACTCAAGCAATTCCATTTCTATAAAGAGATATGGATGTACTCATAGTTATATACTCTACACAAATACTGAGCTATTCACAGAAGTATTACAATGATGAAATACACATACACAAAGGAATACAATGAATTTGTTTATAAAACAAAAGACTGAGGAATACCATGCAGCTGTTTAGAAAATAAAAACTAAAAAAATTTTGCTAGGTGTGGTGGCTCAGGCCTGTAATCCTAACTACTCAGGAGGCTGAGATCTGAGGATTGTGGTTCAAAGCCAGCCCGGGCACTAAAGAACATGACTCTTATCTCCAATTAATCACTAGAAAACAGGAAGTTGGGCTGTGGCTCAAGGGGTAGGACAGTACCCTTGAGCTGAAGAGCACAGGGACAGCACTCAGGCCCAGAGTTCAAGGCCCATGACCCACAAAAATATAAAAATAAAAATTTGTGTGCTGGTCCTGGGGGCTGGCACTCAGGGTCTGGGTGATGTCCCTGGGTGTTTTGATCACTCTGTGACTTGAACCACAGCTACTCTTCTGACTTTCTAGTGTTAACTGAAGCCCTGTCTGGGCTAGCTTTGAACTGCAATCTTCAGATTTCAATATCCTGAGTAGCTATTACAGGCAAGAGACACTGGGGGTCAGCATAGAAAATTTTTATATACTAATGTGAAATAAAGTTCAAGGCCTGATATTAAAAATGCAAGATGGTAGTGTTTGGAATAGATAAAAATTTTCCCATTTGGATGAGACAATGTCTTTGTAATAATCAAAAAGGGCAGTATTAACTGTATTTGGCAAGAGTCTCTAACAGGAGTTAAGGAAAGCTTAATTGAAATAACTTTCCCTATTTTGGGGGGTTTGAATCTTGTGAATATATTTACCTAAAATAATGAAACAGAAGCCTCTAAGCCAGGCACTGGTGGCTCACTCTTGTAATCCTAGCTACTCAGGAGGCTGAGATCTGAGGATAGTGGTTCAAAGCCAGTCTGGGGATGGAAAGTTTGTGAGACTCTTATCTCCAAATAACCACCAGAAAACTGGAAGTGGTGCTGTGGCTCAAGTGGTAGAAGTAGCCTTGAGCAGAAGAGCTCAGGGACAGTGCCCAGGCCCAGAGTCCAACCCTACAACCGACCAAAAAGAAGAAGCCTCTGTATCTCATCTAATAACTGCTAATTGATTGGCTAAAGTCTGACAAACTTAAGTGTCTTCATCTAGTTCAGCAAATCTCTATTGATCTCACCATAACCTAAGATCTGCTGTGTCCATATACATAGGCAATGACTACTCCCATTCTCCTGGAAGCAAGGACACAGCAAGATGGCTGACCTCACCAGGACATCCAGTGTCAACTATCCACTTACACAGGCCCAGAGCCCTTCAGTGTCAAAGTGAGTCCCAAGCCCAACACCTTGGATAGGAGAGCAGATAATCCAAGGAAAGGGAAAAGCTACTCATCCTCTTTTAAGGACATGTCAAGGGCATCTTTTGATCTTTCTTTTTGAGCCATTCTACCAGTTATCTGCCAAATTAAAGTTGGTACATACATGCCAGTCACCTTTCATCACTGTTGGGTAAATAATAAATTCTAGGTAGAGAGAAAGTCATAATATTTTTAATAAAAAGAGCAACAACAAGTAGGTGGACAGCCTGATGCATGAGAACAGGATCTTCATTCTGGAGGCCAGAGACCTCTTTTAACAATGGAACCTTCTGATGAAGCACTTACGTGATGAGTTTGCTTCATTCTTTCCATCCGTAAAATAAGCATCCCTGTGGGGTATGGAAGAAGGCCACAAAGAGGCACTTTCACGGTCACTAAACCCCTTCTCTACCCAAGACATGCCAAAATCTAAAAGCCCAAGAAAAAGATTACCAACTTGGAACCAAAAATTAAAGAAGCAATAACTGGCTATATTCTATATGTAGTTCTTTCGCTATATAGAATTAAAAAACTGAAATGCACAAAAAGCAGACACTAGAGTTCCTAAAATTACTCTTTTCTACAATCAGAATGGAAAGAGGAGGTAGTCAACAAGGAGCATGAGTCTAGCTGGAGGCACAGGGCAGAGGACAGCCAGCCTCCAGGGGCTCTATCCAAATGTCTGAACTCCTGGATGGCAATCTTGGCTCGACTTCAGTCCTTTTCCTAGGCACTGCGAAATGACAAGCCCCAAAACTGAAGTCCCAAGTCAGCCCTAAGCACTAAGAAAATGATTGTACTGTGGAGAAGGAAAAGCACAGCACTGAACTGGGAATCAGGGGATATGAGTTCTGGTCCTACTTCTGAAAGCATAAACCCATCCCTTTCCACTTTTTGTTGGTAGGGGAGGGGTGAGGGAAGGAGTGGCATTGTCCACTTATGTAAAAGTAACTCCTCTGTTCATCACCTTCCTAATAACAATAAAAAATGTTTTTGAAAAAAGACTGGGACTCTCAGTATCTGATCTTCTACTCACTGGCTGGCACTCTGCCACCTGAGCCATGTCTCCAAATCCCTTTTCCCCTTTGAACTAGTTTTCTCACTCATACCTGAAAAATCATTGTATCTATGATTTCATATAACCCTCTAAGGTACACAGGTTCTTTATCTTATAATTCCATAAGTCTCTTAATAGAAGTACATTAGAATCACACGAATCAGCACCAGACTATAAATTCTGGATATGTCAGGAATGGAAAGCCAGGGCAGTTCCAGCCCATAAGAACCCAAATCAGCAAGTGGCAGCTGAGAAGCCTTCCTATCTTCAGGATCCCTGAAAGAGATTCTGAAAACAAAAGGGATGACTAGACTTTTGAAGCAGCAGTCTCTTTCCACAAAAACCTCCCACAGGACAGATGACAATAGTCAGAGAATATCAGCCACCCCATCAATCATCACCCATTACCCTAGCCTTTGACCTTTGTGTACCATTTATTTGTCTTAGATTTTACAACACTACACTGGAACTCCAGAGACATTGGGGACATCCTAATCTAGCTACAGTGGGATGTAGTACTTGTCTCTCTCTCATTTGGTAACTCACCTTTGGGGCAGCCTCACCTTAGATTGAACAAGCTCTAGATGCAGCTGTACCGGCATTTACTGTGTTCTCACATATGCAGCCCAATGCAGATCTCAGCTCTGCTACTCTGCTACCATCTACTTCAGAGTCGCTTGTCTTTTTTGGGGGGGGTGGGGTGGGGCCGGGGGGGGGGGAGGAACAAAACCTTCTGGGACTTGGCTCTTTTCCTACCAACCCTGAGAGTGAACTAGATAGTTTAAGTTCTTTTTCAGTCTGTGTCTATGATTCTCTTGCCAACAGAAATAAAAAAAATATGACAATGACACTTCAACTTGGACAGGGAAAGCGGTACATAATCTTGCCAGGCTTGCCCCATAGAGTTGCCATGGAGGGCACGGTAGACAGGTCTACAAGAGGTGCTCCAGTAATACAAAAGTTCCTATTTTTTTTTTTTTACTGTTTGGTCTTCTTTTCTTTTTGTCCAGTTGTTCATTTATATGTGTTCATTTATATGCATAAAGTGAGGCACAGAAAGGGAGGGACAAAGGGTGAAAAAAACCCAGAGTGACGGTACTCACTGGACAGATACTATGTTGAAAATAAACTATACAACTTGTGGATGGAGATAGGAAGGAAAAACTGAGAATGAAAGAAGGGGTAACAGTGTCCAAAAAGAAATGTATTCTTTTTTTTTTTTTTTTGCCAGTCCTGGGCCTGGGCTCAGGGCCTAAGCACTGCCCTTGGCCTTTCTCAAGGCTAGCGCTCTACCACTTGAGCTTCAGCACCACTTCTGGCTTTTTTTCTATGTACGTGGTACCAAGGAATCAAACCCGGGTCTTTGTGCATACTAGGCAAGCACTCTACTACTAGGCCAAACTCCTGGCCCCAAGAAATGTATTCTTTATCTGACTTATGTAACTGTGACCCCTCTGTATATCCCCTTTATAATAAAAGCAAAACATTTTTTAAGTTCCTAATAAAAGATTTTCAGAGACACCTACCTTTCCAGCATCCACCAATTCTGAAATTTCGTCTAGATATAGACCACTAGCCATGAAAAAGGCCCATCGATAATGGACTCCTTGCCAGAAATGCTAAAAAGAAGAAAGCAAAACATGTCAAACATAGAAGAGGATAAATACCAATTCAGGGAAAGGCCTTTCCCGGATGACTAAGATAAATTGATTTTCCACTTCATGCTGGCACATGTGTGCTATGCCTGGCATCTTAGCACGTGACTGACAGAGACCTGACACTCCATAATGGTTAAGAAATAAACAAATGAACAGGATGTGTTCATGTCAGCTCAGGCTTCCTCTCCAAGTTGATGAGTAGTGAGCACAGGAAATCCTTCCCTGAAAGACACACACCAAACTGCCTCCCTAGGACAAATGGGGCTAGGACAGCCAGATTTCTCCATCAAGGTTTAAAAAAGGACTAGAGGCATCAGAAAAATCAATTTTCAAATTGTCTCAGGAGAAAAAAGCCAACAAAATATTACCTCAGACAAGAAAACTCAGGGTTTTTTTTTTTTTTCGGGCTCTGTCAGAAATAAAGCAGCTTTAAAGTCAAAAGTATAAATGTACTTTACATTTTGCCTGGTTTCCCCTACAACTCTGGCAAATACCAACCCATCTATTATGGGACAAAGAGCTCTCCAGATGAAGACGAGCAAAAATCTTACACTAAGAGTGTTTAACTCTACTCCTGTGCCCACTTTAACTAATATTCTTTATGTCAATTATTGAAAGCACAGGTTTCCTTTAGCCCACCCCTCCTCTGATTTTTCTGAGACAGTGATTTGCTATGTAGTTCAAGTGGATCTCAAAAGCACAGTCCTCCTGCCTCAGCCTCTCAGCTGAGCTGTTTCCATAATACTCAATGACTCGCCAACTACAGCTCATCAAAAGGAACTATCCAGAGGTGATACTACTGCTCTGTATTTTCTACATCCACCCACAACTATGATGTGAGCACAGGCTGAAGGGTAAACCAAGAGTGGAGTCTTTACTCTTGGAGACAGCTCTGAAAGACAACTTGAAAGAGGTCTGATTGGTGCAGAAAATGTAGAATTTTATAAAAAGATACAACTTGTATTTTAAAAGACAGGAAAAATTAGGCTTTTCAAAAAAGAGGAGGAGGGGACAGAAGACAGCTAAGATCCCTTTCTCCAATGCCAAGATGCAAAGCTTGCTTTGTTTCATCTCTACTACCCATACACTTCATAGGAATTGTACCATTCCAAGGCAAGGAGGAAAGAGAGAGGGAAAGGAAAAAAGGAGATGAGGGAAGGAGGAAGGCAGAGGAAGAGAAGCAGCCAAAAATAATTAGCATGCCTACTGTCTAACAAGTAAGGCAAGAATTGGCTGAATTGACCCAGTGACTCAACCTTTTAACTTGAGTTTTCTTTTTCCTGAGTCTAATTTAAAAACCATTTTTTTTCCTATTACATACTCTACACTTCAACACTAATTCAGGGATCTATAATTACCAACCATTTATAACCTGGAATTATAAGGTTCTGTCCTCATTGTGATGAACACAAACCAGGGCATTAAGTCCAGAGCAGACTCCCAAGTTCTACAGTCAGTCTCATAGTTGAGACGGGTGAGTGCTAGTCTCAAAGGTCCACCACTCAATGGGTACATTCAGATTTTAGCTCTGGACAATCCTGGCAACAGCAGACTATGAGCAGAGTCAAGCTAACTAATCAAGTCCAGAAAACTCCTAGAATGCCATTAATAACTAGAGTTTATAATTCACAGGACATATTCCATGCCAGGACAAAGTGATATAATCTCAGTAGGGAAATGATAGCTGTATTAGCCTTTGAAGCCTCAACTACAATAGTAGTTGAATATCCTTTAATAAAATGCAGTAACCTTGCATAAAGTCAGAAAGCTCCAATAGGAATATTTGCTATATCCCCATTCTGTCATAAAAGCAGCAACTGTATACTGACCTAATGAAGTTCCTACTTTTAAATACAAGGAGCTATCTGTGTTAAGATTAGTGAAATAGAGGACATCAAGTATAAGCAGGAAGAAAGTACAAGGGCATCAGATGAATAGTAATAATGACTAATATTTAATAAAATCTTTTAATATACCATGCATTGAACCGAGTTCTTCACATTGATTATCTCATTTGATGCTTACAAAAATTCAGTAAAGTACATAGATTATTAATCTCATTTTATAGGGGAAACCATTGGATTCATAGATGGTTAAGTAATTCGTACTGGGCCACACAGCTTCTGAGTAGGACTCAGAATCTGAATCCAGGCCTTGACTGACAGATACAGTGTTCTAAGAGAAGAGAAGGTAAATTGGCAAACTAATTTTGAGCACAAAGGCATTTGCTTGCTCTTTATCTCACCAACAAAGATTGCCCTTCCTACCTTTAACGCCTTGGTACCCATGGTGAATCCTGTCTGCAACATGCCATCTGCTATGCCCAGGCGGTCCATGTTCAGGAGGAAAGGAGTCACCAAAGTCACATAGGTGGCTCCTGACCATTTCTTGAGAAAATTTAGAGCCCATTTTTCAGTGGATCCACCAACATTATCAAGGATAAAATCAAACCTGGAGACAGAAAGTCAAATCAAAACATCTTTGTTAGCTCTTCACTAGGCTCTGATACATCTATTTCACCATTATCCACTGTCGACAGATTTTATTGCAGTGACAGCTTATAAATTGTGGCTCCCTATGCATGTAGCACAGGGGCAGCTATTTATGGAAGATGACTCCCACTCAATCAGTAACTTTTTTCCAAGGTAAATTTTGCGCTGGCCGGAGGTGCTGTCCTTGGGCTTTTTTTTTTTTGCCAGTACCAGGGTTTGAGCTCAGTCCTGGGGCCTGAGCACTATCCTTGGGCTACCTCAAGGACTAATGCTCTACCACTTGAGCCACAGCACCACTTCAGGCTTTTTCTATATGTGGTATCAAGGAATCGAACTGGGGTCTTCATGTAAACTAGGCAAGCACTCTTACCACTAGACCAAACTCCCATCCCTTGCATTTTATTATAATTATTATTATTATTATTATTATTTTTGCTAGTCCCGGGACTTGAATTCAGGGCCTGAGCACTGTCCTTGGGCTTTCTCAAGGCTACAGCTCTACCATTTGAGCCACAGCACCATTTCTGGCTTTGTGATACCAAGGAATTGAATCCAAGTCTTTGTGAATGCTAGGCAAGCACTCTACCATTAGGCCAAACTCCCAGCCCCTTTAGGGCTTTATTTTGCTCAAGGCTAATGTTCTACCACTTGAGCAACAGCTCCACTTCTGAAAGCGATTTTTTCTTGCGGTAAAAATCATAGTATTTTCTAAAACTTTGGAAACAACTTAAACTCAGTGGTAAAGCTCAGGTGCACAGAAAAGGTTCTCATACCAAAAAAGTAGGAAATCCTAAATAATCAATAGAGGAACTAAGAAAATGGCAAAGGTATCCACTCAATGCATTCAACGTATACTTTGGTGCAAATGAATACTTGAAAGAAAAGAATACGTTTTTGCTTATAAGATAGATTTGTTTTTATTCCTTCCTCAGCCAGAAATGCTTGTAGAAGTAGCCTTGTTACCTTTTGGAGTGTTCTATGTTTTAATTTCATGTATGGAATAAGGATGATATAAGAAGAGAGGTTAATGCCCTCCTCTTGCTCTTCAATTCTGTTCTAACATGCCAAAAGATCCATCATAATGGAATCCAGAGGATCTGAGAGATATTCATATCCTTAAATCTAACCTAAAACAGCTATAATCACTGTATTCTACTTAAAACAAATAACAGCCCTCTAAAGATCTTAAATACTTGTTTGAAAACAAATACCTATTTTGAGAGAGAGAATAAATTAAGCAAATCCATTGATTGAGTAAAACTTATTCCCATCTAAATTCATCAGGATGATGTCAAACATCAAAGCTTCTAAGATAGGCTTCTGCCATCTTCATTAACCTTGAGTCTTTAAGAGAGTTTTGTTTTTTTGTTTTGGGTTGGTTGTGGAGCTTGAACTCTGGGCCTAGGCACTGTCCCTGAGCTGTTCACCTCAAGGCTAGCTCTATAACACTTGAGCCACAGTGCTACTTCTAGTTTTCTGGTGGTTAATTGGAAATAAGAGTCTCACAGACTTTCATGCCCAGGCTGGCTTTGAACTTCAATCCTCAGATCTCAGCCTCCTGAGTAGCTATGATTTCAGGTGTGAGCCACCACACCCAGCTTCATTTTCAATTTTTGTTGATTATTTATCTTTTGGGGGGGGGGTCATGAGGCTTGAACTCGGTCTTGGTGCTGTTTCTGAGCTCTTCAGCTCAAGGCTAGCACCGTACCCTAGAGCCAAGCCCTACTTCCCATTTTTCTAGAGGTTAACTGGAGATAAGCACCTCAGGTCCTTTTGTGCCCTGGCTGGCTTTGAACCTCAATCCTCTGATCGCAGCCTCCCGAGTAGCTAGGATTACAGGCAAGAGCCACAAGAGCTTAGCTCAAAGAAGCAACTTTTTTTTTTTTTTTTTTTGCCGGTCTTGGTCTTGGGGCTTGAACTCAGGGCCTGGGCACTGTCCTTGGGCTTTTTCAAGGCTAGCACTATGCGACTTGGGCCACAGCACCACTTCCAGCTTTTTCTGGCTATGTGATACCAAGGAATTGAACCCAGGGCTTCATGCATGCTAGGCAAGCACCCTACCACTAGGGCACACTCTTGGACCCATCAAAGAGGCATTTTTAAAGCACTCCACCTATAACAACCTTCTTTCCAATCACTTACTTTTCCTCCTTTCTTGCATCAATGTTTCTCAGAATACTAAAAACTAAAACTTCCCAACTAGAATGTAAGCTCCATCACAGCAAGGAAGTGTCTTGTTCACCGCTATTCCAAGATTTAGGATAGGACTGGCAAGGGTAGATGCTAAATAGTGAAAGGAATGATGACTCAGCTGGCTCATGCTGTACTACACTGGAGTTGGTGGATTGTCCAAGAGTAGGCATTGTCAGAGATGAGCTCCTCCCTGCACTCTTTTGAAAAAATATAATTTGTTTTTAGTATGGCGTTGTACAAAGAGGTTATATTTCCTAACTCAGGTACTGAATACAATTCTTTTTGTACAATGTCACTCTTTCCTTCACTTTCCTCCAGTATTAGCCCTCATCCCTCTACAGAGTTGCACAGTTCAAATTTGTTTGTTCACCCTTCCTCCCTCCATTTCTGCCCCCTCACTCACCCTCCCCTAGAAAAACAAAGACAAAAACAAAACGTCCAAAAGTAAAAACAAACACCAAAAATAGAACATGCTTTCATTTCCTGGAATTCATTTTTTTTCTTTTTTTAAATTAAAGAATGTCTCAACATTGATTTTACATCATATTTCAAATGTCATATTTAACAAACAAGTATTCAAGAATTCCTGGAATTCATTTTGATAAATAATATTTTAAATGCTCAGTGGTGTTAACACCTTTGGGTTTGCCTTTCCGTCAGTTTGTGTGTGAATGGCTAGAAGCTTTTATATAATTATCGTGTCCAGTTGTATTTTCGATCTAGCTTCCACATATGAGAGACTATATACCCCGTCTCTCTGAGCATAGCTTGCCTCACATAACATGATTTGTTCTAGGTCCACTCAATTCCCTGCAAATGATATACTACTGTGTAAAGTTCCCTTGTGTATAGGTAGCACTTTTTTTTTAATCCATTCATCCATTGTAGGGTATCTGGGCCGTTTCTATAACTTGACTATTATGAATAGTACAGAAATGAACGTGGGTGCACAGTGTCTTTACTGTGTCCTGAACTGTAATGTTCTGGGTAGGTACCTCAGAGTGTTATGGGTAGGTCATAGGGATCTCTCGTCTTTCAACCTATCGAAATAATCTACTCAACATGGGCAAGAATAAGTGGGTTTTGAAAAAATATTTGTTTTTGCCAGTGGTGGGGCTTGAACTCTGGGCCTGGGCGCTGTCCCTGAACTCTTCAGTTCAAGGCTCTACCACTTGAGCCATGGCACCACTTTGGGTTTGCTGGTGGGTAATTGTAGGTAAGAGTCTCACAGACTTATGTGCCTGAGCTGGTTTTGAACCATGATCCTCAGATCTCTCAGCCTCCTGAGTAGCTAGAGTTTTGTGTGTGGAGGTGGGGGGCCATGGGGCTTGAATTTGGCCTGGGTGCTGTCCCTGAGCTCTACAACTCAAGGCTACCACCCTACCCCTGGGCCTGGGCATTGTCCCCGTGCTCTTCCGCTCAAGGCTACTGGCCCTACCCTTGAGCTAAGCCCCATTTCCCATTTTCTAGAGGTTAACTGGAGATAAGAATCTCAGGTCCTTTTGTGCCCAGGCTGGTTTTGAACCTTGATCCTCAGATCTCAGCCTCCTGAGTAGCTAGGATTACAGGTGTGAGCCACCACGCTGGGCTGAGTAGCTAGGTTTTTATAGGCATGAGCCACCGGTGCCTGGCCAAACAATTTTTTTAATTAAAATATATTTTTTTAAAGGAAGATCTTTGAAATCACGCCAGTAAAACAGTCTCTTGGTTTGGGTTCTGTCATGCCAATGAAAATCAGATTAATAAAGGAATCATGGTCTGGAGCAACAGAGCTTAAGAAAATCTGCCCCTCTCACTGCTTCAGGCCAAACCACAGCCTAGTGAGCATTCAGACACACTGAGGACATGGGGTGCTCTCTCTCTCTCTCTCTAGCATTTACCCTTACATTGCTTCTCTTAGGTTCTTATAACTCCAAAACACTGGAGCTGTGTTTGGTGTCAATCACATGGTTTTAAGAACTACTCTACTCCTCCTGTGTGACATACACCAGAGAAGCAGCACTTCCAATTTTACCTGCAGATCTTTACAAACCAGCAATACATGTTAATAAAGTTATCTTAAAAATAAGCAAAAGAAGTTGAACCTGTAATCCTAGCTTCCTGGGGCTGAGATGTAAGGATCACAGTTGAAAGCCAGCCTTCACAGGAAAGTCTAGTTATTCCAACTAACTACCAAAAAGCCAGCAGCAGAAGTAAAGCTATGGCTCAATTGATACAGCAAAAAAGCTAAGGGGGACAAGCCCCTAGGTCCTAAGATCAAGCCCCAGGACCAGAAGAAAAATAAAATTAGAAAAAGATCAGATAAAGTAGCTTCTTCAGTAAATACCATAGTATGTTAATGTACCTTAACTCGAAGGCATATTTTCAGACTGTTTCCTTTTGAAAATTTTTATTGTTATTATGAAGGTGATGAACAGAGGGGTTATAGTTACATTAAGTCAGGTAGAGAGTGCATTTCTTTCTTGATAATGTCACTCCTTCCCTTGTACTCTTATATTTTCAGATACTTTTCAAAGATCTCCTTTCAACATAATTGAAAAGCCACCAAACCACCTGACACCTACATTATCAACTGCCCTGGTGTGTACTTCAAATGGGAGCATTGCTAGTTCTTGCTATTTTTTTCTTTGGTAACAGTACTGGGGCTCAAACTCACTAGACAAGCATTTACTATATAAGTGCTCTGCCTCTTGAGTCAAGCCACCAGACTTTGTTGCTATTTTAGTTCTTTTTAGAGAAAGTCTCACATTTATTATTTCTAGGCCAGCCTGAACTAGAATCATTTCATTTACATTTCCATAGTAGCTAGGATCACAGGCCACAGACTACCATAGCCAGCTTTTCCTTGGTATCTATGAGGTTTTCGACAGCTTTTGATCCATACTGGCCTTGAACTACAATCTTCCTAATCTCAGCCTCCCATATAACTAAGAGAAAGAAAAGGCACAAGCCAATGTGCCCAGCAGGAGTGTTATTCTAATACATACGGTTTTAAGGCTTTCAACTGCTCTTCTACCCTTCCACACTTGTAATCAATGACATCATCTGCCCCCAGCTTCTTTACAAGTTCACTGGCATCTTGAGAGCAAACTGCTGTCACATGAGCACCCCAAGCCTTCATTATCTGATGAAAAAAGGAATCAAACAGAAAAACAGATTATTTTTAAGTTACTGACATATATTAATTTTTCTCTACGACATTTTAAGTACTTTGTCCTATTGAGAACTATAGGAAGCCTTTGAAACTAGTAAAAGTGACTAAATGTTTGTTTAGAAAGAAAAACAGATTTTGTTTTCCATAAGAGAATCAGGTGTCTCTGTGGCATTTAGGGTTGTTTTGTTTTGTTTTGTTTTTGTCAGTTATGGGACTTGAACTCTTGGTGCTGTCCCTGAGCTCCTCGGCTCAAGGCTACTGTCCTACCCCTTGAGTTATAGTGCCACTTCCTTGTTTTGTTTTTTTTTTTATAGTACTGAAGATTGAATTCCTTTGCCAGGCAAGGCCTCTTACCACTTGAACCAAGCCTCCTGACCATAGCAGGAAGTTTTAATCAATCCATTTCAAGAAGGATCAGTGCCTTATCAGAAAAGACAGATAACTACTAATCTGTTTTCTGTATTTGTGGGTTTATCTACTCTGGAATATGAGATAAATAAAATAGTATGTGACCTTTTATTTCTGGCAGTTTTTTGCTTAGCATATATATATATATATTTTTTTTAATTTTACTTATTTTGGCAGTACCAAATTGAGGACCTCACACCTACTAGTCAGGCATTGTACCTCTTTAACCATGGCTCCTACCCTTTTTCAAGTTGGTTATTTCCAAGGTAGATTCATGTTATGACCTTGCCAGCCTGGAGTGTGATCCTCCCCCAAGCCACTGCGAGGACAGGTGTGCACCGCTTCACCTAGCTGGCTTCACCTAGCTGTCGCTTGAGACAGAGTCTCACGAAACGCAAGTGGTCTCCTCATCTCCATCCCTAAGGAGCTAATTCTACAGGATTCACCCATCATTCCTATCTACGTAGCATAATGTTTTTAAGATTCGTTTAGCTTTTGTTGAATGTCATAATTCCATTTTTTTTTTTTTTTGTGGGTAATGGGGCTTGAACTAGGCCTGTGAGCTGTCCCTGAGTTCTTCAGCTCAAGGCTACCACCCAACCCTCAAGGGGTAGGCTCAAGCCAAGCCCCCACTTTCCTGTTTTCTAGCAGTTAATTGGAGATAAGAGTCTCAGATCCTTTTGTGCCGGGCTGGCTTTGAACCTTGATCCTCAGATCCCAGCCTCCTGAGTAGCTAGGATTACAGGCATGAGCCACTGTGCCCAGCTAATTCCATTCTTTTTATAGAGAATAATTTTCTATAAGTACATAGCACATTTTGTTTATCCAACTATCAGTTCATACCATAGCTAGTTCTATTTTTCACTATCATGAGTAATGCAGGTTTGAACATTAGTGTGCTAGTTTTTGTTTGAATGAATGCTTACCACTTTAAGAAAACAACACACTATCTTCATGTCAGCTACAGTATTTTATGGTCCCTCAGCAATGTATGAGGGACCTCAAATATCCCAAAGGGTCATGTGTGAAATGGTTAGTTCTCAGTTGGGAGGGGGTAGTAATTTCAATAGTAAAAAGTTTCAGGTCATTGGGGGCATACCCTTAAAGAGGATCACAGGACTCTAGTAATCCCTCTCCCTCTTCCCTTCCCTCCTCATGTCCTGGCAATGAGGTGAAACATTTTTTTCAGATGTTGCTGCCACAATGTGCTGTCTTACCATAGTACATCATGACCAAAAGCAAGACAGCAGGCAATCGTGGGCTCAAATCTCCAAACTATGATCCAAAATAAACCTTTTCTCTTTATAAGCTGAGTAAGTACAATGAACTCATGAACCATTTGTATATATTCTTTCTTTAAAAATTCTATTTTGGCTAAGTCCCAGTGATTGTAAATAGAGATTCCCTTCTTGAACACTCGTTTGTTAAACCTGTCATTTAAAATATGATGTAAAAATCAATGTTAATAAAGAAAAAAATTCTATTTTGGGGACATTGCACTATTACTTGGCTTTTTACTCAAGACTGGTACTCTACCCCTTAAGCCCCACCTCAACTTTCTGCCAATGATCTTCCTTTCAAGGAGTTCTCCATATACCCAGCATACATATTAAACTACTAGAAAGATTACTACTTCTTTATTAGAATATGCTCATTCTAGAAAAGCAAGTTGAAATTAGTTTTCCTTCAGCTTTGAAGGAAACATATTTTATAGCATGTTAATCTATAAAATCAAAATTTAGAAGATTAAAAATTTGTCTTACCTGTATTGCGAAAGTACCAACTCCACCTGAAGCACCCAAGATTAAAACACTGCAATACAAAAGAAACCACTGGATAAATAAAATGTTTGAAAATTACAACTTACTCAGGGAGAGTTTCCAAAGCAAACAGACTTACTCAGTTCCCTAAGATTACATCACACAAAGACTTCTGCTTTGGGTTCACTAAGGAGCTGTCAAGTATATAACATCAGATAGTCTATGAAATTTTATGAAGAAAACTAAATATCAACAAAACTATAAGTGTTTTTAGTAGCTGGTATGGTATTCTGGATTATCTGCTTTAAAATTTCTGTAGGCTAGAGTTACTACAGCTTTTTCTGCAAGGGGGATATTTGGGGCCTTTAAAATGTACTAGACTTAGCTTTTGCCCCCCCTCCCGAAAAATCATATTCCTGACCACATTCCTGTCCTGCTCAGACCTTTTGATATGCAAAGCTTATCAAATGGCAATAATCTTATCCTTGCTGTGATCCTGTTAAAAGTATTTAATTAAATGAGCCCTAGCAGCACATGCATCCGGGCTCCAGGACCTTCACAGGGCTGCTCATGCTGCTCCTTGAGACCCACCAACCAACTGATTGCTTATCCCAAAGGTGGGACAGGAGAAGGGAGGAGGTAAAGGGGATAGGGAGTGAGAGGAGAGGGATATATTATGAGTATATAATAGATTAAATGTCACAATGAAATTCCCCCTGTGCAACTAATATACACTAGTAAAAAAATAATAATAATCAGGGGCTGGGAGTTTGGCCTAGTGGTAAGGTGCTTGCCTAGCATGCATGAAGACCCAGGTTCGATTCCTCAGTACCACATATGTAGAAAAAAGCTGGAAATGGTCTATGGCCTTGAGAAAGCCCAAGGACAACGCTCAGGCCCTGAGTTCAAGCCCCAGGACTGTAAAAAAAAATATATATATCATCTAATCATGGCAACTCTCTACTTTTCTTCTATTTCCTGAAAGTAATTCTCCTCCTCAGAGACCCTAGTCTCTTCACCCTTCCCAACAACCTCTACACATAGGTCCTGTTCCTCCAGATCTAAAATGCCTTTAGTACCTGGTCCCTTGAAGGACCAAGTATCAGTTTTCCTCCATAATATTCTGACATAATCCAGAATCTGATAACTACATCACACATTTGGCATTTGGTGTGCTATGAATTTGTACATACATCCTGCATTCCAAGTGATTCTGCAAGTATTTAAAGAAAGAGACCTCCCATTAATGTCCTATTCTGGCCATACTGTCCTGGATGTAGCAGATGCCTGAACAATGTCTCCTGACCTTAAAACCAATCTCAAGACATCCTATGATCAGGTCAACAGTCTGCTACCACCTTAAGTGAGGGGATTATCTAGGTGTTACAAACACTACACTGAAGTTTCTTCCAGTAAAAAAAAACAAACAAGCAAACAAAAAAACCTTGAAATTTCTCAATTTCTTCTGAAAAGGCTATATGGGAAGGATATCAGCCACTTATGGGCCCAACTGTCAGATATTCTTCTGACCTCATAATTGCCTGTTCAGCTCTTCTCCATTACTCAAAGCAGCCTCATTTCCTCAAATGAAAAAGCAGTTTTATTATTCACGGAAGGCTTGGACAGCAGAGGCAGAGGGTGAGCAACATCAGCTGCAGTTCCTCATGTTGTCACCTGATGGCGCCCCTAAAGTGCAAAAGAATCAATGAGGCCCACTCAAGGCTGTCAGCTTGTTAAAAAGCTCAGAGGACATTCTCCATCCTGTAAACTTTGTTATATTTTGTGCAGGGTCAGCCAGGGCCCATATTTTTTTTCCTTTCCAAATAAACTAAGTCCCTAAAAGGACAGCAGACAAAATAAATGTTCAAGTCACAGCATTAGGCTGAATGGTCTGAAGACCTGTGGCTAAATTATATTTGTACTCTTCAAAGTACTTGGGTGCTAAGGAGAAACATGGCTCTTGTTTACCTCAGAGTGGCTCTTCATTTATGGAATATGTTTCACCTAGCTTGCTGTAATTTTACTGGTTACACTATACACGCAAACTCTTGTTAAAGTACATGCCTACTTGGTTCAGTGAAGAAAGGTGTGCTGTATTTTGGTTATATAGGAGATATATATATATATATATATATATATGGTTATTACAGGAAAATGTGGTCCTAAAACTACACTTGAAAGAAGCACTGTAATTCAAAGTTGACATGACTTTTAATCACATACCTCTTTGACTTCCTCGTGCATATGGAGAGCTTTCTTTGGAATGAAGGGGGATTGCACTAGTGACAGATACAGAAAATATGGGGAAAGCTTGAGTAATTATTATACCACTCTGCCTTCTTAAGTCCTGAATTCTAACCTGCTCATCATTTCTGTCTCATATCTGACTTGTCCCTAAATGATAGAGTATTAAAGCAATTGTCTCCTTCTCCATGACAAAGACCATTTGTTATTTAGTATGTGTACCTAAGATCAGTTTTCAGTATTTCAATTTTATGAAGCAGGTCATCTACTGCCTTACAAATAAATATATATAAATATGTGCAATGAATTACAAAACAGCAGAAGAAACAGAGGGAGAGAATCATCTTTCAAATTTCTGTATTCTGGCTTGGCCCCAGAAGTCTTTGAATAGGAGGGCTGGGTAATTAGAAACTTGGGAAGTCTCAGTTCTCTCACTAATGGAATCTCTATGTCTCAGATACACCTATGAAATGATGATCACAGAGGTATACTCTGGGAATATAATGAAAAACAATTGGTGCTTTCAAGCAACTTACAGTTCAGTTCTCCACCTTTCTACCATAGAAGTACACAGCCTTCCTGATTACCTCTAGACTGCATACTTGTGGAGGGGAAAGAGATCAAATCACAAAATTAGTGTTAAATCCTAATGGCTTAGAAACAAAGATGATTTTTTTAAAATATGGTTCAATCTTCTTTAAGAAATTAAGATAAACAAAGTGCTAGTGGCTCATGTCTGTAATCCTAGCTACTTAGGAGGCTGAGGACTGAGCTTTGAAGCCAGCTAAAACAAGAAAGTCCATAAGATTCTTATCTCCAACTAACTACCTCCCCAAAGCCGGAAGTACAGAAATGGTTCAAGTGGTAGAACACCAGCCTTGAGCAGGGTCAGCACCCAGGCTCTGAGTTCAAGCCAGTAGCTTATGCCTGTAATCCTTGCTATTTAGGAAGCTAAGATCTGAAGATCAAAGTTCACAGCCAGCCCAGGAAGGAAAATCCTTGAGATTTCATAGAAGGGTGAGTGAAAAAATAAACACATAAACAACAACAACAAAAACAATAAACCCAAGCAAGAGACCTGTATTCAAGCCCCATTACTGGTGGAGGGGAAACAGAATCAGATAAAGAGAGAGAAGCTGAAAATATATCTCACTTTTTAGCTTCACATACTGTTTTTTAAATCTGAGGGAAAAGAAGGGTGAAAGATTAGTATCTTTAACACACTATGCTGTTTACTCCCTATAGTGAATAAGAAACTTAATTTGAATAAGAAGAATACTAGAGCTATAAAACAAATCAATTGAATGTGATCAAATTGCCTTGATTTGTGTTTTCTTCTAAGCCTCTGTAATTCATGCTGACATTTCCTAATTTACAGGGGAGTTCACGTGTGAATTAGACATTTGGATTTTAAACACATTTTTCCCGTGAAAACAAAGCTATTTATACATCTTGGCAAGGTGCCCAGGGTAGCTGTTTATAAAGGTTTAGCTAATGCATAATAGACCCAGAACTTCATACATGGGATAACAATGGTTCTATTATTTGAGATGTATTCAGAATCTCAACCAGGGCTACTAGACTGTATCCCAAATGGGACAGGCAGTGGGAATTGCCCCAAATCAATAGTTCCTTCAATCTTGTACATATGAAAAGCGACAGAGGAAGAGTGGAAGTGTAGCTCAATGCACATGTGTTTGCCTCAAATGCACAAGAAAGTACCTAGGTTTGATCCCTAGCACTAAAAGAAACAAAAAAAAGATGGAGGGCTGGAATGCCTATAAGGTTAATAATAACAGTGTATGAAAGAGAGAAGTAGCATGGTCAGAGAACTATATTTACAAAGAACCAAAGAAGCTGAAATTTCAGGCCTTTCCCTTACACACAGAGCTCTGGAAGGAACTGGGCAGCAGTATACTGGTATGGGCACATGTTTCTGTAAAATCCGCAAAATTAAGTCATGCCAATTACAAGTAGTTGAGATTGCACTTTTTCCATTCCTACACTTCCTCCATCATACTTCCCCTAGTTCCAGGTGATACTAGATTTAGCTAAAAAGTTAAATTTAGAGAAGGAGTCTCTTCCTACCCACAGATTCATTTTCTGTGATTTCAGTTACCTACAGTAAGATGCAGCCCACAGAGATTAAATGTAAACTCACAGACAATAATTTACAAATTTTAAATAACTTTTATTATACTATGTGTTATAATTGTTCTATTTTATTATTCATTGTTAATCTTCTATTGTGCCTATTTTATTACTTAAAATTCATTATAAGTTTGTATGTACAGGAAAAGATAATATACATACAATTCTATACTATCAGGCAGCCACTAGTGGTCTTGGAAGATATCCCTTCAGAGATAAAAGAGGACTACTGTACATTTGCTTTAGGTTAAGTGGGAAAAGCTGATGTAGTTCACCGTCATTCTGCCAGATTCAGTTATTGCCAGCTGTTCTGGTTTAAGATTTCCTTCTAAGAATATCCCAACTGCTCACCAAATCAACTCACCAAAACATGACATTTTATTAAAGGTAAAACTGAGTGCCACTGCACCTAGTACTGGATTCTGTGGATACTAAAGGACAAACAAGGTTAATTTTAACAAGATTGGTGATGTGCAGAACCAGAAATTGGTCTACAAAAAATTCTTCCAATTAAGACAAGCAAAAACTTCTAATACATCCCAATAGGGAAGACATTAACAACAAACTACTTAATAAGGCTTGTTAATTAAAATCTAATTGTATTTTAAGCTTATTCACTACAAATTTGAAATGCCTTGCAATCATATACAAAAGAAAACTTACAGCTCATATACAAAAGAAATTTGAGAAGAGATTGTTCCAAAGTTGACAGCAATTCTAAATTTTACATGGCATGAACAATGGAGAATTATGCAGTAGAAGAGGACAGAGCAGGTTTTACAACAACTCTCAAGTTTGGGCTTAAAGTAAATAATAATTAACTGACATTAGGAATACAGAGGAGAGTCCAGGTACTAGTGACAGGACTTAGTAGAAAATCAGGTAATCAAGGAATTGAGGCCTATACAGCTTGCAAGATAAATTGATAAACCAAAACCTGCCTGCAAATTAAATGGGGGCAAGAGGCTACAAAAGAACAAGGAAGAAGGACTAAAAAGAATAAGGAAGCAAAGACAGGACACTAAATCTTTGGTGCCAGGACCTTATAGGAAACAAAAGAGAGACCCAGTAATCAGAAAGCCATCTTCAAGGACTCCCAGTTCTCCCTATTCAATCCACGGCCAATCTCTGTAACACTCAAGATAAGGCAAGATGACTGACATGGGCTGACATGCTGTTATCCCGTGGCATGCCTATGTCTTTCTCTCCCATGTAAGCTCTTCTAATAAACTTTCCTATCACCTTTACAGTGGCCTCCTCTCCCTTGAATTCTCTTGTCAGACTCAAGATGAAATAAGGACACTGGGTCTAACTGGTGCTCTCTTGGTAAGATGGTGGATGATAGAAAATTGGGTCTAACTGGCACCATCTTGTCTTCTTGGTAGATGAAGGTGAAGTCCCACCCCCTGGTGATGGGAGTGCCTGAATTCCTAGAGGCAGAGGCAGGGACTTGGACAAGAGGTTACTGCACTTGCCAGTCCTGTGCCATGAACTCCTAAGACTCTCACTCTAGAGCTTCCTGTGACACTGCCCTCTGCCCATGACCCTATTTAGGCTTGGACCAGCTCAGCTGCCATTTTGTGCCATGCTATTTGGCACCATGCCTCATGTCTCCTGACAGTCTTTAAGTCACCATGGCAACCCTTTTCAGTTCTCCATTAGAGTTGATCAGGTTTGTTGACAATGTTTGTCTGGTCTTTCTATCCTTTACTACCCTTGTGGCTCTGTTTTAAGCAGCATTAAGTGTATTAGAGGTTGCAAATTTTGGGGGACATGTGTCTACTCACAGTCATTGGCTTTATAAAAAAGAATCTTAATTTGACTGCTCAAAAATGTAGCTGCTCTGTATCTCATGATCAAATTTCCATAAAACAAAGAACTGAGGTCAATTTAGCTGTCCCAAATTTCTGATAACATAATAGTGCCTTGCCAGGAAAGTTAGAGATTACATATGTCTTCTTTTGATGCAGTTAGTCTTGTTTTTCACAAGTTGAGTTTGAGATACAAAGGAAATGGCTTGCCAGGTGCTGGTACCTCATGCTTGTAATCCTATTTACTCAGGAGGCTGACATCTGAGGGTCAAGGCTTAAAGCCAGGGCAGGAAAGTCCATGAGACTCTTATCTCCAATTAACCACCAGAAAACCAGAAGTGGCACTGTGGTTCAAAGTGGTATATTATATGGTGGGAAATCAGAGAAGCCACATTTTGAGAGGTTGACTCTAGGAGTTTTTATTAAAAGGGTAGTGATTGCATGGGGGACTCTTGTCTCAAGACCAGCAGCCAGCAAATATACTTAACACAGTTAGGAAACTAAGCCATAAAGGCCAGAGAAGAAAGAAAGAACAAAAAAATGACACCAACAAACCAATTCAGCTCCAATGGATCACTGAATTGGGACACCATGGTGACAACAGAACAGTCAAGGGACAGAGCTACATGGCATGGCATTAAGGCACCTGATCTGGTCAGGGCCTAAAGAGGGTCAAGGGTCAGGTCAGAGATAGGGTCACAGAAAACTCCCAGTGGTCAAGATGGCACCAGCCAGACCCCAACTCTCTATTTCAGTAGAGTGCTAGCCTTGAGCAGAAAAGCTCAGGGACAACACCCAGGCCTTAATTTCAAGGCCCACAACTGATAAGGAAAAGAAAAAAAAAAATGGAAACAGCTAACTGGTACTCAGTAGAAAAGTTTAGGGTTAGAAATACAGATGTCTATTCAGCTCAGAAATGCACAAGAAAATATGCTAACATCATCTGACCTATTGACCTCCAGTTTCACAAATGAAATACGATCTCCCATGAAAGAGCAAACACTATGCATGTGGAAGACTGAAAAAGCTACAACCTGCAGGGCATGGTGGCTCACGCCTGTAATCCTAGCTACTCAAGAAGCTAAGATCTGAGTGCCAGTCTGGACACTAAAGTCCGAAAACTGGAAGTGGCACTGTGGTTCAAAGGGTAGGACGGTAGCCTTAAGCTGAAGAGCTCAGAGACAGTGCCCAAGTCCAGAGTTTAAGCCTCATGACCAACAGAGAAAAAGAGGAAGGAAGGAAGGAAGGAAGGAAGGAAGGAAGGAAGGGAGGGAGGGAGGGAGGGAGGGAGGGAGGGAGGGAGGGAGGGAGGGAGGGAGGGAGGAAGGAAGGAAGGAAGGAAGGAAGGAAGGAAGGAAGGAAGGAAGGAAGGAAGGAAGGAAGGAGAAATAAGTGTAAGTTAGCAAAATCTAAATCGAGCCTGGGAGTAGATCAGCTAGTCCTGGGCGATGGAGAGGAAGGATGGAGTGGAACACTGGAAATACAATATATTTAAGGGACAGGAAGAAAATAGTAGTTTACAGATATTACAAGAATAACCCAAATGCCAAGAGGGAAGTTAAGAGAAATCTAGTGTCCCTAAAGACACACAAACAGTGAGTTTTAAGGCGGTGGTCAGCCATGCCAGCTGCCTCAGATAGACCATATTAGACTAAGGAATTCAATGTGTCATTAAGTTTGGGCACTTAGTTATCTCTGACAGCTACAGTTGAAAGGCAAGGTTTGGGAGCTAGATTACAGAGCAGTGTGAGTAAAGAAGTTCTAGGCCTTACAAAAGACAGTCCCTTAATCCATAAAAGACAATTGACGTGAGTGAAGTTTCCACAAATCCCTCACAGAACTTCAGGGTTTCAACAAGGGGCTCAAAGTAAGGGGAGCTTCATTTGCATTGCGCTGACCAGGCTAGTGCCTCAACCCTCTTCTCCACAATCCCACAGTTACAATACTAGAGGACTGGGTTCTTTATTCTTCCGCAGTGCCTGGAACCATACAACCCAGGCACATGCAGACGAAACCCAAAGTCTAGAGAGGTGGCAGGAGCGGAGTGCAGAGAGCCACGTGGGTGGTAAGGTGAAGCATAAGCAGTGAAGACATGGGAAAGAAGGAAGTTGGTAGAATTAGTAGGCCATCATTTTAATTTCAAGAGATGCTATGCTTACTGGTGTCAGATCTCAGCCTCCTGAGCAGCTAGGATTATAGGCCAGATTGAGCCACTAGCACCTGGCTTACTCAGAATCTTAATTTGCACTTAAATGAAAAATTCCTAATGTGATAAACCCTATTTTGAAAAATGAAGCTGAAAAGTACTCCTGTTCATTGCATTGAGTTTCAAGCGTATAAAATTTTAAAGTCAAATTTATTTTGTGGAAGAGAAATTGCTCCATTTCTATAATGTGTGTCAGACAAGTATAAATTTCCCCGCAAAAGATGAAGTTCAGGCAAAGGACCCTCAGATTATATCAAATTTTAAAAGTTTAAAGTTTTTTTTTTAAATAGGCTCTTATTCATCTTGAAACCTCTAAGTTATCTGTGTGTTCCTACAAATAAATCATGAAGAAAGCATGGACAGGTTGCTAACAAAGGAATAATTTTACTTGATGTTTGTAGTAATACCAAAGCATGACGAAATTGACAATATTACAAACAACCCATGGTTGGTAATTTTTAGTAAACTGGCATTTCTAGGAACACCAAGTACCTAGCACTGTGGTTCAAATGTCTGCAGTGTTTGGGTCCCACCATTCTATTTAAGATGTTGAGAGCTCCCCCTAAGGTACAGAAGGTATTTAGGATATGTGGGTATGCCTATGTAGGGCATGAATAAGGCTAGTCCCCTTACAAGAGACCCCAAAGAGCAGCCCCTCTCAGAGTGTGAGAAAAGTAAGAAGGCTCTGTCTGGCCATCACCATACACCAAATATACTGGTGTCTAGATCCTGGACTTTCAACATCCATAACTGTAAGAAATAATGTGTTATCTGTAAGTCACCAGTTTATGATATCTACTTAGAGCAGGTTGAAGGGATCCAGACATCAGGCTCTCTCCTACTGCTCACAACATATAATCCTCCTGGTCACTATACACACAAGGAGGATACAGTCCATGACGTGAATTACTGAGACTCTACAATGGATCTCACTCTAGTATGGATCTCACTCTAGATCAGTGAACACATTCGCCACCACTACCACCAACACAATATAGAATAGCATTATGAGGTATGATACTCTCCATTTCTCTAAGTTCCCCTCACAGTCTACAGCATCCTACAATTGGTAATTCAGAGGAAACTTCAGAAACCATAAATAGCACATGGTTACTTAATGGCAGACTGGAGAGTAGGATCTAGAGTTCCAATTTCCCAGCTGTAGGTCATTATTGCTTACACAGACAATAACAGTGTACTGAAGAAGTAACTACGAAGCCAACAATAAACTAAGGGCACATACTGTGAGTCCAGTGGAAAAATAGCCAGTTCTTTGTCTCTAAGTTGTTTTCTACAGTATTCTAAAAGTATATCCAGAGAGTCCTGAACTCCAGAGAATTCTCTAACCATCGTTGTTCTTACAATCATGCTGGTACATGTTTTTAAGGGGGGAAAACTCCAAAGCAATAAAATAGTGATGTCACTGCAGGATCTACAATACCAATAATAAAAGTCTAAAACTATGAGCTGAGATTTTTTTTGGCAAGGTGATTAACTACAGCAGACCATTAGAAAAAAAATGTGATCCATAAATTTAATGTAAACAAAGTATTTAACCAAAATGGCAACTTCACAAATGATACTCCACAAAAGCTTAAAATTAAACAGAAGTGACCTTTAGAATAAACATTGGTCTTGAATTCTAAGATAAATGGCCACACCTCATTAGATGAATAGTCTTCACAATGCTTTCAGAAATAATGCTTGAACTTGCAATGAAGTCTATGCTTTATTGCTCCACAATTATGTGTAAAGTGCAATCTTTTTGTATTTTTATAATACACACTTTAGCTGCATAATCTTTAGTAATAAAAAGGAATGATGGCCAGGCACAGGTGGCTCATGCCTGTAATCCAAGCTACTCAGGAGGCTGAGATCATAGAATCACAGATAAAAGCCAGGACATGCAAGAAAGCTATGGTTCAAATGGTAGAGCACTAGCCTTAAGCCAAAAAAAAAAAAAAAAAAAGCTCAAGGATAGCAACAGGAACAGCACATGCACATGCATGTGTGCGCGCGCACACACACACACACAAAAAGAAAAAAAGGATTGTTATTTTAGTTTATTATAATTTGGCTTATGGCTCTCCCCTTCATTACAATCACTAAGTGGTTGTACAATGTACATAGTTTTCTCATTAAACCCTGAAAGTATCAATTTTCTCTATAATGAGTACATTATATTCTGACCAATATTAGGGGCTAATATTTATAGGGAGCTTCCCATATGCCACACCTTTGCCACCAGCTTTACTGTGTTCTCATTTAATCTTTAAAACACAAACTAAAAAAAATTCAACTAAGTCAACCAGCTAGAAAGTGGCAGAACCTAAACCCAAATTCAATTACAATACTTCCTCTTAGCCACAGGTGTACATTCCAAAACTCCAGCAATGCCTACACTGAAGATAGTACCTGTATCCATGATATTGCTCTCTATACATACAGACCTAGATAAAAGTTGAATTGACAAATTGCTCAAGTAAAGCATTAACAGGACATAACTACATGATATACTGTAAGAAAAGTTTTGCAAATGTGCATGTACTCTTTCTCTCTCAAAACATCTTACCATAGTGTACTCAGCCTTTGAGACCATGGCTAACCACAGGTATAGAAACCTATGTGAAAATACAGAAAGTGAAACCACTAGTGGGGGAGGACTGGACACCAGAGATATTTCTGGATAGTATGCTGTTTCTAACTCAGATAAGCATACATTCAAGTCATAGAACACCAGAGCTGACTGAGAGGGTATCAAGGATTGAGCCGATGTTTTGTGGGCCTTTTATATCTCATTTTCAGAGAAATATATAAACATAAGAGTAATTCCTGGTTAGTTAAAAAAAATTCATCTCAACATCATTCTTCAGAAAGTACATAGAGGCCGGGCGCAGTGGTTCACACCTGTAATCCTAGCTACTCAGGAGGCTGAGATCTGAGGATCTCGGTTCAAAACCAACCCAGGCACTAAAGTCTGTGAGACTCTTATCTCCAATTAACCACTAGAAAACTGGAAGTGGCTCTGTGGCTCAAGGAATAGGGAAGTAGCCTTGAGTTGAAGAGCTCAGGGACAGCACCCAGGCCCAGGGGTAGGGTGGAAGTCTTTAGCTGAAGAGCACAGGGACAGTGCCCAAGCCAGGAGCTCAAGTCCCACAACCAACAAAAAAAAGTGGATAGAGTGACCTCCTCAAGATTCACATGTAAACTTTTACATTGTTACAGACAGTTCACACAGTCCATCTTACTCTTCTAGAATCCCCAATTTGATTGGGCTAATTGGAGTGTAATTGAAAGTGCAATTGTTTCAAATATTAGCATAACTCTGCTTCTAAAGATCTGCTCTTAAGAACTAACAAAAGAAAAAAAGGAAGGGATAGCTGCCACCACTGATACACTTACCGTTTTCCTACACAATTCTTGTCATTCAGGCCACCAACCTTGTTTATGGCAGACCAGGCTGTGAGGGCTACGTATGGCAGAGAGGCAGCTTGAGTATGAGTAAGGGATTTGGGCTTGTGAGAAACCTAGATTTGAAGACAACAGTCAGAAATAAGGGATTTGCAAATCTATAAATGCAATTAGCATGTCGTAGGAGTTCAATTATCCTCAGACATAAATATAACAGTCTTGGGGCCGGGAGTTTGGCCTAGTGGTTGAGTGCTTGCCTAGCATGCACGAAGACCCGGGTTCGATTCCTCGGTACCACATACATAGAAAAAAGCCAGAAGTGGTGCTGAGGCTCAAGTGGTAGAGCTCTAGCCTTGAGAAAGTCCAAGGACAGTGCTCAGGCCCTGAGCTCAAGGCCCGGACTGGCTAAATAAATAAATAAATAAATAAATAAAACAGTCTTCCAAAGTTCAGTGTTTCTTGTACAGTGTATTTCAAGATTGTTTCTAAAGAATATTCTCCAAAACTGGTTGCCAATGGCTCATGCCTATAACCCTAGCTACTTAGGAGTCTGACATCTGAAGATCACAGTTCAAAGCTAGCCTGGGCAGAAAAGTCTGTGAGACTCTTATCTCTACTTAACCACTGGTCTCTGACAGCTTTGAGTGAAAAAAGCTTGGGGACAGCAGCCAGGCCCTTGAGCTCATGCCCACAACCTGAGGGGAAGGGGAAATATTCAGGTACTGTACTATTTTGTAGACTACATTATTAGTTACTGCACTGTTTATAAAAATCGATTATATGTAATAATACCATTAGCCCTATCCTCAGACAGACATGTAGTTAGACTTTGAACTCTCATAAACACATTCCAATTTATTTATTTATTTATTTTTGCCAGTCGTGGGCTTGAGCTCAGGGTCTGAGCACTGTCCTTGGACATTCTCAAGGTTAGAGCTCTACCACTTGAGCCTCAGCACCATTTCTGGCTTTTTTCTATGTATGTGGTACCGAGGAATCGAACCCGGGTCTTCGTGCATGCTAGGCAAGCACTCTACCACTAGGCCAAACTCCGGCCCTCCAATTTATTTTTGCAATTGACTGCTTCCTTCACTTTCATTTTCTGGAAAGTAAACTTCCTAAAGCCTTCTACAATCTTACTAACACTCTTTATCTTCTTCCAAGACCTCTTCAGTAGCCAGTTTCCTCAATGCTAGCCCCTTTCTATTCAAAAGCAAGTGCTCTATCACTTGAGCTTTGTCCCTGGTCAGAATATATCTGATAGCACTTTTTCTTTGTTCCTGGTTTTGTTTTTGCATTACTGAGGCATCCTCTACATGTGAGCTAGGTTCCCAGAAGTTTGGGTTGGTTTTCTTCTTCTTCTTCTTCTTCCTCTTCCTCTCCCTCCTCCTCCTCCTCCTTCTTTTTCTCTATCCCTGAGATTTCTCAAGGCTAGCACTCTACCACCTGAAAAGCAGCACCATTTCCAGCTTTTTCTGTGTATGTGGTACTGAGGAATCAAACCCAGAGCTTCCTGCATGCTAGGTAAGCACTCTACCAGTAGGTCAAACTCCCTGCCCAATTCCCAGTTTTTGTTGAGATACAACTTCAATTTTCCCAAGCTGTTCTCAACTCTCCATCCTCCTGTCTCTGCTTCCTGAATAGCTTGTGTTAATTATTGGCCTGCAACATCATGCTGGGTTTAGGCTTCTGTGTTTAAAGTAATTCAAATCAATTTGACACTTCCATGCCTAAACATGATGAATCTATACTGTCCCTTGGCATTCTGGTTCCACTGTTTATGTGAGGCAGAGTTAGGAAGCCAGCAGTATTCTAGACCTCATACCACATCCCCACTACGGTAGGCAAAGACAACTGTTCTGATAAGCAGTGCTACTGAGTCACATTAAATCCTTATTTAATCTTTCAAAAACTCATTTGGTTCAGCTTCCTCAAAACTTACCATAAACACAAACTTGACCTAAAAATAAGCAATCATTTCTGAGATATCTGTCAGTGTTTTTTAGACTTTCTAATGGCATTTCAGCAAAGACGACGAGTTACCTCATTCCCACTGACAACAACAAATTCTGAGAAAGTGCCTTGTTTCCAAGGAGGAACTGCAGCCCAGACCTGAAACACACAGACATACAGCCTCATTAAAGGAACAGGAATGTGATGACCAAAGGTAAGTATGAAGGTGCACCTAATGCATATTCTCTGTGAACAATATACAAAAAGAATGAGCAGGCTGGGAATTTGGTCTAGTGGTAGAGTGCTTGCCTAGCATGCACAAAGACCCAAGTTCGATTCCTACATACCACATACATAGAAAAAAACGGAAGTAGTGTTGTGGCTCAAGTTACTGGTAGAGATCTAACCCTGAGAAAGTCCAAGGGCACTGCTCAGGCCCTGAGTACAAACTCTGGGACTGGCAAAAAAAAAAAAAAAAAAAAAAAAAAAAGAATTAGCTCCACATGATAAAAACAAATTATGAGTTTGCATTGATCAGGTGAAACTACACTGAAAGCAGACAACATACCTGAAAGTGCCAGTAAGATCTGGTCTTTGAGATTTGAATCCTGGCTCAACCACTGCTTAGCTCTAGAACTTTTTATAGCATGGCTTCTTCATCTGTGTGCTAAGCTGAGTGCCATCCACCTCACAAGGATTAGCTATTTATGTGAAGCAACCAAAATACTATTCTTATGAGCTCACTAAAATCTCTTGTCATAAATGTTCAAAGTGACAAGTAAAAGGAACTTACAACAAACTTTAGCTATTTTAAGAACATCTAATCTACAGGTAGAAGCTGTCACTTAAAGGACCTTCCAAAAAAAGTTCTAATTCTATTTTTAAAGAGTTTTGCTGTTTGTTAGTAGTACCTGGGCTTGAACTCAGGGTCTTTGACTTGCAAAAAGATGCTCTACCACTTAAGCCATGTCTCCAGTCATTTTTTACTTCAGTTATTGTTTTTTGTGTGTGGGGGGGAGTTGGTTCCTATTTTTTTTGCCAGTCCTGAGCCTTGAACTCAGGGCCTAAGCACTGTCCTTGGGCTTTCTCAAAGCTAGAGCTCTACCACTTGAGCCACAGCACCACTTCTGGCTTTTTTATGCATATGGTACCAAGGACTCAAACCCGGGTCTTCATGGATGCTGGGCAAGCACTCTACTAGTAGGCCAAACTCCTGGCCCAGTGTTTTGTTTTGTTTTTACAAGAGCTGACTTGAAGACCACAATCCTAACTGTGCCATTATGCAGACACAGACACAGACACAGACACAGACACACACACACACACACACACAGACACACACACTTGTTGGGTAAGATGGTGTCTCCTCTTCATCATTGCCTCCCAATTTTAAGACCCACACAATCTTGTGATTCTTACACATTCCACTTAGAAAAATCAAGTTTTCTAATAACAGTCAGGCTACTTTTAATTATTTGAAAAACTACTAATGGCAAAATCAAGAGTACTTGACTAAGGCTTAGGCCATTAACTGAAAAGAAGAAAACTAGTCAGTGGTATAGACATACTTCCCAAAGAGAAAGGAGAACATTTGCACATTTAGAATGAGGAATAAAAAATAAGAAATAAGGAGTAAAAGGTTTAACGCACCTCATCTCCAGGCTTGAAGTACTTCACATCTAGTCCACATTCCATCACCTCACCAGAGACATCCCGACCCAGAGTCAGGGGAAACTCCTGTCCTCTGGTTTTTAAATGTAAAGGATCACGCTTCATATTCAAAGCTGTTGCTCCATAGCCACCTACAAACCACAAATGAGCCATTTACTACAAAAGTAAGATCAATATGATTTTAAAACAACTACAGGACACAGGCCAAGAATGATGTGAGCATCTTAAGATGTATATTATAAATGGATTAACATTTCATAACTTTTTGACACCATACAAGAAAGCATAAAAACAACAGGACTTTTTATTCAAAGAAAATCACTTGGACAGTCACAATCACTTATAAACTGAAGCTACAATTGCTTTAAATCCAGGTGAAACAGATGTGTAAACTGTCCAGAACTTTTAGTGATGTTGAGCTGAAATAAAGTTCAGTAATATATTGTTTGCCTAGTATGCCTGAGGTCCTGGGCTCAATTCCTAGCACCATAAATAAATACTAACAAAAACTTTGCCTTCTAAAGATAGCTCTTGGGGCCGGGAGTTTGGCCTAGTGGTTAAAGTGCTTGCCTAGCATGCATGAAGACCCAGGTTCGATTCCTCGGTACCACATACATAGAAAAAAAAAAAGCCAGAAGTGGTGCTGAGGCTCAAGTGGCAGAGCTCTAGCCTTGAGAAAGTCCAAGGACAGTGCTCAGGCCCTGAGCTCAAGCCCACGACTGGCAAAATAAATAAATAAATAAATAAATAAAGAAAGAAAGAAAGAAAGAAAGAAAGAAAGAAAGATAGCTCTTTATTATTTTATTAATTGGTAAACTCTTTATTTTTATTTTTTGTTATCTAGCCCAGGCTGGCCTTGAACTTAATCTTCTTTCTCCCATCTCTGAGTTCATAATTATAGGTTGTACCACCAGCCACTGACCCTCACCCACCACGAACCCCCCCCCCATATGCATGTGTGTGCCTGGGGCTTGAACTCAGATCCTGGGTACTGATCCCAAGCTTCTTTTTTCCCCTCAAGGCTAGCATTCTACCACTTGAGCCACAGCACTACTTCCGATTTTTTGGTTGTTAATTGGAGCTGCTCCAGTTAGTTCCAAAGCACAATCTCCAAATGTCAGCTGCTAGCTAGAGTAGCTAGCATTGCAGGCTGAGTAGCTAGAATTGCAGGCTGAGCCACCAGCAGTAGACTTGTTCAAGAACATTTTAAACAACAAAAATATATGGTGCCAACTCTGGTAAAGTACACAAATGTTAAGCTATTAATATTTATACTAAAAGTTAATGAACAAACAAGGCAAGAATATAAAGTACTGGCACTGATTCGTAAAAGTCTTTCCAGAAAAAATGACTTTAGATTCAGCACAAAGGTTCCTGACTGGAAAAAAGCCATTGGGCTGCATCTGTTCTGATCGCTTAAATCAGGTCAACTGCTTTCCTGTACATACCTTTTTATTTTTAAAAAATATTTGCATACATATCAGTTTCAAAAGGCTGAAAAAAATCTAATTATAATTTGTTTGGCTCAAAAAACTGGGTACTTTATCTGTAATAAAGAATAGTTTATGAACTCCCTTGAGTTCCTGACTCAGAACCCTAAAGAGAACTGAAATCTTCTTGCAGCTGTGAAACAGCTGAACTTTGATAGGGCTTACTGCCCACTTATGTTGTTCAAACCACGTAACATACTTTCAGTGAGTAATTGTTTATCATAGCAATGAAAGGAATGTGAAACAAGAAAAGTGAACTTATGGTCTTTGTGACTCTCACATGTAAAGTTCTTTTTTTCCCCTCTGATAGAGTACAGTCCTAACTCTCCAGATGGTAGATGTATCATGCTGGCATAACCTCTCAGCTTAGATTTTTCTAGGACGGTCTCAGCTTTCAAACACTTTCTCCAATGTGTCTTGATTTTTCAGTAGAAAAACAACTTTTGCATGCTAATCCACCTGTCACCGACTCTCCCTGAATTTACTTTGCCTTCTGCTTCTGTACTGTCATTGGTGCCATCCATCTAAGGCCAGCCTTCTGCTTGTGTTCTTGATCCCAACCCCTCTCTTCTACCCTAGAGTATCATTTCAACAATTCTCTTCTGCCTTTCAACTTCTTCTTTTCTCCTGGATTATTCACATTACACATCAATTTGCTGTCATTTCTCCCTATTGGAGGAGGAGAAACCACTGCAAAACCCTCCCTCAGGCTGCCCTCCTTCTTGTCCTGTTACATCCAGCCACTGCTTTATTTTTCCCATTTTCTTTCAAGCACATCATTCCATAGCAGATACTCCTGTCTAAGTCTATATGTTGTTGGACCGATTTGTTTAAAGCCCCTTAACTGCTTTTGGCCTGATTTGAAAGCCTGAGGCAATTGGCATCTTCTAAGGACTACCTTGACTATTTGGCTTTTGGGATATCTCTCTCCACTGGGCAGACCTTCTTGGTGCCTTGGTTAGAAGCTTTTTGTCCTTGAGGTGTAGAATTTCCTCCAGGATGGGTAAGGGGTAAAGGAGACTTAGAGGGTAGATAGTAATCTGACATATGCTGCTGGACCAAGAGAAAGCATATGAACCTGGGGAGCCTACCATAGGAAGCTAATGCATCCAGTGTAGTCATGGCACACTGGTCCTATCCAAACTGGCCCAAATCCAGAAGGTAGCCAGCTGGTAGTCGCTGAGAACCTACCTGCTTGGTGATAATGAATAGGGCTCTTGAGAGTTTCACCTCATTCAGAGGTTTCACTTGTTTAGAGTTGGGTTGATTAGCGGAGAACAAGGTTCAATAAATCTATCAGTTTCACAGACTTTATTTCCATGAAAGAAACTAAGCTTTGTTGATATTATGCTGTATTTTTAAATTTCCTCATTTTTCTAGTCTGTTCTATTATTTACAATTATATATCCAACGGGTAGTTGTCTTCAGAAAACAGCCAGCCATCATCTTTCAAAATAAAATATATGCATCCTTTGTTTTCTTGGCAAGAGAAGTAACTGCTTCTAGAAGTTTTATAATCTTCTATTTATTTTATTTCCCCAAGCTACCATGACAGATATCTTTTGCAAAAACAATAACGCTTTCTCAAAAAAAAAATCCATAGTTGGATAACTGCAAATAGTACTCCCAGTCCAGTCACAAAGCATCAAACTATCTCAAGAATATGGGGGAAAAAAACGTAAAATGTACAGTAAATAACAACCAAGGAAATCATCTACTGAGATTAAAAACATTAACACAACAAAAATCATGTAAGTGCAACTTGTAAAGCAAAAGCCCTTTTGTAAAAAGAATAAATAAGAAATAGCAACTATTCAATACCACTCCTGGGCATTTATTCAAATGTCCAGAAATAAGGCCATACTAAGCTTACCAGCACAACCATGTTCACTGCTGCATTAGTCTCCATAGCTAAGATATGGAACCAACCCAGATGCCCCTCAGTAGATGTGGTATACTTACACAATGGAATTCGATGCTGCTATCAGAAAGAATGACATTCACCATTTGTAAGGAAATGGAAAGCTAGCCAGTTCCAAAGAATTAAAGGCTCCATGGTTTCCCTCATTTATAATAATTAGTATGCAGACCAGGCTGAGAGGCAGCTTGAGTATGAGCAAGGGATTTGGGCTTGTGAGAAATCTAGATTTGAAGAGAACAGTCAAAAATGAGGGATTTGTGGGCCGGGAGTTTGGCCGAATGGTTAAAGTGCTTGCCTAGCATGCGCAAAGACCGGGGTTCGATTCCTTGGTACCTTTACATACAAAAAAGCTGGAAGTGGTGCTTAGGCTCAAGTGGTAGAGCTCTAGCCTTGAGAAAGTCCAAGGACAGTGCTCAGGCCCTGAGCTCAAGCCCAGGACTGGCAAAAAAAACAAAAACAAAAACAAAACAACAAAAAAAAACGAGGGATTTGCAAATCTATAAATGCAATTAGCACTTTGTAGGAGTTCAATTATCCTCAGACATAAATATAAGTCTTCCAAAGTTCAGTGTTTCTTGTACAGTGTATTTCAACTATTCAAAACAAAAATACAGTTGGAAATGTAGCTTCATGGTAGATCATTTGCTTGGTATACTCAAAGCCCAAGTTCAATCTTCAGCAACACAAAACAAAAAACAGATTTCATGACACAAAAATGATAAAAAGTATTTCAATTCACTCTTGTTACTAGAGATAAGAATCTCACGGACTATCCAGCCCAGGTTGGCTGCGAACCATGATCCTTAGATCTCAGCTAAGATCCTCAGAGCAGCTAGGATTTTAGGAATGAGCCACCAATTCTCAGCTTTAATTCACTCTTAATAGATTAATAGATGTATCTAGCCACAAACACTTTTTTTTTTTTTGCCAGTCCTGGGGCTTGAACTCCAGGCGTGAGCATGAGCACTGTCCTTGGGCTTTCTCAAGGCTAGAGCTCTACCACTAGAGGCACAGCACCACTTCCGGTTTTTTCTATGTATGTGCTACCAAGGAATTGAACCTGAGCCTTCATGCATGCTAGGCAAGCACTCCACCACTAGGCCAAACTCCCAGCCCCTAGCCACAAACATTTTAAGACTCCAAAGACTTCCTCTAAATCTATTCTCCCAAATATGTAACTGTACAATATAGTTACTCTCACATTGTCTAGTCCAGTGCTGTCCAAAAGAAATACCACAATCTATAATATATAATTTAACACTGAATTAATTTATTTTAGGATTATTTCACTCAAAATACCCATAACACTATCAGACTAATATTGTAATCGATATATAATTCTTCGTATTTTAAGACAGGTGTTGCCATGTAGCCTAGGTGGCCTGGAATTTTAAATTCTCTGGCCTTTACCTCCCAAATGCTGTATTACAGCCATGAAATGCCTTTTGGGAAGTGGGGAAGAAATGCTGCTTTTCCTTTAAGTGCTAGAAATGCAAACCACCATCTTATGAAAGCTAGGAAGTCCTGTACAACCAAGCTATGCTTACTAACATAAAAAACCTAAATGAGATGTTTGACATTTTTCTTTTTTTGTACTATTTGAAATTAGCCACATGAGACTACTCAGCAGCATAAGTCTAAATAATCACTAAATTAAAGATAGCAGCATTCACCGGGCGCAGTCAAATTTCAAGTAGTACAAAAAAAGAAAAATGTCAAACATCTCATCCTAGTTTGCAGAAGGACTTATGAAAATCATTGTCTTATTCGACAGTAGAGACATGTAAAGATGGGGGGAAAAACGCTAACCCATTCACTACATTTCCTCATTTAGCAAAATAGTTATTTTCATTATAACTTAAAAAAAAATTCTACTGACATTTGAACTGGCTTTGTGTTTGCTAGGCAGATGCTCTACTCCTTAAGCCAAGACTGTCCATTTTTGCTATAGTTACTTTTGAGATAAGGTCTAGCATTTTGACCCAGGCCAGACTAGCTCATCAACTTCCTAATTTATGCAGCCTGCTATGGTTGGGGTGAAAGGCTCTGGTCACCACATCCAGTTTTCTGTTGAGATGAGATACTGCAAACTTTTTTCTTAACCTGAACCAGCCTGCAACTGTAATCCTTCCTGGCTTAGCCTCCTGAGTACCTGGGATTTACAGTCATGAACCACCAATACCTAGCTTCATTATACTCTTTGATACTAGACCTCAGGTTCTAGTACTTCACATATGTACTTGTCTCTCATTCAGGTATTTTTCTCACAACCATTTAATATTTTTTCCTGATTTAACTTGGAATGTAAACTTGTTCAACCACTCTGGAAAGCAATGTAGTGGTTCCTGAAAAGACCCAGCAATACCACTCCTGGGCATTTATTCAAATGTCCAGAAATAAGGCCATACTAAACCTACCCGCACAACTATGTTCACTGCCACATTAGTCACCATAGCTAAGATATGGAACCAACCCAGATGCCCCTCAGTAGATGTGGTATACTTACACAATGGAATTCTATGCTGCTATCAGAAAGAATAACATTTCACCATTTGTAAGGAAATGGAAAGACTTGGGAAAAAAAACCATATTAAGTAAAATAATCCAGTTCCAAAAGAACTAAAGGTTCCATGGTTTCCCTCATTTGTAATAATTAGTATGCATCTATGATTTTCCGAGCACAGGAGCACAATAGCTCAAAAAGCTATGTGCATATGGCCATATAGGAAGACCCTAAGCAAAATGAACTCCAGAGTAGGAAAACAAGAGATTTATCCTTGTAGTTGTTTTTAATGTACTATGTGAAGTTATTTCTTTCCTTTTTTTCTCTTTTTCTTTTTTCCTTTTCCTTATGGTTTATCCTCTGTTGTTGCTATGTCTGACTTTGGTACCTGGTGCTTTGTATAAAATTTATTTGCTTATTGGAATCAGAGAAGGGAAGGGGAAAAACAAGATGAGTCAAAGGACAAAGGATGAACCAGCATAACAATGGTATTCACAAGAGGATACATTGGAAATGAACCCTACAACTTGGGAGGGGTAGCAGGAGAGAAAGCGGGAGAAAAATGGGAAGGGGTGACAATGTTCAAGAAACAATGTACCCACTACTTGCAAATGTAACTATTACCCTATATACATCACTATGATAATAAAGAATATTTTTTTTTAAAGAGTCAGGTGGTGCCAAAATTTTTTTAAAAAAGAGTCAGGTGGTGCCTGCGTAGCTCATACCTGTAATCCTAGCTACTCAGAAGGCTGAGATCTGAGGATCACAGTTCAAAGCCAGCCTGAGCACAAAAGTCCATAAGACTCTTATCATAAGTGACATTGTGGCTCAAGTGGTAGAGATCTAGCCTAGAGCTGAAGAGCTCAGGGACAGTGCCCAAGCCCAGAGTTCAAGCCCCATGACCATCAAAAAGAAAAAAAAAAAGCCCCCCTGCCAAAACAAAGAAATAGTTTAACATTTTTAGTTTCAAATAATGTAGTTATAGGTCACATAAGTTCTAGAAACTTTTAAGTGCAAAGAGGTCTTGAAACCAAAAGGAAAGGAAAAGAAAGGAAAGGAGAGGGGAGGGGAGTGGAGGGGAGGGGAGGGGAGAGGAGAGGGAGAGAGAGAGGGGTGGAGGGAGGGAATGGAGGGGAAGGAAGGGAATAGAGGGATGGAGGGAGCGAGGTAAGGAAAGAGGGGGGAGATTAAGAGAGGAGGGGAGGGGAAAGGAGGGAAGAAAAATGATTCTTACTCTATTATATCATTTTAGGTTGGGGGGAGAAATTGAGGTCACAACATTTACATCACTATAAATTCCATGAAATGGTTCCTTCTATCATTGTTTTTAATAATACAATTGAATATACATATGGAAAAATAAATTCATTATATAGATTAATTCTCATCATGTATGAGAATTGTTATGGAGGTACACATAAGCCCTTCAAAACACTAACCCATGCATAAATGAAATGACAGGCAGCAGGTTACTTAACACGGTGGCAAACTATCTGTAATTTAATAGTGAGCTTAATCACTCCAAATGATGTTTTTCAATGCCTTCAGGAGATATAGATGAGTTTTCACCAGCAAGAGTGACAATATTTTTGTCAATTATTTGCCAAAGTATTTCACTCATACAAATCAATCTTTGGCACTATAATAAAGATCCATATATATATATATGTATATATATGTATATATACATATTTTTTAAGGAATATAGAGCTCTTCCAACTTTTATCAGTCCCCCCCCATTAGATATTTTTGCAATATAAAAAGGAACAGAACAGGAAAAGTTGTTTTGCTTGTTGGTGGTTTTTGTTGTTGTTGGTTATGGGGCTTGAACTCAGGGTCTGGGTACTGTCCCTGAGCCTCTTTGTGTTCAAGGCTAGTGTTCTACCACTTGAGCCATAGCACCACTTCTAGTTTTTGAGTGGTAAGTTGGAGATAAGAATTTCACAGGGACTTGTCTGTCCAAGATGGCTTCAGTGATCCTTAGACCTCAGCCTCCAGAGAAGGTAGAATTATAGATTACAGGCCTGAACCATCAGCATCCAGCTTGTTTGTAAACACAAGGGCTCACTCACTATATAGCCCAGGTTGGCCTTGAACTCACAACCCTTGATTGTCCTTTCTCTGCCTCCTGAATGCTGAGATAAGTCATACACTTCTATGTGAAGCAAAGCCACAGCATCACTTCCAGTTTTCTAGTGGTTAATTGGAGATAGGAGTCTCATAGTCTTTAGTGACAAGGCTGGCTTTGAACCATGATCCTCAGATCTCAGCCTCCTAAGTAGCTAGGATTACAGGTGTGAACCACTGCGCCCAGCTTATCTGTTTTTTAAAAAGATAAAATAGAAGAAAATGTGCTCACATCCTAGAGAGAAGTAAGACAAAGTGCTGTTGCTTTGCTCAGTGGATCAATAAAAGAAATTGTGTGAGCGCCACCAGATCAACTGGTAGGAAGACACTGCACTCAGGCTCAATCCTTCAGTAAGTGATATCAGAGCAAAGAAAATAGGAATTATTATAAAAATGCTAATTCAGAACTAATGCAGAAACATAAAAATACCTCTCAAACCTGTGATGGATCTAAGATTGTCATGAAAATAGACTTGTAGACATATCTCTCATCCCAATTAACATTTTAAGGAAACATGTAAATAATCAAATTTACATTTTGTAAAAGATTATAAAGTATATTCTGGCCATTCAGATCTCAAAAGTTTTCAGAAATATTTAGAGATATCAAAAACCTAAATCACTTCTTCCTGTCAGCAAAAGTGTAGTCAAATTAAAAGTGATTGTGTGTGTGTGTGTGTGTGTGTGTGTGTGAGCATGTGTGCCTAGCCAGATGTGGTAATATACATCTATAATCCCAGCACTAAAGCAGGAGGATTTTGAGCAGGAAACCAGATAGAGCTACAAAAGAAGACCCTGTCCAAAAAAATAATAATAATGGCATGCCTAGCAAAATTCTGACTTAAAACAAAAAAAAGATAACAACGTTTCGGAAAACTTACTTCTCATATTAACATCTATAGGATTTACACTGGCAGCGTGGACCTTGATAATGACTTCATTTGGATAGGTGATGAGAGGTAGCATCATGTTCTTAGTGAATCGAAGGACTTCATTCTTCCCATATTTATCTATCACCCAAGCGGGCATGACAGTGCTCTTTGGAGAAGTAGTACTAATCTTCCTAATTAAAGACCTGGCTACAACCTTGCTTCTCCAGACACAGGCCGCAACACAAGCATTTCTTCTGAGTACACAAGTCTTCAAAACCTCCATTGCAAACAGTGGTGGAACTGGGTTCTCCGAGGAAGTGCACTCAAATTTTCACCCCCCACACACTACACAGTTTTCAAAAACTGAGCATTCAAATATGAATTGGAACCTGATGAGACTAACGAAAGTATGCGGAATTATGATTCCGCACTTGGCAGGAGAACGGGGCCAATTAACATCCCATCACGATTCTGCCCATTCTCCTCCCTCCCTGACACACCGCCACCCCTACAACAAAAGAGCATGCGTGAAACGCCCGGCTCCGAGTCTGGTCCCCACGGCGGGACTACTAAACAGCGCTGACGACCCCGAAAGCAACGCGGAATCCGAGGCTCCCCGGCTCCCGCCGCGACCCCAGCCCCGCGTCTCCTTGCCAGTCTCCTCTCCGGTGCCTCCCGCGAAAGCTTTGGAGCGCGAGCCAATCATGTGCTCGGATCATTTCCTCGGGCTGTGAATGGACCAATCGGAAGGCTCGGTGTTGAAGCGCTGCGTGACGATCCAAGATGGCTGCGCCCATGTAACACTGCCGGTTGCTCCTGACCTCTTTTTCCCTCCGGTCACCTGGCTCTAGTGACTAGGGACAAGCTGAACACAGCGACTATGCTGGGCCGGACCCTCCGAGAAGTGAGTGGCATTATCCCGGCGGGGGTCCCTGGAAGAAGGAAAGGTTCGGGGACCCGTCCCAGGGCCTGAGCACGCCTCTTGGGCCCAGTAGCCGAATTGGGTGGGGGATCCGCACCTCTGGGCCGTGAGACTGCAGCCCCTCGGGGCGGAGGGCAGAGCACCGCGGAGCTGTGGAGTGTACTCAACCAGCTTCTCCCAATGAGTCGTCTGTGCAGCCTTGGAACCAGGTCGGGCTTGACCATTTGGGGGCTGTGGAGATTGGCCCCACCTCTCTCCAGGTGTGCCATTCTCGCTTGTGGTCGTGGCGAATCCGACACATAAAAAATTAGAACCCACAGGTGATGGTTGGAGGGAGAAAAATCAGGTAGTAGAATTATGCCTTCACCCCCCCCCAAAAAAAAAGTCATCCTCTAGGCTTCAGATGCCTCCAAGATTACCTGATTCCTGACCACTGCCTCCATTTCCTGGACACAGTCTCCAGGGCTTTCTGGGCCCCATACTCAACTCACACCGAAACCAAGATTGAAGTCATCATGTAACCGTATGAAAACAAGCATCCCTTGATTTTCCTGGATTTTTTTACGTAGTCCTTTAAAGATTATTTAAATAGTGTAACTGTTATCCCTTTGGCTCTTAAATTGTTCATCTTTGATGCTAATAAATCACCAGGCCCTCTTAAGTTATCTCTCTGTCTCTCTCTGTCTCTCTCTCTTTCTCTCTCTTTCTCTCTCTCTCTCTCTCTTTGGGTGGGTCATGGGCCTTGAAATCGAACTGGATGCTGTCCCTGAGCTCTTCAGCTCAAGGCTACCACCCTACCCCTAGGCCTGGGTATTGTCCCTGAACTTTTCACCTCTAGGCTACCATCCTAACCTTGACCCAAGTTCCACTTCTAGAGATTAATTGGAGATAAGAATCTCAGGTTCTGCTGCTTTCAACCTTGATCCTCAGATCTCAGCCTCCTGAGTAGCTAGGATTACAGGCCCAGCCAGTTTATCTTGTAAATATGATTGCAATCTGTTTTTTTTCTCTCCTGACTTTTTGGGTTTTTTTTTTTTTTTTTGGCCAGTCCTGGGGCTTGAACTCAGGGCTTGGGCACTGCCCTTGGACACCTTTTGCTCAAGGCTAGAGCTCAACCACTTGAGCAACAGTGCCACTTCGGAATTTTTCTGTGTATGTGGTATTGAGGAAGCAAACCCAGGGCTTTGTGCATGCTAAGCCAGCACTGTATCACTAGGCTATACTCCTGCCATCTCACCTGATTTCTGCTGTTGCCTCCAAAAGTATCTTCTGTCTGCTCTGTTTTTCCATTTTAGTGTTCTGATGCCTCCCATTCTACCTATTAGAGATTAATTTAGTATATATTCTCTCTTCAGTGTGTACTGATGCTATGATTGAATGTGTGTATGCTACTCCTAGGGCTTGAACTCAGGGCTCCAACACAGTCCCAGAGCTTTTTTGCTTAAGAGAGTCTGCCCTTTGAGCCACAGCTCCATTTCTGGCTTTTGGTAGATCAAAGAGTCTCATACTACTCAGGAGGCTGGGATCTCAGGATCTGGGTTCAAAGCCAGCCCGGGCACAAAAGGACATGAAAACTCTTATCTCCAATTAACCTTTAGAAAATGGGAAGTGTGGCTAGGCTCAAGGGTAGGGTGTTAGCCTTGAGCTGAAGAGCTCAGGAACAGCACTCAGATCAAGTTCAAGCCCCATGACCCTCCCCCCCCCACACACAGGTAAAATAAAAAGAGAGAGAGAGAGAGCCTCTCATAGACTTACTTTCCCTGCCTGGATTCCAACCAGAATCCTCAGGTCTCAGTCTCCTAAGTAGCTAAGAGTATAGGCATGAGCCACATGTAAGTTGAGATAATAATTGAAAAAAAGAGGGGAGTAAGAGAGAAGAACTGGAAACTGGACATTTGAGGCTACTTGGGGACTAGAGATAGAAGTCTAGGACAAGAGATGAGCTCTGGGAAGAAGCACTGAAATGAAATAAGATGATAAATAGGAGGTAAAACTCTACATGTAAATTTTACTCAGGTATGTTCAGAAAGTTGGAACCATTTCACTGTTATCTTTCTCATTTGTGGCTTGATCTCAGTGTTTCTTAGAGTTCAACACTAGTTAATTTTATTAATTCTAAAATAATAGTCTTCTTGAGACTCTAAACTAAAAGGGATTTATTTGTTCTGAAGTGAAATGCTATCTAGTTATTCAGCTAACATTCATTAAGCGCCTTTGTTCCAAACACTAGAGATTGACATGGAAGACAGATGTCTTCTTCTTATGAAACATACACTTTTCTTCTTTTGGTAGGAAAGCAAGAATTAATTTTTTAAGTGAAGGATACGATTTCAAGTAATATAAAAACTCTGGAGAAAAACAGTGGAAGCTAGATGGTTTATATAGAGTGACTCAGCTAGTCAGAGACATTTTTCAAATTGAGTAGATGATACTTGAGGGGATATGAAAGGAGAATTGTGCTCAGGTAGAATTAACACTAATATGTACGAAAGCTAAGAAGAGCAAGCTCCGTCTATTACAGGAATGTCTGAAGACTGGGATACCTGGAGAGAAGTAAATGAGGTTTGGGGAAGGGAGGAACAGCAAGAGCCAAATCATAACTTTTAAAGCTGACTACAGTACAGAAGGCAGATTTTATTTCAAGTCTACTGGGAAATGTAGAAGTTTTGAATTTGTGGACATCATCTGATTCAACATTTAATAGCTCCTTCAGTTTCTCCTGATCATAAGGATTTCAATTTATAGGAAATAACCTAGAAAGAAGGAAGAACTGTTGGAAGGCTATTACATTGATTTTTTTTTTTTAAAAGATGGCAAAGTGGTGATAGTAGAGGAAATGTAAAGGGGAATTTCTTTTCTTTTTTTGGGGGAGGGAGGGCAGAAATGATATTGGAGTTGAACTCAGGGCCCGACACTTGCTAGACAGATACACTGCCACCTGAGCTACACCTCAGCCTGGAGATTGTTAAAGTGGAGGCTTGCTGATGGGCAGCATGTTTGGAAGGAGAAGGTTCAGAGCTCTGTTTTAGAGATGCTAATGTTCAGATGCCACCTAGATATCTAAGTGAAGAGGGTGAACAAGCAGGTGGAAATGAGCTTAGAGCTCAGGAAACCACAGTAGTTGAGGCTATAAATGGGTGAAGAGTATAGAAGATAGTTCCAATTACATGGTCAGATGAGATCACCTTGGGAGAATGACTAAAAGTAAAAGGCCTAAAATTTTTCATCCTTTTGTTGTCAGCAATAGTAAGTAAAACCAGCATAAGAAACCTTGAAATGCCCAAAGGGGCAAGAGAAAAACTAAGATGGCATGGCGCTTAGACCCAGGTGAAGTGTGCCAAAACTATCCCATCTTCATGCTACTGAGGTGATGTACTGGAAAATAAGGGCAAGCTATTGACTGCTAGCTTTAGGAATGTGCAGTCTTGAAACAATGAACACAAAACATGACTGCTGTATATTAAAGAGAATATCAGCTAGCTGGACACTCAGCTTTGAAGCTGTGGCTTTTATAAAGGCAATTCTTTTTTTTGTTGTTTTTTGTTTTGTTTTGTTTTGTTTTTGCCAGTCCTGGGCCTGAGCTCAGGGCCTGCGCGCTGTCCTTGGGCTTTTTTCTCAAGGCTAGAGCTCTATCACTAGAGCTACAGCACCAATTCCGGTTTTTTCTATGTATGTGGTACTGAGGAATTGAATCTGGGTATTCATGTATGCTAGGCAAGCACTGTACCACTAGACCAAATTCCCGGCCCAAAGGCAGTTCTTCTTGAGAGACATTTCTTTGTCTAAGTAATTCTCAGACATTACCTTTAAAAATTACTAAAAAAAAAGTTCTGCTTTTTGGTGACTCATGCCTGTAATACTAGATACTCAGGAAGCTGAGATCTGTACATCAAAGTTCAAAGCCAGGTGACTCTTATCTCTAACTATCTAAGTAGAGTCTTGGTTCAAGTGGTAGAGCACCAGCTTTGAGCAAAAAGACTTAGGGACAGTGCTCAGAGTCCAGGTTCCAGGTCTGGCACATGTACATAACAATGTTCTACTTCATTAAGTAGATAGCATAGTGCCTTGCACACAGATATATTCTAATTTAGTGATTCCAATCAAGAATTTCTGGAAACATAATCAGGCCTTGGTTGAATTCCAGCTCTTTTTAGCTATATGACTTCAAACAGAAGCTAAAGTACTTTATCAGTAAGATGCAGTTAATAACATCAGCTCCTCAGTGTGGAAGTAAACATTCAAAGAAATATAAGGCATCTTGAGAAAATGTCTGTAAGTAAGTACTAGCTATTATTTTTTTTTAACAAGGACAAAATTGCCAGGTTATTTATAATTCTCCTTTCCCCTTTTTTTGCCAGTCCTAGGGCTTGAACTCAGGGTCTGGTTACTGTCCTTGAGCTTTCTCAAGCTGGTGCTCTACCACTTGAGCCACAGCACCACTTCAGGCTTTTTCTGTGTATGTAGTACCAAAGAATTATGCATGCCAGGTGAACACTCTTACCACTAGGCCAAATTCCTGGCCCAACCAATTCTTTTTTTTTTTTTTCTGGTCTTGGGTCTTGAACTCAGGGTCTAGGCACTCTGTCTAAGCCTCTTTGTGCTAACAGCTAGTGCTCTATCACGTTAGCCACAGTGCTACTTCCTCCCTTCCCCTACTTTCTAAGATTAGTTCCATTGTTTTCCATTCTTTTAAAGTAGATATAATAATTAAAAATAGCAAAAACAACAACAACAAAAAAAACCTTTGTAGCTTAGAAACACTCTAATTGTTTTATTGACAGTTGTAGATGGAGAAGGTTCTGCTTAGAGAATCACAAAGCTAAAAGCTTTTGTTTTATCTGGAGGTTTGGGTGTCTTCTGAGGTTGTGGGACTAAGATGTGGATGGCAGAATTGATATGTAGACATTGTAGGATTAGTTAATGCTGTCCTTTAGGCAAGCTAGTAACTGGGATGTGATTAAAGAACAGTTTGTGTGAATTGAGGTCAAAGAAAGGAGGGACAGGGTGAGGCACAGTGGCCTGTAATCCTGGCTACTCAGGAGGCTGAGGTCTGAGAATCGAAGTTCAAAGCCAGCCTGGGCACAGAGGTCCCTGAGGTGGTTAATTTTCAATTAACCACCAGAAAACCAGAAGTGGTGGTGTGAAAAGTTTTCACAGTTTCAGGGTGGTAGCCCAGAGCTGAAGAGCTCAGGGACAACGCCCAGGCCCAGAGTTCAAGTCCTATGATGGACCAAAAAAAAAAGTGGGAAAGGGCTGGTTATCACTGCACATGGACTTGAAGTGTGAAGTGAACTAGGACAATAGGAACAAAGATGATAGTGACGAGGATAGGACCATCATTTCCAAAGCTTGAGCTTGAGACTGCCTGAGCTTGTTAAGAGAAGAGGGAAGAGCAAGGGTATGAAGGAACTAGGAAGACACCTACCTGCACACCCCTTCCCCACTGGACTGCGAGATGTATTAGGTAGGAGCAAAATGGGCAACAGTGGTCTCGGGAAAGCTCAATTTCCAGTAGACATGTGCCAGAAGAGAGAATCTTTTAAATAAAAATTTTAAAAATTAACTTTGTATTTTTGTGAAGAGACGAAGACTGGCCAGTTGTTTCTTCATTGTCGACCTCGAGCAGCAGTCGACTTCTCACAGAACCTGGGAGAGGAGATTCGAATAGAATCTCTTTTTCCCTCCCGCCTTCAGTGAGATTTTTTTGATCTTCAGCTACACTTTGTGAGGAGCCAAACTATCAAACACAATGGCTAACAACGTTACCAACAAGACAGATCCTCGTTCCATGAACTCCCGTGTGTTCATTGGGGATCTCAATACACTTGTGGTCAAGAAGTCTGATGTGGAAGCAATCTTCTCGAAGTATGGGAAAATTGTAGGCTGCTCTGTTCATAAAGGCTTTGCCTTTGTGCAGTATGTTAATGAGCGAAATGCTTCTGCTGCTGTGGCAGGAGAAGATGGCAGGATGATTGCCGGCCAGGTTTTAGATATTAATCTGGCTGCAGAGCCAAAAGTGAATGGAGGAAAAGCAGGTGTGAAGCCATCTGCAGCGGAGATGTACGGGTCAGTACCAGAACACCCTTCTCCATCCCCTCTACTCAGCTCCTCATTTGATTTGGACTATGACTTTCAACGAGATTATTATGACAGGATATACAGTTATCCAACACGTGTGCCACCGCCGCCTCCTATTGTTAGGGCTGTAGTGCCCTCTAAACGTCAGCGTGTTTTAGGAAACACCTCACGCAGGGGCAAAAGTGGCTTCAATTCTAAGAGTAGTCAGCGAGGATCTTCTTCCAAGTCTGGAAAGTTGAAAGGAGATGACCTTCAAGCCATTAAGAAGGAGCTGACCCAGATTAAACAAAAAGTGGATTCTTTACTGGACAGCCTGGAAAAAATAGAAAAGGAACAGAGCAAACAAGCAGAACTGTCCTTATCATCGACCGTAGAGGTGAAGAATGATAAGTCAGAAGAGGAACAGAGCAGCAGCTCCCTGAAGAAAGATGAGACTAATGTGAAGATGGAGTCTGAGGGGGTGCAGATGACTGCAGAGGAGGGGGACCTACTGGATGATGATGATAATGAAGATCAGGGGGAAGACCAGCTGGAGTTGATCAAGGATGATGAAAAAGAGGCTGAGGAAGGAGAGGATGACAGAGACAGCGCCAATGGCGAGGATGACTTTTAAGCACATAGTGGGGCTTAGGGATCTTTTCCTATTATTTCTTTACCTAGGCGCATGTCTTAAGATCAAAATTTCACCAGCTCCTCTCCCCTAGCTCTTCAGCACATGCTCAGTGTTCTCCCTATCCTTGTCCTTCCCGTGTTCATTAATTCATATTGCCCTGCGCCTACTTCCTTTGATGCTCCTGATAGTTTTGTTAGGTCTTGCCCTGTAATTTTTGCTTTTAATTTTGATACCTCTTTATGACTTAACAATAAAAAGGATTTATGGTTTTTTAGAAAAAAATTAACTTTGTTTTCTATTGAGATATGACACCTGCAGTTTTATCCCAAGAGGGCTATCAATTTACATTTATATCCTTATGCTTGGTTCACTCTAATTAGCATCTTTGTTTCACTTCTGTTTTCCAATTCCCTTACTGATTTTCTCAACACTGGATTCCTAAAGGTGACCCTAATGAAGATCTGCCCTATACTCAGGGAGTGCTCCTACATAACCCTTTCTTGAGCATCTAACTACCTTGTAACCTCTGAACTCTTCATTTCACACAAATCAGGATCAAGAAAGGAGAGGAGTGCCAGACACAAGTTTCTGTGTTAGCACTGCTTGCCATGTGATAGGCTTCTATCTACTTCTGTGTGTCTGGGGTTGGTGTTTGCTAGTAAAAACTCCTCCACCCAGCCTACCATCGTCTTCTGTCTTTGCACTTTCCATTCAGAACATTAGGACACAACTATCTTTTCTTTCTAGCTGATTTCTTCTTTTGCATTTCTATTGACAAGCCAGTCAATAGAAATATCACTGTTAACTGAGTTACATCTTTACATTGTCACATCTCTTAATTGCTCCTGTAGCCTTCCACTGGAAGTCTTAGTTCTCTTATCCACAAGCATTAGGGATTCTCTCAATTGCTTCTTTCCCTTCTTCTCACTAACCCTAACCCTGAAAATGCTGTGCCTTTAATAATATGTTCAATTGCAAATTCCTGATACTTGATGCATATCAGCTGTGGGAAAATACAGTACTTGGAAAATCATTTCCACAAGAACAGAGGCAGAAATAGTGAGGAAGATGTATTATGAAGTCACCCTCCCCCTTACTATTCTGAGATTTAGTTTATCTGTCAAGTAAGGTTAGTAATACTGAACATATGTGTTTGTTTGTTTTGGTCTTAAATGAGTTACCAAGGCAAATGAATCAACAGTGGCTACCTCTTGGCAAATACTACTACTAGTAGTATAATTATTAATAATATTAATTACTACTAATAGTAATAATAATCCTTTTCCTGTTCTCCCCATCCCCCTCTATTGTTGAACTCTTGTCTCAGGGGATGATAAAACTCTTTTGTGTGTGTGTGTATGCTGGTATTAGGGCTGGAAATCAGGGCCTGGGCCCTGTCTTGGTAAGTGCTTTACCACTTAAGCCACACCTCCACTTTTTGTGATTCATTAGCTCATATTATTATTAGCGACTACAGGAAATATTAGATAATCATCACTTCATTTCAGGCCTTACTTCCTATCATGCAAGTTCTGGTCATTTCTTCTGTAGTTTAAACAATTTCCTCATTAGCCTTCCTAGAACACAAAAGACAGAATTCCTGAAGTTTTCAGTTGCCCTTGAACCTATAGCTTACTAGCTTTACTCTCAATTTATAATGTCTCTTGCTCAATTCCACAACAGATATAAAATCTGTTTTCATTTAAGATTTTTTTTTTTAACTGACACTTGGGCTCATATTCAGAGCCTTGGGTTCTCACTCTATTTTCTTGTTCATAGCTGGCAGTCTATCATTGGAGCCATGCCTCCAGCCCAACATTTTGCTGCTGGTTAATTGGAGATAGTCCCAGACTTTTCTGCCAGGATTGGCTTCAAACTGAGATCTTCCAGATCTCAGAGTACTGAGTGGCTTGGATAACAGGCATAAGCCACCAGTTTCTGGCTAGATATAATGATGTTATCCAGCAACATAAAGTCCTTCAGTGCCTGTTCAGTTTCCTTCTCTTTTCTCTGGACTAATTGCTGTGCAGTCAGCTGCTCCTTATACATAATCTTCCTTAACTCATCCTTTACTCAGCAGAGTTCTAGCTGCTTCTTGCCAGGATGACTTACAAAAACTGTTTCTATCAGCAGCTAAAGCCTAACTTAGAAAATTAGCCAGGAAGAAGTTTGCCTCCACATTACTTTTATTTATTTTATTTTATTTTTATCTTCAAGCTGATTAACATCCTACCCTTCATTCAGTATGTTATCTTAAATATTGGGTTGTCTGGATTTTGAATCAGAGATTCACTTCAAAACTTTTCTAGCCATTCTGTCTATTGCCCACTTCATATAATAGTAATAGGTTTTTGAATTGTATCTGACATAGGTTTCTGCAGCACTGAAACAAGGCCAGATTACACCAACAGAGCTCTGTCAGAAATGTCTGTCCCTCATCAGGAAAACCAAGTTTCTAAATGCTTACATTACTGTATCAGAAGAGGTGGCCTTAAAGCAAGCTGAAGAATCAGAGAAAAGATATAAGGAAGGTAAATTATTTTTAATTATAAGAAAGGTAAGGTACTTTGCTATATCTCTAGAGGAAGAGTTTAATTGGATACAGTGGTCTTTTTTTTGGCAAGTGAAAAGTTAAATATAAAACATACCTGTATTTAAAGAACTGGCCACAAGGTATAGTAAAAATGAGGTTAATAGATATGTGATGCTTTATAATGTCTAACTGTATAAAAGGATAAATTTAATTCCCCCTTGCTAAAAGTAGTAATTATTAAAACAGCTAAAAGCATATTAAAATGTATACATATGTATTTATTTAAAGATACATCTTTATATTTTGAATCAGATTTTCCTATATCACTCTTTTGGATTTTAATTCAGGTCAGTCACTTGGGGATTTAGATGGAATTCCTATTTCCGTAAAAGACAATTTCAGCACATCAGGCATCAAGACAACATGTGCATCAAATATGCTAAAAGGTAACCGATCAGAGCATTTTTTTAGTAAAAGATGAAATACTAAAGCATCAAGATAATCTTAGACTAATGGTAATTTGGAAAAATACTTAGGGTTCTTTACTGTTCCTTTAGAATGCAGAATATTCTTTAGGTTAGATCAGCTTAATGAATAAGTTCTATCTCAGAAGTTTTAGAAATTCTGTTTAAGATGACTCAGTAACTGATCAGCACAAACACACAAAGTGACCTCCAGCTCCAATTTGTGTAAAACAAGGGCACAATTATGAACTGTTGTCATTATTCCTCACTTAAGGGTGGTTTGAGAATTTCTTAAATCAACAGTTATTTATTTCCTGATTCTTCCATCTCTTTAGCACAGTATATTGATGTTTAATTTTGTTCCTCATAGTCTAGTAGGTCTAACGCAAGCATATTTATCAAGATATTTAGATTCTGGGTAAAAATAAATAAAATGAAAAAGAAGTTGACTGAATATCACACTAATAGTCTATAAGGAACATGCTCCAGTCTCCTCTAGTGGATGGATTGGGGCTCATGGTTCTGGAATATATGATAAATTTTTTTAATTGGTAGCGGAAATTTTAATTGAGAATAAAATTTCTAACCGTATATCATCCATGAAGAAAACTCAAGCATAGTGAGCAACATAATGATTTGAAATAAGTATCAAATGAATTGGGTATATATTACTGTCATGCTATAGTTGGAGTTAATATTTATTGGTTGGTTGTGGGGCTTCAAATCAGTTCCTGGGCACTGTCCCTGAGCTCTTTTGCTCAAAGCCAGTATTCTACCACTTTGAGCCACAGCGCCACTTCTGGTTTTCTGATGACTAATTGTAGAGAAGTGTCTGACAGACTTTCATGCCATGCTGGCATTGAACATCTATGTCAGCTTCCTGAGTAGCTAGAATTGCAGGCATAAGCCACCAGCACCTGGCTGAAATCAATAAATAATGTACAGACTACCAATGGAAAACATGTAGTTATTGGGAGAAAAAATGAACTCTTAAAAGAAAATTCAACCTTACTATTCAAATTAGGAATAATTAATGCATCAGTATGAATCGATTAAAGTTTAAAGTTGTGTTTCCTGCATATCATTTCCATGTTCACTATTTTCAGCAATAGTAACAATTTTTTTTCAGGGTATGTACCACCTTATAATGCAACAGTAGTTCAGAAGTTGTTGGATCAGGGAGCTGTACTAATGGGAAAAACAAATTTAGATGAGTTTGCCATGGGGTAAGTAAAACAGAAATTTTCTCCTGTTGTATTTCTCCTATCTATGCCTTTAATATCACTAAATGTAGGTACCTTGAGGATTCTTGGAGATTCTAATACCAATTTCTTAATCCTGTTGTATGATTATGTTTGGTTTTCTAAGAGGAAGATAAGCATATTTTATTTTGGTTTTAGCTTGCTTCAGTGATAAATAATGACACCCGATATCTTTTTATGTGTTTATTTTGCCATTCCTTTATCTTCTTCAATGATGAATACATTCAAATCTTTTGTCTGTTATTTTAATTGGGTTGAGTTGTAAGAGTTCTTTCTTTATTCTGAATTCTGGTATATTAATCAGACAGATGATTTACAAATATATTCTCCAAGTCTCTGGTTTCTTAATTTTGATAAAGTTCAGTTCATCAACTTTTTCTTTTATTATTTATTCTTTGTATGTCCTTAGTAGCTCAAAGTCTAAAGGCTATTTCTCTTAGAAGTTTTTAGTTTTAGTTCATACATTTAGACTTATCCATTGTATAGTAATTTGTATATGGTACAAAACAACTCAGTATTTTTCACATATAAATATCTACTAGTTCCTACATTATTTTTGTCCTATATTAGTTTTTAATAATAATAATAATACTGTCCTCATTAAATTACCTGCACTAGTTTTTGTTTTTGTTTTTTTGTTTTGTTTTGGTTTGGTTTTGGTCAGTTGTGGAGATTGAACACAGGGACTGGGTGCTGTCCCTTAGCTTTTGTGCTCCAGGCTAGTGTTCTACCACTTGAGCCATAGCACCACTTCTGGTTTCCAGTGGTTAATTGGAGAGAAGAATCTCACGCACTTTCCATCATGGACTAGCTTTAAACCTCAGTCCTCAGATCTCAGCCACATAGGTAGTTAGGATTACAGGTATGAGCCAGCAGTCTGGCTTTTTTTTTTAAAAAAAAGACTTTCTGGACTCTGGTTTTAAACTAGGTAGTGAGATTCTTTTTCATTTTGTTGTTCTTTTTCATTTTAAAACATTTTACATGTTTTAAGTGCTTTGTGTTTCATAATAATTTTAGAATTGATTTCTTCCTACAAAGAAGTTTGATGGAATTTTGACTGTGTGGAACTTATAGACTTCCTTTTTTTTTTTTTTTTTCCCAGTCCTAGGGCTTGAACTCAGGGCCTGGACATTGTCCTTGGATTTTTCCTCAAGGCTAGCACTCTACCACATGCCATAGCACCACTTCTAGCTTTTCTATGTATGTAGTACTAAGGAATCAAACCTGGGTTTTTGTTCATGCTAGGCAAACACGCTGTCACTAGGCCAAACTCTGGGCCCCCTAGACTGACTTCTATAAAGAGAAATTGGTGTCTTCCTATTTATCTTCTAATATGTGAACACCTTGATTTTCAACATTGAGATATTGTTTACTTTTTACCCTCCCACAACAATATATATAATTTATACTCCACAGAGTTTTATGCTGGGTGTGTGTGTGTGTGTGTGTGTATGTGTGTGCATGTGCATGTGCATGTACAATGTGTGTGTACCTCAAGCTCTCAATTTCATGACTGATGTTCTGCCACTTCAGGCATACCTCCACTTCCAGGTTTTGGGGTTTTTTTTGCTAGTTTATTGGCAGTATTAGTTTACCCAGGCCAGCTTTGAATTGTAGTTTTCAAATCTTAGTTTCCTGAGTAGGTAAGATTACAGTTGTGAGCCACCAGCAACCAGCTTTATACTTTTTTTTTTTTTTTTTGCCAGTCCTGGGGACTGAACTCAGAACCTGAGCACTGCCCTTGAACACATTTTGTTCAAAGGCTAGTACTCTGCCACTTAAGGCACAGGGCCACTTCTGGCTTTTTCTGTGTACGTGGTACTGAGGAATTGATCCCAGGGCCTTGTGCTTGCTAGGCAAGCACTCTACCACTAAGCTAAACTCCTGGCCCCCAGCTTTATACTTTTTAATGGAATCTTCTTCAATTTCACATTGTTTATTGCTACTACATAGACATATAATTGATTTTTCTTTTTTTTTAATATATGTTTTATTTTATTTATTTATTGCCACTCCTGGGCTTAAGCTCAGGGCCTGAGCACTGTCCTTGGACTTTCTCAAGGCTAGAGCTCTACCATTTGAGCCTCAGCACCACTTCTGGCTTTTTTCTATGTATGTGGTACCGAGGAATCGAACCCGGGTCTTCATGCATGCTAGGCAAGCACTTTAACCACTAGGCCAAACTCCCGGCCTATATAATTGATTTTTCTATATTAATTGCATGTCCCATGACTTTCTTAATTAAAGTTCACTTATTTGTTCTTCATGAATTCTTTGGAATACCTAATATATAATACTTAATTTTATATGTATATATGTGTGTATATATGTATATAACATACTGTACCAGTTAAAAGCTTTAATATTATTGAACTGAGTGTGGAAACAGATATTCCTGCCTTGTTCCTGTTCTTTTCTTTGAGAAAAAGCATTCAGTTTTTCACCAAAAGCCCTTTAGATTTTCCCTTTACAATAGTTGTCACATCTGCAATGTTTGCCTGGTCTGTGTTCCCTATAGAAACAAAGCCCTTGACTGTCAAGCTTACGGTGTTTGGTACTCTGTAGGAATGTGGTTAAAGAACTAATCCATTGAAGTAAACCTGAACAAATGTTTCTTTGGATGTTGTCTTCTTCCTCTTATTAAAATAAACACTGCTAGGGAGGATGAAATGCACTTGACTTGCCTTATTTTGGTCTTAAGTTTCTGAACTTAATTTGATTCTTTAAGAATAGATCATTACTTAGATGATATTCTAGTAGAAGAAAATGTTTAACCTAAATCTAAAGTGCATATTGTGAAAACAAAATCTGTGAAAATGCTACAAATTAAAGAGTCTAAGAAAAGTAAAACAAGAAACCATAAAATTTAGAAAAGAAAACTTGGGAATGACCATGAGTTAGGCACAATGTCACAGAATGCATACAATACAAATCTACTAAATTGATAGATTGGATTTTGTTATAATTTAAAGACTTCTGATCTTTGAAAGACACTCCTAAAACATGAGAAAGCAAAAACAAACAAACAAACAAAAATTTTGGAAGATGTAAGTTGGAGATGAAGATTTATGCTTTTACAAAAGCACTGGCAAGAACCTTTGAGTACAACATCTATAGTAGCTTTTTCATAATTACTCCAACCTCACAATTGCCCAGCATCTACTGACAAAGGATTAAAGAAACAAAAACAGTCACAGCAAAAAAGACACTATGAGACAATGATGACCAAATGCAGAATCTGATTGGGAACTTGATCTTGGGAAAGGATAAAATGCTGTAAAGTATATTATCAAATAAGCTGTCAAAGATGGGTTGCCTACAGTACATTATTATATTGAAGGGAATTTCATTTGATTGATAACTATACTGATTTTGTTACAGAATGCCCTTATTCTTAGAAAATGAGTATCAAATACATGCTAAAGTATTTATAGGTAAAGGGCATGGTATATATAATTTAAATTTGGAGGGGAAAGTATATATATATTTGTACAGATATAAGCACACAAAAAGCATACAACGGGTGTGTGAAATATTAGCCATACATTACTTTGGATGGTGTATGAAGTGGTTTACAAATTGTTTTGATTTTTTTAAATAATTTATCCGAATAAAATTATTTCAAAATTTAGAAATAAGCTGTAAGCTTCTATTTACAATGCTTTTCTTGAAACTTTTGCTAGGAGAACAGATTCTTTCAGAGGATTTCTTATTTTTGAGATTTTTGTTTGCCAGTCCTGGGGCTTGAACTCAGAGCCTGAACACTGTCAGTGGGCTTACTCAGGGTTAGAGCTCTACCACTTGAGCCATAGCACCAGCTTTTTCTTTCTTTCCTTTTTTCCTTCCCTCCTCTCCCCGCCCCCCTCCCCGCCCTGCCTCCCCAGTCCTATGTGGTACTGAGGACTAGAAACCAGGGCTTCATGCATGCTAAGGAAGCACTCTACCACTAGGCCACACTCCTGGTCCTGCTCAGAGGATTTCTTAATTGGAGTTCTTTTCAACTGAAAGACTTAATTTACAAGAGAGATTGTCTTTAATTGAACTGGATTATCTGTTCGGATTTAGTATTTCCTTAGCTAATTATTTCTCCTACTTTCCCCCAAAATGTTTTTTTTTTCATCTTTTTAACTGCCTGTTTAGTACAAATGCCTGCTGAGTAGGCTTCCTACCTTTTCCAACTCAAATTACAGTGGATTTTTAAAGATTAAAAGTATCAGAAGGCGGTGGAGGGAAGGAAACGGGGACAAAAACATGAGAAGGGGTATCAGTGTATAAGAAGTAATGCACCTACTACCTGACAATAAAATAAAATAAATGAAAAAAAAAGTATCAGAGCAAATAATTGACTCAGGAATTGAGAATTGGACATAAACTGGAAGTTTTACTAAGGTATCTTGCCTCACTTCTCTATCTCAGATCTGGGAGCACGGATGGTATATTTGGACCAGTTAAAAACCCCTGGAGTTTTTCAAGACAATATAGAGAAAGGGGGCAGCAGACACCCTGTGAAGAGAACACGAATTCTAATTGGCTCATAACTGGTGGAAGCTCCGGCGGAAGTGCTGCTGCTGTGGCAGCATTCACATGCTTTGTGTAAGATGCTTTTCCAGTCTGTATTTACTCCATCCAAACACAAATAATAATCATAAACCACACGCAAAACCCAACAATAGGGTCATTCCTATACTGGTATTTTTATTTCTTTTTTAGTAAGCTGTCTGTGCTTAAAAATACATCAGGATTATATCCTACGAGTACACTGAGCTGTACAACACACTATATATATGCTTTATATATTTTACTTTAATTATCTGGTTGCTTTTAAGACATTTTATGGACTTTAGATAATAAAGCAGTGAGCATAAATGGACTTCAGTGCATTTCATATCTACTTACTGAGTGAACAGATATTAAGGACTATAATTCCATGGCTTTAGTTCAATATTCTTGAGCTGATAGTGGTTTCTCCTCTATATAATCTGACTTTAAAAGAAAAAAATTGCCTTAGTATATATCAATAGACTATTTAGAATAGCGCTTTCCTGTATGTACAGCTAAAACTGTATCAGTAAACAACTTTTTAATTATCTGCAAATGGTTGTACAAGAGGTGAACAGGATTTCAATCTTCTTTATTTGCCTTACTGCGTATTTGGTAGGAATCCCTTAGTCATACGTTGAGTCCCACTTTTGAAGCATTTCTTAAGCTTACAGCATCTAAAGAAGAATAAATAAGTATGGCTGTTGTTATATTTCTTAGTCTCTTTTTACCTAATTGAAATGTTTCTTCAGTACTACGAAATGTGCTTTTTCTCTTCTTAATTATCCACTAAAGCTCTGGCTCTTTCACAGACATTGCAACCAGTAAGTTATATATATAATTTGGAATGTAGAGCCTTAGTTTCTTCACATTTTTTTCTTAGTTTTCCTGAAATCTTGTTAACAAGTAAAACCATTTCATTTTTATCTCTGTGGAATTTGATAGCATTGCATTAATATTAATGAGCATTCTGACAAGTTAGAACTGCAGGGTTAGGTGCTTTTTTCTGTCCTCATCATCCCACTTAGTGTTCATCTTTCTGAATGTGCTTTGAGAAGATGGCATTTTGACACATAATTCCTATGGAAATGTAGATTTTACATTTACACAGCCGCCAGTGAATGCTAATGAGAGAATGTATCTTTTAAAACTGTGAAAGCAACCGTCTGATTTTGTAGTTTTAATGGACTTGGTGAGAAAAGAAATATAATTTGCATTCTCTGAGGAACCCAAGTGCCATGTTACTGTTAGGAGTATTTCTTACCCTACATGCAACCAGTAGAAGCACAGACTAAAAGTAACCACATTGATGTGTCCCAAGCTACGAAGTTTTCTGTTTTTGTTTTTCCCTTTTGATTTATTCCTTTTATACTGTTTTTGTTGTTTGTGTTGGTGTGCTTTGCAGCCACTAAAATGAATGATAGTGTGCTATATAGTGACATGGGAAGCTGTCAGGGTATACTGTTAAGGTGAAACACAAGTTACAGAGAAATGAGTATATGAGTATGGTCCTATTTCTATTGAAAATAATAACAGTATGGATATCAGTCATTGCACGAAAATGTCTGGCTGAAAAGATCAAAACAGGGCTAGGGTTTTTTTCCCCATATCATAACATTACATTTAATTTTTGCAATAGATATATACTACTCTTGTATCAGTACCCCTAAATTTTCTGAAAGTTGTTTGAAACTTTATTTTAAACATGAAACTTGCTATCCTCACCATTCTTCAGTCCTGTCAAGTACATTGTTGTACAGCTAATCACTAGAACTCTTTGCATCTTGCACAACTAGGACTTTTTTTTCTTACTAACCTCCCTGCTAACCCTGGTAACTGCATTTCTGCTGTCTCTATGGTGCTTTAGTACTGTAGTATTTATCTTCTTGTCGTTGGCTTATGTCTCTTAGCATAATGTCTTCAAGGTAGGCTTTTTGTTTTTGTTGTTGTTATTCCAACAAGATTAACACTCTATAAGTGTAAACAAATTGTGCTAACAGGATTCACACCCTGTAAGTGTGAATAATCACTTTATAGTTGGTGTGCATACAAATGAGTGAAAAAGTTTTCAGAAATGCACATCAATGAAACTTTTGGTTATTATGTAAAACTACTAGTACTTAGTAAGGATACTAAGTACTAAAACAACTGAATCTTGTACAGTTAGAAATACAAATTGGAATACTCTTCCTGGCAAGTAGTTTGGTCAATATGTCAACAATTTATAATGACAAAAATTTATAATTACAAATTGCTTCTTGGAATATAGTCTATAAGTAACCAGATACAAGGGCAAACACCTTACGTTTAAAAGTGTCCATTACAGAGGGGCCGGGAGTTTGGCCTAGTGGTAGAGTGCTTGCCTAGCATGCATGTAAGGCCCGGGTTCAATTCCTCGGTACCACATACATAGACAAAAGCCGGAAGTGGTGCTAAGACTCAAGTGGTAGAGCTCTAGCCTTAAGAAAGCCCAAGGACAGTGCTCAGGCCCTGATCTCAAGCCCAGGACTGGCAAAAAAAAAAAAAAAAAAAAAAAGTGTCCATTACAGAGATACTATTCCACTTGGGAGACAGATGTAAATATTTATGTAAGTTAAGGTACATCTCCACCATGATTCTAGCAGAAGGTTGTATCTGAATTTCTGGAAGAAGTGTGTAGGCAAGTAGATGAATAGTTACTATAGTAGGGTAGTATACATACAAACGAGAAAATTTTTCAAAGCATGCACATCATCGAAAAGCAATCAATGTGAAGGCATATTTAAAAATTGACATTAACTATACAATAATATCAAAGGAAGGTATATATGTCCAGTAGGAGACTGGACTTTGCTTCTAGTTAGTAGAAATTTACTTTTCCTTCCTTTTTTTCTTCCTTCCTCCTTTTCATTGTTTTTTTTCTTCTTTCTTTTCTTTCTCACTTCCTTCCTTTTGTTTTCTTTCTTTTTTTCTTTTTTGTCAGTACTAGGATTTAACTAGGAGTCTCACATTCCTAGTGGTAGTCTGTCATTTTAACCGTGAGCCATACCTTCAGCCTAACTTTTTTTTTTTTTTTTTTTGGTGCCAGTCCTGGGCTTCAGCTCAGGGCCTGTGCACTGTCCTTGGACTTTCTCAAGGTTAGAGCTCTACCACTTGAGCCTCAGCACCACTTCCGGCTTTTTTCTATTTATGTGGTACCGAGGAATCGAACCTGGGTCTTTGTGCATGCTAGGCAAGCACTCTACCACTAGGCCAAATTTCTGGCCCCGAGCCTAACTTTTTTTGGTGCCAGTGCTGGCTTTGAACTCAGGGCCTGAATACTGTCTTTTTTTTCTTTTTTTGGGGGGGGGGTCGATAGTGGGGCTTGAACTCTGGGCCTGAGCCCTGTTCTTGAGCTCTTCAGCTCAAGGCTAGCACTCTACCACCTGAATCACAGCTACACTTTAGCTTTTTGTGAATAATTGAAGATAAGAATCTCATAAACTTGCCTGTGCAGTGTGGCTTCAAACTACAATCCTCAATTCTCAGCCCCCTGAGTAGCTAGGATTACAGATGTGAATCACTGGCACCCTGTAAAAGTATATTTTTAAGGTACACATTGTAAAAAGATAGATTCCAAACATACTTGAAATATACCATTCTTCTAAAGAGAGTTCCATTTAAATTGCAGGGCTTTAGGATCAGATACTGGAGGATCGACCAGAAATCCTGCTGCCCACTGTGGGCTTGTTGGTTTCAAACCAAGCTATGGCTTAGTTTCTCGTCATGGTCTCATTCCCCTGGTGAATTCAATGGATGTGCCAGGAATCTTAACCAGATGTGTGGATGATACAGCAATTGTGTTGGGTATCTATTTTATTACATATTATTTGAAACCCTTTTACTATAAAATTATAACATGAGACTGTTGCACATAACTATTTATCCTTATAGATGTACTGGCTGGACACGATCCCAAAGATTCTACCACAGTACAAGATCCTGTTAAGCCATTCGTGCCTCCAATTTTGACAGATGTGAGCAAATTATGTATAGGAATTCCCAAGGTAAGCTTTTTTTTCTTACTTTTTTTTGGGGGGGGGGTGGTGTGGGAGGTTGGTTGTGGGGCCTGAACTCAGGTTCTGGGTGGTTTCCCTGAGCATTTTTTAAGGCTAGCTTTGAACCACAGCACCACTTTAGGTTTTGAGTGGTAACTGGGATAAGAGTCTCATGAAACTTTTCTACTCGTGCTAGCTTCAAACTGCAGTCTCAAATCTCAGCCTCCTGAGTAGTTAGGATTACAGGCATGAGCCACCAGTGCCCAGCCTATATATGAAGCTGTGTTTATTTTGGATTGTAGGACTTAAACTTGGGGCCCAGGTGCTATCCCTGAGCTCTTTTACTCAAGGCTAGTGCTCTACCACTTGAGCCACAGCGCTATTTTTTCTTATATTTCTTTACAGAAAAACTGCAATCTCAAACTGAATAGGCTTAGAAAGACCACTACTTTTGTTAGACATGCAACTTGAGTATGTGCTAATATCTCTCAGGCCCGTTTCCTTGCCTACAAAATTATATTACCCTGCAGAATAAGGAGGTTTCTCCACCTTAGTACAGCTGGCATTGGGGCAGGTTGATTTTTTTTGTTGCAGAAGATGATGCTGTACTTATCAGAAGTTTACATGCACCTCTGGCCCCTCCATCTATGTCCCCTAGAGGCCAGTAGCACTTCTTACCACCATCACAACCTCACAACCAAAAATTCCCAAATTCTCCATAGCTTGGGAAAAAGAAGCAAAAATTCCCAGAAATTCCCAAATGCCCCATGGCTTGGGAAAAGGAAGCAAAAATTGCCCTCAGGTAGGACCACTACTCTAGAGAAATGCTACTTTATTAAAAAGTCTTTCATTAAGGTAACTAAACTAGGCTGGGAGTTTGGCCTAGTGGTAGAGTGCTTGCCTATCATGCACGAAGACCCAGGTTCAATTCCTCGGTACCACATACATAGAAAAAAGCTGGAAGTGGTGCTGTGGCTCAGGTGGCAGAGCTCTAGCCTTAAGAAAAGTCCAAAGACAGTGCGCAGGCCCTGAGTTCAAGACCCATGATTGGCAAAAAAAAAAAAAAAAGATAATTAACTACCTGTGCCTTTTAAGGACTGAGACCACAGGCTTAGGAAACAGACCCAGTTAAGGGATCCCAGCCTACTATAAATATTAGGAGTGTTACTTAACTTGTTGAGTCTCAATACCTTTCATTCATAAAATGAGGAACAATAATACCTCCATAGTGGATTTGTCAGAATCATTCAATGAGCAAACCTTTGAAGGCATGTAGCACATTATGTAATACTTAAGTACTTAGCAAATATGAATTCCCAGCCAGATCTCCAATCTTTAAATTATTATATCCAGCTTATAACAACTGGGGCTGTCCTTGTAACATAAACACTCCTGGCTCAATCTTTCTTACTCTCTACCAGCAATATTGTCAAGTTTTTTGATTGCTGTTTTTTTGTTTGGTTTGGTCCTGGGCCTTGAACTCAGGCCTGAGTGCTGCTCCTGAGTTCTTCAACTTAAGGCCAGTGATCTACCACTTGAGCCACAGCGCCACTTCCAGTTTCCTGGTGGTTAAGTGAAGATAAGAGTCTCACCACTTTCATGCCCAGGTTGACTTTGGACTGTGATCCTCAGCTCTCAGCCTCCTGAATAGTTAGGATTACAGGCATGAGCCACCAGCACCCGTCTATTATCAGGTGTTATAAGTGATCTTAGTATACAAGTTTTTATAAACCTATATCGATGTTTTCATTTCTGTATGTTGGCTTTTTTTCCTATAAGGAATATCTTGTACCAGAATTATCAAGTGAAGTACAATCTCTCTGGTCCAAAGCTGCTGACCTCTTTAAGTCTGAGGGAGCCAAAGTGATTGAAGTGTCATTGCCCCACACCCGTTATTCGATTGTCTGCTACCATGTACTGTGTACATCCGAAGTGGCATCAAACATGGCAAGATTTGATGGTCTAGAATATGGTAAGATAGCTGGGTGTTGTTTTGGTTTTGGTTTTGGCATCAGTGGCGGGGCTTGAACTCAGGGCCTGGTGCTACTTCTAAACTGTTTTTGTTCAAGGCTAATGGTAAGAGTCTTATAGACTTTCCTACCAGCCTGGATTCAAACTACAATCCTCAGATCTCACCCTCCAGAGTAGTTAGGATTATAGGTGTGAGCTACTGATGCCCAGCAGATACTGCATTTTTTTTTTTAATTAGTTGCCCCGCAGACATTCAGAAGGTTCCCTTGAGCTGGGCACCAGTGGCTCATGCCTATAATCCCAGCTACTCAGAAGGCCAAGATCTGAGGGCACACAAATCTGAGAGACTTCTCTTTTCACCAATTACAGCAAAAAGTAGAGGGATGGCTCAAGTAATAGAGCACCACCCATGAGTGAACAGCTGAGAAGTCTAGAGGATGAGACCCTGAGTTCGAATCCCAGTACTGGCACACAATCACACACACACACACACACACACACACACACACACACACACACACACACCTAAGATAACAGTAATGATTCAGAAAAGTAAACTGATGAATCATTTTACTATGTCATTTTAGCATTTTATGTGCATAAGCTCTTCATCATAAATATATGTTCTGTTTACTTCTCCAGACTGAATATTTGAAAGAGCTAATGACTTTGTGGGCTCAGCCCATCTAATGTAGTTCCTGACACAAGGTAGAAAAGGTAGAACTCAATACATGTTTGGATGGGCAGGTGGCTGGAGGCTAGATGGGGGTGGGGAGTGAACAGATGGATGAAGTTTGTTTTTTGATTATGTTCTTTTCTTTCTGTGGTCAGTCATAAGGCTGATAGAGAAGAAGAACTACGAAGTGCAATTTCCAAAAATTTCAATATAGGCCTAATTTTCAGCCAAAATATTACTACTCTTTTGTGTTCAGGTCACAGGTGTAATACTAGTGTGTCTACTGAAGCCATGTATGCTGCAACCAGAAGAGAAGGATTCAATGATGTGGTGAGAGGAAGAATTCTCTCAGGAAACTTTTTCTTATTAAAAGAGTAAGACAGTTTATTAGAGAATTTTCCCCAAAATAATCTCAAATATAAAACAGTAGCACATCTATCAGGTTTATTAAGTAAAATCCTCATGCTTGGGCTAGGAAAGGCCTATTGTATGATACTTTAAATTTTTTTTTAATTGTTGTGCCAAGTAAATAATAAGCACAACTGTAAGTAGGAAGCCCTGAAGGATTTGTTTTACTAATTATCCTATTATTTTAGTGATTCTCATCAGTTGTATTCAGCAAATGTAGTGTCTTCAGTTTAAAAAGTCTTTGCATAAGAAACTTTGAGACAGTATTTCATTTTTCCTATACCTAAGTCATTATAAGGATCTGGTCAATATGGAAATCAGTCTTTTAGTATGGAATATAACCAAATAATATTTGCGTATATTCAAAAACTATTATTTGAATGTTATTGCCACCTTGGCTTATTGCTGTTAGAGATTTAAGCAGGGAGTTTTATTATTGTCTAAAAAAATTCAGTGATCCAACTTAGTTTTCGTTTGCTTTATGTATCCCTTTTCCCTGAGAATCCAGTGATTCTTTAACAAAAACATAATGTAAAAGTATTTTTATAATGTCCTTAGAGTGTCATCTGTTTTATTCCCACAGGAACTATGAGCATTATTTCATCAAAGCACAGAAAGTGAGGCGCCTCATTGCAAACGATTTTGTGAGTGTGTTTAACTCTGGAGTGGATGTCTTGCTGACTCCCACTACCTTGAGTGAGGCAGTGCCATACGTGGAGTTCATCAAAGAAGACAACAGAACTCGAAGTGCCCAGGATGATATTTTTACACAGGCTGTAAATATGGCAGGTGAGGATCCCTTAAGAATGTTCTGCTTTCGGGGCCGGGAGTTTGGCCTAGTGGTTAAAGTGCTTGCCTAGCATGCATGAAGACCCGGGTTTGATTCCTCGGTACCACATACATAGAAAAAAGCTGGAAGTGGTGCTGAGGCTCAAGTGGTAGAGCTCTAGCCTTGAGAAAGTCCAAGGACAGTGCTCAGGCCCTGAGCTGAAGCCCAGGACTGGCAAAAAAAAAAAAAAAAAAAAAAAAAGAATGTTCTGCTTTCTTCCAAAGTTTTGTACAACATCCTTATCTTCAACTAGGTTCTAGCTGACTTGTATCCTAGAAGCAATAGCCTATTCTTCTGGAATACTTAGGAATGTAAATGCTAATACCACACACACACACACACACACACACACACACACACACACACACACATTTAACATTTTTAAAGTTCTAATCTGAAAATAATGAAATACACAGATAGTTGTAAAGTAATATAATGAATACTGATAAGCCTTTTATCTGAATTCATCATTGTTAACAGTATGCCTCATTTTTTTCTTCATTCTACAGATGCAAACAAATGCACACACACATACACACACACACGGACACAACATCCCTTGCTTTTTTATTTTTAGCATAATTATTTTAAAAGTTTTAGGCATGATACTTCTTGCATAAAAAAAGGTGTTCTACATAACCAGAGTTCCTTTGATCATACCTAAAGAGTTGGAATTTATTCAATAATAATCTGAACTAGGTCCATATTTCAATTTTCTCAGTTGTACTAAATTTTTATAGTTGCCTTTCCTCCCAAAGATATTACATTTGTTTATAATATCTTTTAAGAATCTACAGCAATCACTGAAGTTTCTCAGGTTTCTTTCTTTCTTTTTTTTTTTAAAGAACCACATCAAGCAGGTTATAATTTTGTCCTAGTCATCAAACATAATGTAATGACTGCAGAGGAAAGCATATCATCCACCCTTCTCTTTTATTTAGATGCTCTATTGTGATTGAACCCAGGGCCTCGTGAGTGTTTGCAGATACTCTGCCACTTCACTGCATACCTAGCTTCTCCCTTTCATTTTTAAAGGTTATTTTTGTTGGATATGGTATTCTGGCTCAGTAGTCTCCATCTCTGGCATGTGAAATATGTTGTGACACCTAGTTTTGTCCCACTGAAATTTCTAATGAGAAGTCACCCAACTTTAAAATTTTTTGTCTTCAGTGATATCCATGGTACTGCAGATCAAGCTCAGGACTTTACACACAGTTAGCAAATCTTCTATCACTAAGCTACATCCCCAGCACTTGTAGATAAAGTTTTACTGCATAGTTCAGGCCTTGAATTGCTATGGCTTGAAACTCATGATCCTCCTGCCTCAGTCTCCTGTGCTGGGATTACAGGCATGTACCACCATTGCACAATCACCTAGCAATACAGATGGCTTTTGGAGAGTTTAATCCACTTGTCCTGTAAGATGTCCCATTATACTCTGGATTTGTCAGATTGTCCCCTCATAGTTGGGTTGACTTAAACATTTTTGGCAGAAACACTATATACTTTTCACCTCACAAAGCAATTGGTATCATTTTGTCCCATTTTTGGAAACTAAGTTGAGATAACTTTCGGAGGTAACTGCCAGATTGTCCCTATAAAGGTATAGAGGTATAGTTTTCCTTTATCATTTATAAGAAACTTCTAGAGCAATAGAAACATGATTACATTATTTCCTCAATATCTCAAACCCAGGTTTTATCCACTGATAATTCTTCCTGAATCACTTACTACTTAGAGAATTACAAAATGCTGGTTGCTCTCTTCTATATTTGTTAGCTATCACCCTTCTGTAAGTAAGAGCAATTTCTCTGGGAAGCTATTTCTATGCCTCAGTTACCTTTTTTTGTTGCTTGTGGGGCTTGAACTCTGGGCCTGAGGGCTGTCCCTGAGCTCTTTAGCTGCCGCTCTACCCATTGAGCCACAGCGCCACTTCAGTTTTCTTGTGGTTAATTGGAGATAAGAGTTTCATGGACTTTAGTGCCCAGGCTGGCTTTGAACCGTGATCCTCAAATCTCAGCCTGAGTAACTAGGATTACAGGTGTGAGCCACTGTGCCTGGCTATTGTTTGTTTGTTTGTTTGTTTGTTTGTTTGCTTGCCTGCCAGTCCTAGGGCTTGAACTCAGGGCCTAGGCACTGTCTTTGAGCTTTCTCAAGGCTAGCACTCTACTCTTGAGCAGCAACACCACTTCTGGCTTTTTCTGTATTCGTGATCCCAACTAATCAAACCCAGGGCTTCCTGCATGCTAGGCAAGCACTCTACCAATAGGCCAAACTTTCAACCCGTTGGGTTTCTTTTCTTTTTTTACTTCTTCATAAGAAATTATTGTCATTGTTTTTGATGTTGAAGTTGTCCTAATTTTCAAGTTGTATATATCCTCAAAACTTGTTTCTATTTCAATTACTGAAAATTTTCTTGCTTTTATGGCATAATAAGATATCTAGGATCTTGTACTTTTCCTCTCGCATGTGTTGAATGGAAACTACATTGAAGGTAATGTACTTAAAATCTGGGACTCCATTGGTTCTGAGGTACTTTCTTATCTAATGGGTTGGTCCAAACAGAGCAAGGATATAGGAAAAGAAGCATCTCCCCTCTTTAGAGGGGAGTTTCTAATTACATGTTCATTTATCCCTTGATGAAGCCCTCTTCATCTATAAAAAGTTTCTTCAAAAATATCAAAAAACAAGGACACATAAGGTATTGAATAAAATAGCTAAATGTTGAAAATGACCTCAGTGTCCAATTGTAGAGGACTGGTGAATATGGCAAAAACCCACATAATAAAAGCATTGTACAGCTATAAAAAGGAAAAGAAGATCTCTATGAACTGAGACAACACAACCTCTAAGATATATTGTTAAATGAACAAAGCAAAAATATGTATGTGATAGAATTTTTTTGACAGTCTTGGGTCTTGAACTCAGGGTCTGAGCACTGTTTTTGGGCTTTCTCATGGCTAGTGCTCTACCACTTGAGCCACAACACCACTTTTGGCTTTTTCTGTGTATTAGGAACCGAGGAATCCAAACCTGAGTCTTCCAGCCTGCTAGGCAAACATTCTACCACTAGGCCACACTCCCAACGATGGGACATTTTTGTACAACCTTTTCTTCCTATAGCTCTTAGCATAGAAAATGAAGAGATAGCACCAGGAGTTTGGCCTACTGATAGAGTGCTTGCCTAGCAAGCACAAAGACCCAGGTTCGATTCCTTGGTACCACATACATTAAAAAAAGCCAGAAGTGGTGCTGTGGCACAAGAACACTAGGCCTTAAGAAAGCCCACAGACAGTGCTCAGACCCTAAATTCAAGTCCCGGGACTGGCCAAAAAAAAAAAAGAAGAAAATGGAAGAGGTCTTTACATCTTTGACTGGAGAATTTATCAACTCAATTTCTTCCTTTTCCTCAGGGTTGCCAGCAGTGAACATCCCAGTGGCTCTCTCAAGCCAAGGGCTGCCAATAGGACTGCAGTTTATTGGACCTGCATTTTGTGACAAGCAGGTTCTCACAGTTGCCAAGTGGTTTGAAAAACAAGTACAGTTTCCAGTTATTCAGCTTGAATTCATGGAAGATCATTCATCAATTCTCAGTAATGAAAAATTACCTTCTGTTTCTCTAAAACAATAATGATAAATGGATCATGAAAATAAAAATTGCTTTTGAAGATTCTGTAGTCTAGTCCTACAACCACGCTTAATTCTTGTAATTAGGATCATTGTCAATATAGTCATTCCTCAGAGTCACTTTTTATAATTCCTGTGATGTAGTTAATTAATTATAATGATTTTTCCTGCCTGGTAAACATCCAAGTGCAATGGACAGGATTTCTTCTATGATATAAAATACATGTACCTAACAAACTGAACACAGTTTATAACATGTCTATTAAGAGAACAGAACTTACAGTAAGCTTGGGGAACAAATGTCAAAATCTCTATATATTTATAATGAGAGCACTAACAAAAGCAATAATTGTACCTCCAGAGATAACCTGTAGCCTGGAAGGGCACTTACGGTATGGTAGAGGATACCTCGGAAAACATTCAAAGACGCACAGAACAGCCTAGCGTAGTGCAGTCTTTCGAGAGAAGCTCCAATCATGGGAGGCAGTACTCTGCCAGGACTCAGGATCTGCAAGATCTGGATTCCCCTCTCTGGGGAGGAGCCCTGGGAGCAGATACCTTTTAGTTCTCTAAAAATACAGCTAAAATGATCTAACTTGTTTTCTTTCTTCTTTACAGTTAAAGTTACAGTGTTAACACTGAGTTCATTCTCTTTTTTACCAATTACAGATGAGAAGCATTCTTACCACTGAAGAGATTACATTACATTATGATTTTGTCTTAGATGCACAATGTGTAAGTAACAAGCAATTGACAAAACTTGCAGATTGTGGGCCCAGTGGCTCACACCTGTAGTCCTTGCTAGTTCAGAGGTTGAGGTCTGAGGATCACAGTTTGAACCCGCTCAGGCAGATATATCCAAAATACTAATCTCCAGCTCATCAACAAAAAGCTGCAGAAAGCTAATCACCCAAAAAGGTGTGATTCAAGTGGTGGAGCACCACTTTTGAGGGAATAAACCATGGGAGAACACAAGGCCTTGAGTTCAAGCCCCAGTACTGGTACCAAAAAGGAAAAAAAAGAAACTAGGTTATCTGGTAATTTCATAAAGAAATCAGAGATAAGACCCTCCCTTTCCCAGTTGCTATCTTCCTTGAGGTACCTCTTTGTGACATCTTTCATAAATGTTCTCTATTTGGGCCCTGAAGTCAAAGACATAGTAATGTTAGTATTTGGCCGTCTTTCCTGGAAATCCTGCTCTTTTAACTCCAGTGAGGTGTCATTATGGATTCCTTTTGTCTTTACTAGGGCACTTTTCACCTCATGCTCATCAGGCATTCTAGCTTGGCACATACAGATGATTAACCAGTGTCAGTAGGAAGCTAAATTATTCTATCGTCAAATCTCTTTGATTAGTCAGAAAGAAAATCTTTTGTAAATTCACAGTACATGAAAATATAATGAAACTGAACCACTAGAATGTTTTACCAGAAGAACTTAAGCTGCCCATTTCTTTTATTACTAGTTTTGCTTCTTCACTGGGATCTGCCCACCCCCAGATGCTCAAACAGAAGCTTTGTGTGTCAAGATCACTAATATTCTTGCAACCCTGAATCCCTAGGATTAATAGGAAACTTGGATTCTATTTGGCCTTCTACCTCCATTGGGATTTCACACTATTGTGTGGTAGATCTAGGCATGAGAACAGAGCAGCCACTCCTTAAAAGGCAGATTGGAGTCTTTATTGGAGCACTAGCAGATGGCAGGGGCACTCCACAAAGCCCTACTGCCCAGAATAGAACCAACACTGCTTAGATACCCCAAAACCACACAAGGTGCATGAAATGAAAAGGTAGAAAGCAAATCAGATGTGAACATAAATTTAAAAAAACCAGTGGACACTCAAATCTAACAAAGATGTTAAATTAAGCCAAAACAAATCAAATGCGGACTAGAACTTACCAATTCAAACACATTTGTAATCGAAACGATGTTCTCTATTAGTAAAGCCTTTTACTTAGACCTGATCTCCTTACTTCAGTTACCTAAAGGTTCAGGCAACCAGAAAATATTAAAAGCAGGCAAAAAAGAATTCTTTTTTTTTTTTTTTTTTTTTGCCAGTCCTGGGCTTGAGCTCAAGGCCTGAGCACTGTCTTTGGACTTTCTCAAGGCTAGAGCTCTACCACTTGAGCCTCAGCACCACTTCTGGCTTTTTTCTATATTTGGTACTGAGGAATCAAACCCGGGTCTTCATGCATGCTAGGCAAGCACTTTAACCACTAGGCCAAACTTCCGGCCCCCAAAAAAGAATTCTTGCTGAGCCTTTTTTTTTTTTATAACATGTATCAGTTTGAATTTTTTTTTCAAGTATACACCTGTTCCCATGTCTCAACTGGATGCACTAATTACTTGATTCTGGAAACAGAGATTCAACATGTACTGTTCCCCCATTATTAATAGTCAACTGACATGGAAGGATGCTATGTAGTGTTGCTCCTCTCCACCTTTACTCCAAACCTAGTGCGTTTCATTTGCCAAGTCTTTGAGAATTCAAGTCACAGATGTTGTCTGTGACTTAGAGAATTGACCCCTGAAATTGTCAAGAGTTACTTCTAAGCAGCGAAGTGACTACAAGTGTAAGATAAGTGTTTTGATCAGGTCAAAACCAAACCATGCCATATAGAGAAAGGAGAAATGGTCTGAATCAACAGTAGAAGCATGGTAGTATAAAAAGAAACGTGATGCAACTCTAAATGATAACCCCAGGTGGGTGCCTCTTGCAAAGGAGCAAGAAGCAATCCAGTGTTCCGTGCTAGCTCACACTTACTGTTACCAAGAAATTCACTTGAAACCAAAGCAGAATGTTCCCTCTGAATGGCTCTCTAACATCAGGTCCTGTATTATGACAATGAACTTGGGCCATCTAGAAAAAGGCAGCATGTACAGAACAGCTTCCAAAAATGACGAAGATTGATTTCTAGTAGGAGATAACCTGTACTTCCTAATGGGAACAGGTACCTTTGGCATTTTAAGAGCAGACTGAAGATAGTAGTGAAATGTACCCAGGATAGCAATTAGTAGATCTCCAAGCTGTGTGCTCCCTCCAAGCAAGGGGACAAACAATGCCATGTTTAAATTAGCTTTTGTTATGAACATTCGATCATTAGCCAGCCCCCTTTCTTCAGACATGTGATTATCCATACAAAGACTAAATGTATGCTGTTGGAAGCATATGATGGAGTTTATTCACTGTTTACAAGCAACAGAGGCAGTCTAAAATAGAAAAGTCCTCCGCTCTTTCATAAGTAGTGTGTACACCAGATAAGAAACCTGAGAAGACTCAGCCAACATTAAGGGAAAGTAACTACTAGAGAGCTTTAGATGAACTTTTTGTTTCCTTTTTCTTTATACCTGAATGGGGTATGAATCCAAAAGGATTTTAGTCAGTTTAGAAATACATTATTACACTAAAAACCAGAAACAGGAACTGTATGTAGCTCAAGTGGTAGAGCACTAGCCTTGAGTGAAAAGCTCAGGGACAGCACCCAGGCCCTGAATTCAAGCCCCATCACTGACAAAAATAAATAACAAATAAACTACAGGCAATGGAAATGAGGTGTTTTTTCTTTGTTGCTGTTTTTCTTTTTGTTTAGGAAGGTTGAGAATATAAGTGAAGCCACTGTTAAACTATAAATAAGGTTAAAGACACAATTATTTGTGAAGGGGTTAACTTCCATTTATGTCAAAGGCTCTGTAGTGTGTGATATAGTGGAGAATTACCTAGTAGGGCAAAGCCACCAGATTTAAAAAGCAAACCAACCTCCCCTTGAAACCAGTTTATTGCCATTTATAAGCTATGCAACTTGTTTGAGCTTCAGTATCCTAATTTCTAAAATAAGGGTGTCTGTTTCATACATTAATAGTACACTGAAAGCATCTAGTATAATACCTGACAAAGCAGGCATTAAGTAAATATATATGAAAAGAGGCTAGTTAGTGACTCATGCCTATAATTGTAGCTACCTGGGAGGTACAGGTAGGAGAACTAAGGTCTGAGGCCAATCTTAACAAAAAGATCCAATGTGAAAAACAAAAATGAAAAGTATTGGGAATGTGGTTCAAGTGGTAGAAATGCTTGCCTGAGCCCTGAGTTTACCCTCTATTACCAGCAAAAAAAAAAAAAAAATTTTTTTCACAGAAGGAGCCTTAAATTTTTATTTCCATTATAAAGGTGGTGTACAGAGGGGTTACAGTTACATAAATCAAACAACAAGTACATTTCTTTATTTCCTTTTTTTTGTTTGTTTTGCCAGTCCTGGGGCTTGAGCTCAGGGCCTGAGCACTGTCCTTGGGCTTTCTCAAGGCTAGAGCTCTACCACTTGAGCCATAGCACCACTTCCAGCTTTTTCTATGTATGTGGTACCAAGGAATCAAACCTGGGTCTTTGTGCATGCTAAGCAAGCACTCTAGCACTAGGCCAAACTCCTGGCCCTAAAGACCACCCACAGTTTTGTGAATAAAATTTGGTTTTGTTTTTTTATTCTTTTGTGATAGTACTGGGGTTTGAACTCAGGGCCCGGTCATTGCTCCTTAGCTTTTTCACTCAAAGCTCATGCTCTACCATTTGAGCTTGCAGCTTTTTTGATAATTAACCGGAGAAAAGAATCTCTCAGACTTCCCTACCCCAGCTGGCTTCAACTCAGGATCCTCAGATTTCATCCTTCTAAATAGCCTAGGTTCTTAGTTTGTGAATAAGTTTTGACAGAGCCCAAATTTACCTCATTAAAATTAGTTGCATTCCAACATACAGACAGATAAATAAGACTACAAATTTCTGTATCTGGCCAGGGGCATGACTTAGTGGTAGAGTGCTTGCCTAGCATGCACAAAGCCTTGGGTTCAATTCCTTGGTACCACATATACAAAAAAAGTTGATAATGATGCTGTGGCTCAAGTGGTAGAGTTCTAGCCTTGAGAAAGCTCAAGGACAGTGCCCAGGCCCTGAGTTCAAGCCCCAGGACTGGCAAAAAAAAATAAAAAAATAAAAAGTTCTTAGCTGCACTGACTTAAACATTTTAAGTAGAGGCTATCAACAACCCACTGGTACATCTATCAGGAAAAAGAAGTTAACATACCTTAACTATGGCAATTTTATTCCATGGAATAAAGTAATTATCTTGGAATCTTCCAAGGTATATGTCATAAATAGACCTGTTGATAAACAAATAATATGGTAGATTGGTGGCAATAGCTGCCAAAATAATGATTTTATCATAGTTCATTTAACAGGGATATTGTTTAGGGAGATCAACCAGAGTATAAAATGCTTGCCTTTGTATTTTGTGATACAGTGTATCCATCTAAATTAATCAAAGTTGATTTCAAGTCATCACCATATAAAGAGGAAGTAAGAATGGCATTCAGAGTTTGGAGACTAACAGGATATTCTAATGCAGTATTCTATTTAGAACTATTCAACAGACAACTTGTAATGTCATATCTTTTTAAATTACATGTACACTGTTGTCTTAGGGTGCTGTTTGATGTATAATTAAGATGGTACTATGATGCAAATGGTGTGTCACTATACAGTGAAAATAGAAGAATGTAAAGCTGGGTTAGAAGAAAAGGAAGGGAAAGAATAATTACTCTTTTCCTGGGAAATGTTCACAACTAGATGAATGGAGTTACCAGTAATAAAAAAGGAAAAGCTGGAGTAATTTGCTAGAGTTGAAGATGAACTCTAAAACCGACGGAAATACCTAACAGGAAAAAGAGGCAATTAAGGAAGATGCTGTTTTGGCATTCAAACTTTTGGAGATAATAGAATCTTTGTAGTGTGTTCCTCATTTCCTCATATTTTATTTAAAAATTCTAAATATGAGGTAACCAACACCCAACATCCATGACCTACATTCTAACACTAAGTTTTTACAATATTTGCTTTACTGTGCATCTCTTACCTCTCCTCATCAACTTATTTTTTATTCAAATTTTATTGTAAAATGATGTACAGGGGGGTTACAGTTACATAAGTCAGATAATTTGTACATTTTTTGAACAGTGTTACCCCCCCTAATTTTCTCCCAGTTTTTCCCTTCTCGGTCCCCCTGACTCCCCAAGTTGTAAAGTTCATTTCCAACATAGTACCTAAGTATATTTTGGATATGAGACCCTTGTCTGATGGAATAACTAGTAAAAATCTTCTCCCATTCTGTGGACTTTCTATTCATCTTGCTATTTATCTTGCTAACTACATGCTTTGCCAGGCAGAAATTCTTCAGTTTGATGCAATCCCATTTATCTAGCCTTTCTTTGACTTGTTGTTTCTAGGTCTTTTAGGAAGTTTTGACCTGTACCAAGGAGCCCTAGTGTTTTTCTAAGACTTCTTATAATATCTTTAGGGCATCTGATCTTACACTGATGTCTTTGATCCATTTGGAATTGATTCTGCCCCTGTATACCCAATTCTGCCAGCATCATTTGTTGAAGAGACTTTCTTCCATCTTATGATTTTGGCTTACTTATTAAAGATTAGATGGCATTGGTCTAATTCACCTTATTTTTGTTGTTTTTGCTAGTCCTAGGGCTTGAACTCAGGGCCTAGGCACTGTCCTTGGGCTTTTTAAAGGCACAGCACTAATTCCAGCTTTTTCTGTGTATGTGGTACCAAAGACTCAAATCCAGGGCTTCCTGCATGCTAGGTAAGCACTCTACCACTAGGTCATACTCCTGGCCCCTAATTCACTTTATTAAATACATGTTTCAAGATAGACTTCCTCTAATTAGTATGATATGCATATAACTACCCTGAATACAGTGCTTTGGTGGGGGGTTTTGTGAAATTTACATGCAATAAAAGGTACCGTTTGTAGTACATTCCGTGAGCTTTGGCAAATGGTCTCATGTATATTTAAAACCTCCATCAACATGCAGGTCATTGTTATCCATTCCAGCACTTTCTTCCTGCCGTTTCCATCAATGTGCCCCTCCACTACAACAGAAACGAATCTTCTCATTATTGTCCCAGCACAATTTTTAATTCTGGAATTTAATGAAAATAGCCTACATTAGGTCATCTAAATGATTAGAGAAATTTAAGATCTCAATTTTTTTTTTTCAGTTAGGGGTCTTGAACTCTGAGTCTGGGCACTGTTCCTGAGCTCTTCAGCTCAAGGTTACTGCCCTACCCCGTGAGTCATGGGGCTACTTCTAGTTTTCTGGGGGTTAATTGGAGATAAGAGTCTTACAGACTTTTGTGCCGAGTCTGGCTTTGAACTGTGATTCTCAGATCTCAGCCTTCTGAGTAGCTAGGATTACAGGCATGAGTCTCCTTGCACGGCTAAAATTTCAGCTTTAGAATTGTGTTAACTTGAATTTTTTTAACTAACTGCAAAGGTAATATTTACTATAAGAGGGGAGGAAAAGAATAAGCAGAGTAAAAGAAGATGGAAAACAGCCAGGCACCAGTGGCTCATGCCCATAATCCTTAGGTACTCAGGAGGTTGAGATCTGAGGATCACAGTTCAAAGACAGCCCGAACAGGAAAGTGTGTGAGACCCGTATTCACAGCTAACTACAGAAAACTGGAAGTAGCATCATGGCTCTATGTAGTAGTGCTTGCCTTGAGCCAAAGAGCTCAGGGACAGCACCCAGGCCCCAAGTTTGCCCTAGGATTGACAAAAAGGAAAAAGAAAAAAATCTCTGCCTGTTGCAATCTTAGAAGTAGTAGTTCACAGTTAATAAGGATGTGTCTCTTTGTCTAAAATAACTTGGGATTTAAGGGGCCTGCTTCATTTGAAATTTTCTTTTCAAACTTTTTGGAAGGTAAAAATCACTTGATATCTCTCTTCAGGTAGTCCATACACGTTTAGAATTTTAGAAAAAAATTAACACTTGCTTTGAGAATAATTCATGAATCTGGCAGCGTTCAGAACAAGACAAGACTGAAAGAAGCCCACACATCATGAGTGGTATCCTGATAGAGGCTTAACAGAAGAGCAAAGCAGAGAAATCACCTGATTTCCTATTGCTAGATATTTCTGCCTTATTGAATTGTAGTCTGATAGCATTTCCCAACTTATATAGCTAATTAGCTGGCTACCTATATTAGCCATGTCAGTTACTAGAAATGTTTCCAAATTAAGGCTTTGGGCTTTTTTAACTTAAAAAATTATTTTATTGGTGTGGTACAGAGGAATTGAACCCAGGGCCTCATGAATGCTAGGCAAGTACTCTGCCACTAAGCCACATTCCCAGCCCCCAAATTAAGTTTTTACATGGTAATCTAACAGCACTGGTTACACTAACCCCAGGCAAATGGCCTTATTTTGTTTTAGCAATATGTATGCCTGAAGTCGCATGCATTTTATTAATCAGTCTGGTTTCAAACTTCCCATGGTTGTTCAACCATCTCCACTAGATTCCAGCACTTTTTCATCATCCCTCAGAGGAATGCCATACTTATTCACAACCACTCCACATGCAGCTTCAGGCAATGACTAATTTATTTCCTGCCTCTATAAATTTGCCTATTCTGATGTTTTTATACAAATGGAGTCATCCAGTAAGTGACTGACAGTGTCTGGCTTCTTTGCATACCATAATGTGTTCAACGTCAATCCACACTGTAACAAACCTATCAGTTTCTCATTTCCTCTTCTGACTGAGGAATAGACCAATTTGTAGACATATGACATGTGGATAGACATTGGTGGTCTCTCATTTTTGCTGTAAAGACTACTGCTGCTTCCAACATTCATGTATAAGAACATATATGCATTTTGCTTGGATATGTATTTACATGTGGGATTGCTAGACCATGTGGCAACTCTGCCTATGTATAATTTTTACTGAGCTGGGGATCAAATCCATGATCTCATGGATGCTAGATAATATTTTGTCCCTGAGTTACATACCCAGCCTTGTGAATTTAACTTTTCTGAGAAATTGCCCACTTGTTTTCCAAGATGGTTACACCATGATACATTTCCACTAACAACATACAATAATTCCAGGTTTGTTTGATTTTTACATCCTTCAGAGCTTTTTGTTGTCTGTCTTTATCCCAGTAGATATGAAGTGGTATCTTATCGTAGTTTGATTTGCACTTCTCTAATGACTAATGACATCAAATATCTTTTCATATGCTTACTAGCTAGCCCTTTCTATATGCTTTGTAAAAATGTGTATTGAAGTATGTCTATTGAAGTAGTGTCTGTTCTTTATTCATTTTTTTTCCTTTTTAAATTGTACTTGTCAGAGTGGTGAGGTGGCTCACGCCTGTAATCCTAGCTACTTAAGGAGGCTGAGATCTGAGGATCTTGGTTCAAAGCCAGCCCAGGCACTAAAGAACGTGAGACTCTTAGCTCCACTTAACCACTAGAAAACTGGAAGTGGCCCTGTGGCTCAAGGGGTAGGGTGTAGCCTTGAGCTGAAGAGCTCAGGAACAGCACCCAGGCCGAGAGTTCAAGTCCCATGACCAAGCAAAAAAAAAAAAATGTGCTTGTCTCTTTATTGTTTAGTTTAAAGGACTTTTAAATACAGGTAGTTTGATGTAATGATTTTCAACTTTGTGATAGTATGAAATCAATATACATCTAATACAGACCATATAGAGTTTCATCTTGTCCCAAACTAGTCTCCCTTTCTATGCTGTGCAGCAGTAGTGAGCCACAGTACAAGTTACCTGGTTTCCAACTATGGTGTTCACTTTCTTAATGATTTTTTTTCTTTTTCTTTTTTTTTTTTTTGGCCAGTCCTGGGCTTGAGCTCAGGGCCTGAGCACTGTCCTTGGACTTTCTCAAGGCTAGAGCTCTACCACTTGAGCCTCAGCACCACTTCCGGCTTTTTTTTTTCTATGTATGTGGTGCCGAGGAATCGAACCCGGGTCTTTGTGCATGCTAGGCAAGCACTTTAACCACTAGGCCAAACTCCCGGCCTCTTTTTCTTTTTTTTAACCAGTTCTGGGGCTTGCACTCAGGGCGTGGACACTGTCCTTGGACACTTTTTGCTCAAGTCTAGTGCTCTGTCACCTGAGCCACAGCGCCACTTCTGGCTTTTTCTGAGTATGTGGTACCAAGGTATTGAACCCAGGGCTTCATGCATGTTAGGTGAGCACTCTACCACTAGGCTGTGCTCCTGGCCCTTAATGATTTTCTTAAAAGCAATAAAGCTTTTATTTTGATCAAGTGCAGTTTATCTATTTTTGTATTGGTAACTTTTGCCTTTGGTATCATATTTGTCTGTAATATATATTAGTAAATGATATGAGAAAGGGCTCTTAGTGCTTTCAGAAATATCAGCTAACCTAGCACCTGTCCATACTGTTTTTATGGTCTACGTATTTCGGTTTACTTAGGTTTGAATTAGTTCACATTAAATGTGTTAGTTTTCTTTGTAAGGGGCTATGTGTGTGTGTGGTATGCATGCACGCGCATGTGTGTGATGTCTCCTACTTTATTTCTGTCCTAGGAGTTGTGATTTCTTTCTTTTCATTTTGTTTTTGTTTTTATAACTGTTCCAGGGGCTAAACTCAGGGCCTGGGCTCTGTCCCTAAGCTTTAGCTCAAGGCTAGTACTCTATCACTTGAGTCACAGCTTCACTCCTAGGTTTTGGTGGTTGATTGAAGATTAAGAGTCTAGTGAACTTTCCTTCCTGAGTAGGTAGCTAGGATTAGAGGCATGAGCCACTGGTTCCAGGCAGTATTGTGATTTCCTATGTAAGAGCTGCCAAGATTCCATGAGCAGCAAATGCAGATTTTAGTGCAACAAATTTGTCTGAAAGGTGAGAATTGGTACTCTGCTTAAGAAGTGTTTGGCTAGTAATGGATACCTGATATTAATGCACTTAATATTTGGTCAGATACATTTGTATGTTCTTTAATTTAAAAAACAAGTAAACAAAAATGGGCATTTCTATACCAAAAGTGATGGGTCTAAGTGGTCTATAATGATTCCACAGTGTAAATTATGAGAAGATGAAATTGAATGGGTTCAGGAAATTATAATTACCGGTGCTTCTTTTGGGGGCGAGGGGAGGTTTGGGGGCTTGAACTTAGCCTGGGTGCTATCCCTGAGCTCTTCAGCTCAAGGCTACCACTCTACCCTTGAGCCAAGCCTTACTTTCCATTTTTGAGAGGTTAATTGGAGATAATAGTCTCAGGTCTTTTTATGCCCAGGCTGGCTTTGAACCTGGTGGCTGCAATGCACTCGCTTCAACAGGCTGTGATTTCAACAATGCACAAAAATGATAACTTCAAAGACAACAAAGGCGGCTATTGCTATGCTTAAGTGGCATTTTGGGAAAGTCTGTGATTGTTTGGTTTATTTTCAAAGAGAAGTGTATAAAGCCAAAGGACACCCTTGGTTTCACTAAAGGGATGTCGTCTCTTACAGCAGATGTACAGAGAAAACTAAAGATGGGCTCAGAATTTATTTTGAGGATAGATTCAAAGAAAACTAATCTCTTCAACTGGAGAGAATAGAAGAAACCTGATAGAATAGGGCATCTAAGTTGAGGTCTCTACAGAACTGAGTGGGCCCATCAGTTTCCACTGGTATGGACCACTACTATCTTCTTGAGGACAATATAAGGTGTGTCCCCAACTTTCTCTCCTGGCCACTAGGTCAGTGACTAGGCTTACATCACAATGTAGTTTATCTGACTAAAAAGGAGCCATTGCAAGGCCTAGCAAGATACTAGCAGAAGCCAGGAGAAAATCCATGGGACATTTCTGAGAGTGTTTGATAAAACCAGGCCAAGTATGACTTTCAATGTTTATTAAGAGTGTTGTCATGGAATGCAGGATGCAACACTCCAGCAGGGCCCCAGAAAATGGTGCAAAAACACCTCTAGAATGGTTGCAAGCATCCAGGGAAAAGCAATAATCCACACTACGTGAGGGTGAAATGAAGGCATTGACTTGGCAGGTATCAGAAGAGGATTCCAAGGCTCAGAGAAGCAGATGTGCAGGAGTAAATATTCTGTGTCAGGCACAGATAATTTTGTTCTGTAGACACCAAGGTAGCAAATAGCAGGTGAGGGAGACAGGCATGATGTCTCTGAGAACGTAGTGATAACTTCTCTCCATAGGCCAGGGATGAAGTCCTGTTTTTACAGAACTAGGCTACTAATAGCAATGGAAATTACAGGATATTTCCTCTCCACCTAAACCCAACTCACCCCCTTCTGTACAATACATGCCAGGTTTAATATTTAACCCGAGAAACCAGATAGATGTGATTACTGTAATGAGTGGTAGACTTGGACTGGAAACCAAGGGACCTAGTTTGCAGAGATTGAGGGGTCAGTCCATGGAGAAGACAAATGAGTAGCCAGAAAAAATTCTACTCACCTTAGCATCCATGGATGACCACTTCTCTATCAGTGTGATACTTTTACATCACTCTAAAGAAATACCAAGCTGGATTAGTGGCTCATGCCACCTACTTACTCAGGAGGTTGAGATCTAAGGATTGCAGTTCAAAGCCAGCCCAGGCTGTGACACTTTTGTCTCCAATAAACTATTTAGCAAATGCTGGAAGTGACACTATGGTGCAAGTGGTAAAGTGCTAACTAGTCTTAAACACAAAGAATCTCAGAGATGGTGCCGTGCCCTGCGTTCAAGCCCCAGACTTGAAAAAAAGAAATAAATAAAAAGGAATACCTGACAGTATTACTCATGCCACCTGCTTACTGAGGATCACAGTTTGAAGTCAGCCAAGGCAGGAAAATCTGTGAAACTCCAATAAACTACTCAGAAAAAGCCAGAAGTGGTACTGCGGCTCAAGTGGTAGAACACTAGCTTTCAGCTAAAGGAGCTCAAGAACAGTGCTCAGGCCCAGAGTTCAAGCGTAGGACCAGGAAGAAAAAAAAAAAAGAGGCAAGAAAGAAAAGAAGGAAAGAAAGAGAAGAAAAAACTATGGTTGAAATATAAAAATAGTTACCAGGCTTTGCAGAAGATAATTAATATTTGGCAACTCTCCCTGCCCTTCTATACATTATTATTTAAACTCATCGTACCTGTCTAAGAGATACTGGCATTTCTCACTGGCTGTCCTGGTCAGTAGAGTTCGTGTAATTAGAGCTGGACTACATAGACCTCTAATTTACTCTTCATCTTAACATTGGAGCCCAGTAGGCCATCAGTAAAGAAGATTTTTTTAAATTGTAATGTATAGAGGGGTTACAGTTACATTCACCAGAGTGTACATCACTTCTCACACATTGACACCCCCTCTAATGTTTTTGTCCCCATATACCTCCCCCCACCCCCTCCCAGTCATCTTGTTTCCCCCCTTCCCTTTCCTATTTCAAATAAATAAATGTATATACAATGTACCAGGTAACCAAGTCAGATACTGTAACAATATGAGATTAACCAAAGGGCAAAAAAAAAGAGAAGAGAAATAACATAGTACATTAAGAACAACAATCTCATAATACAAAGCCCTTGTTTCCACATCCCGATAATCCTTTCATTTAGCCTCATCCTATATGGCTGTATATATCTATGTTTTGAGCTATTGTAGTCCTCTGTTAGGAGAGTCCTAGGTTTGTACTAATTATTACAAGTGAGGGAAACCATTGAGTTTATGTTCCTTTGGGTCTGGCTTACTTCACTTAGTATGATAATAAAGAAAATGTTTAGTTGAATCTATGAATACAGAGTGGAACGCTGTAGTCTGTATTCAGAGATCTCATTCCTTTTATTGGGTGAGTCCTTTATTCTCTAGATTTATACTTGTCAAGCAGTGTGCTATGTGGTCTATACTTGATAACAGCCTACTATTGTCATAAGGAGTTTTATATACTATTCCTACCCAATATTATATGCATTGTTCAAGATTTAACAGTTATGTAAACTCCTTGACACATTAAGAATCCCACTTAACTTGTTTAAATGGAAGCAAAACTATTTTTAAAAGTCTAGTGAGAGGGCCGGGAGTTTGGCCTGGTGGTAAAGTGCTTGCCTACATGCATGAAGACCTGGGTTCAATTCCTCAGTACCACATACACAGGAAAAAGCCAGAAGTGGTGCAATAGCAGGAGCCTTGAGAAAGCCCAGGGACAGTGCTTAGGCCCTGAGTTCATATACCAGGACTGGCAAAAAAAAAATGTCTAGTGAGAAATTGTTCTAGCTTGGGGAATGTAGCTCATATGTAGAGAATGTACTTAGCACGTGTGAAGCCGAGATCAATTTCCAGTACACACACACACATACACACACACACACACACACACACACACACACACACGCACACATACACACACTGAGGAAGAAGAAAAACAAGGGTGGAGGGGAAAGAAATTATGTGGATGTGAGAGACTAAAAAACACTTTCAAAACATGTGTAACTTTTCCAATGTACTTTGGGAAATTAGTACATTTTCCATGAAGAAAAAAGTCAAGAAAAAAGAATAAATCATTGTGGTAACAAGAATGAATTTTGCAGAGGTATGCAAGGTAAGCAGGATGAAATATTATGGAATCAAATATGCAAAATACAGGTTAAAAATTAACCTGTAAGAAGCAATTTGTAAATGCATTCTCCAAGATTTCTCTCAACTTTTTCTCTTTTTTAAATATATGCATGTATCTATGTGTGTGTATATGCAATCGTTGTAGATATATCTATATATATACATACATACACACACATATATATTATATATATATATATTTTTTTTTCCCAGTCCTGGGGCCTGAACTCAGGGCCCGAGCACTGTCCCTGGGCTTTCTCACGGCTAGAGCACTCTACCATTTGAACCACAGAACCACTTCCACCTTTTCCTATGTACATGGTACTAAGGAATCTAGCCCAGGTCTTCATGAATACTAGGCAAGTACTACTAGGCCAAACTCTAGGTCCGATATATATAATTTTTTTTTTTTGCCATTCCTGGTCTTGAGCTTAGGGCCTGAGTATTGTCCCTGGGCTTTCTCAAGGCTCAAGCTCTACCACTTGAGCCACAGCACAACTTCTGGCTTTTTCTGTGTATGTGGTACTGAGGAATAGAACCCAGGTCTTCATGCATGCTAGGCAAGCACTCTACCACTAGGCCAAACTCCCAGCCCCTGTAATCTTTTGCTAGTTGTAGAAAGGGATTTCAATTCAGTGTATTAGTTTATAAGTATTTTGCATCTTGACCAAAGTCCTCCCTTCCATTGTTCTCCCTATCTTTCCATTTCTTTTTTAATTTTAGGAAAAGCTTTGTTTTTACTCTTAGTCAATAGATTTTAAATTTTTAATCAGAATATTCAAATATATCCTATATAGAAGTTGCTTCATTGTAAATCATGTATATACTGTGCTAATGTTTACTGTGCTAAGGCATACTTTTGTATGGAAGATTTTCCCAAAAACACAAGATAAAGACCTTAATAAGTGAAAACACATGAATTTGCATATTCAATATTAAATAATTGCTCTAATTATGTAAATTATTCCATTTGCTACTATTTGGTGAGAAAAGTATTTAGGCAGCCTCAAAAGGAAATATAAGCTTCAGTCAGTTATTATCTATTACATACAAAAAAATGACTGTGAAATTTAAATTAGTTTAAACGGCTCTTGACGCAAAAGGAAAGAACAAAACATAGCACATAATTTCTCAATGATACCATCTCAAATGCGTTTCACAAAGAAAGGAAAAAATGATAGCATTTCAAATTAAGATTCAAATCATGGATTTACCTGTTTGGGCTGGCTCAATTTTCAGCTCTCAGCCTCCTGAGTTGCTAGGACTACAAGTGTGAGCCACTGATTGACAGCTTAGGACATTTCTTTTGGGAGATGAAAAAAATCTAGTTATGATCTGAAAGTAGAATATAGAACTCCCATAAGCCAATAGCATCAAAAATATGCATCCCACAGCTATACCAAGATCATCCCTCTGGTAACATTTATCTGGGACATAGTTCATTAAATTCTAGTCTACAGTAATAATGGACAAACTCATTGAATAAAGATAATATGTCTATCTTCTTATGTGCTAAAGGCTAAAATAGCACATTGAGAATGGCAATTCCCTTTAAAAAGGGAACTATTATTATTTTAAGTATATCAATCTGATATAAGATCTCACTAAATTTGTTTTGCCTGGCCTCAAATTCAAGATCTTCCTGTCTCCCAAGATTGCTGATATGTGCTAGCACATTGAGCCTAAGTTTTCTGTCTTGGGGAGTGTATTATATACCATTAGAAGTTGTGGGTGTGCCGGCACGGTGGCTCATGCTTGTAATCCTAGCTACTCCGGAGGCTGAGATCTGAGGATCGAGGTTTAAAGCCAGCCCGGGCACAAAAGGATCTGAGACTCTTATCTCCACTGAACCTCTAGAAAATGGAAAGTGGGGCTTGTCTCAAGGGTAAGGAAGTAGCCTTGAGCTGAAGAGCTCAGGGACAACACCCAGGCCCCAGGGTTAGGGCAATAGCCTTGAGCTGAAGAGCTCAGGGACAGAGCCCAGGCCTATTTTAAGCCCCATGACCCACAAAAAAGAAGAAGGAGAAGAAGAAGAAAAAGAAGGAGGAGGAGGAGGAGAAGGGGAAGAAGTAGTAGTTGTGGTGCTTGCATATAATCCCAGCTATAGGAAATGGAAGTAGGAGAATCAAAGTCTGAGAGTGATAATGGGCAAAAACTGGAGACTCTACCTGCAAAGTAAATTCAAAGAAAAAATACGGGCTGGGCACTCACTGGTGGCTCACGCCTATAATCCTAGCTACTCAGGAGCATGAGATCTGCGGATTGTGGCTCAATGTCAGCCAGGACACAAAAGTCTATGAGGCTCTTATTTCCTATGAACCACCAGAAAACTGAAAGTGGTGGAGCACTAGCCTGGAGCTGAAGAGCTCAGAGACAGCCCAGAGTTCAAGCCCCATGACTGACAGAAAAGAAAAGGAAAAAAATGAGCTTTCAGGTATGGCTCAAATGGTAGAGTTCTCTTCTAACAAGAGAAAGGACCTGAAATCAAACAGTAATAGTGCCAAAAATAAAAGACAAAAAACTGTAAATGTTATGTATCCCTTGGCAATGGAGAACCTAGAGCTTGCAAGCCAATTCCTTATCCTATACTCAGATGAAAATATCATCATATTACCTCCTATGGTGTTTCCACAGTAGTGAACATACAAGAATTCTTTTGTTAATAATTAAGAAAAGAAGCCAAGCACCAATGAATCCTGCCTGTAATCATTACTACTCAGGAGGCTAAGATGTGAGGACTGCAGTTCAAAGCTAGCCTGGACAAGAAAATCCATGAGACTCATTTCTAATTTATGACAAAAAAAGCCAGAAGTGGTGCTGTAGCTCAGGTAGTAGAGTGCAAGTCTTAAGCAAAAAGAGCTTAGTGTGGACAGCATCCAGGCTCAGAGTTCAAAGCCCAGAACTGGAGAAGGAAGGAAGGAAGGAAGGAAGGAAGGAAGGAAGGAAGGAAGGAAGGAAGGAAGGAAGGAAGGAAGGAAGGAAGGAAGGAAGGAAGGAAGGAAGACAGAAAAGGGAAGAACTGAAAGATCTTCACAAGAGAGGCAGAGGTGCAGCTAGACTGAACTAAAGAGCAGACAACGCAGACAACGTAGCACTCATATTCTTGCAGTCCCTCCTGAAGTTCCCTGAATAATCCCCTGGGCTGTGTGCAGCCCCTCCTGGTTTCAGCAATTCAAGAAATTGGCAGAATGAGTGTTAAAAGGAAAAAAGGAAGTTATTTTTCAATTCCCCTAAGCAATAGAGCATTATGCAGTGAATTGTGGAGCTTCACAATTCCTGTCAAATGGCCCTTGAAGAGGTAAAAGGAAGTGGCTGGTGTCCTGGAAGAGACCCCAGAGGTGACATTGGGAGGAGCAGCCAGTTGAAAAGGCAGCAAGATGGGGGGTGGGGGAGGAAGGGATTTGCAAGCCAAGGAACTAGGCCTTAGAAGAGGCCAACCTGCTGACACCTTGCTCTTGAACTTCTAATCTCTAGAACTACAAAAAAAAAAAAAAAAAGAAAGAAAAAATAATAATTCTGTTGTTGGAGCCACTCCATTTATGGTACCTTGTGACAGCTGCCTGGATGAATTAATAATATACAAGGCAAAAGTATATCACATAAAACATCTCCCAGAAAAAAATAGCTAGACATTCTCCCTTGATAAAAACTCAGTCCAACATCTTACAATGCACAAAAAGTTGTTAGCTAAAAGTTCAGTTACCACTGAATGATTAAAACTTAGAGCTCGACTATTTACAATTAATACTGTCTTCCGAAAGGTTACATCTTAAAGGTCATGTCCAATATATATATGTAGCTCTCCCTTGTAGCTCTCTGATGATTGTCTCCGGAGCCATTTCACAGCCCCCTAATTGGTTTTGTATTTTGCAAGTGCCAGTTTTCTGATAAAAGCTGTTTACAGTTTTACTACTCCTGGCAGAGTTGGGAAATGGGGAAGAAGGGGGTAGCTGTTGACAGAGCTGTTTCTAAGAAACTCATTTCTTGTTTTCCCTGGATACGTCTGTGCAGGGAGAAGAGTCCTATGGGACAAACAAGGGGAACAAAATAGGAATTGCCAAGCGGGGTGTGATTCATTGCAGGGTGACAGTCATGCATCAGTCACCAGCTGGGAGCTGAGCTCTTTTCCTCTGCTGATTCCCAGCCCCTGCTGCTGCAGAACACCGTGGCAGCAGGTGCTTGTGGCAGAGGCTACTCCTCTGGTGAGAGGCTACTCCTCTCTAGAGGGATGGTCTCTGCTCTAGCTCGTATCTGAAACATCTCCACAAAGCACACATTGAGGGCCCAAATAGCACTATGAGCAGATGGTGGCATCTTCATGAAGAGAGACCTACTGTGCTCTTATAGGGATTCGTGGCCCTTTTGTCTTCCTTTTTGCTACCTGGCCATGAGGAGAGCATCTTCTCTCCTTCACGTGCTCTCATCAGAATGTGCTTCTGCCTTGCCAGAGCCCAAAAACCAATGTGGCCAATTGATTATACCTGAATTCAAAAACTGTGAATCAAGATCAACCTTTTCTCTTTGCAAGTAGGTTCTTTCAATTTAAAAAAATGTATGTATACATATATCTGCCTCTCTTTGTCTCTGTCTATCTATCTACCTATCTACCTACCTATCTATCTATCTATCTATCTATCTATCTATCTATCTATCTATATACATGTATATAAAATGACAAAAAGCTAACACACTCTTACAACCAGACTTATGATTGATCGCTTTGACCAGAAATCACATTTTGGAACTTCTGTCTCTGTGTTTGGAGAATTCGAGTTGTAAGACTGACTACCCTGAGACAATCATTATGATAGGAAGCCCAAGTCAAAGGCCCATGAGCAGAGATTCCTGGCCAGCCCCTATCTGATATGGAAATAGGAGACTACCTGGGATGGCCTAGCCAGTAGACACCAGGTGGAGAGAGATGTCAAACCCCTCACAATTTGCAGAATTATAAGTAATTAATAGTTCAAGCCACTAAATTTTTACATGGTTTGTTACATAACTTTGAAAACCCGAATCTCTCTCTCAAGTCATTTCAATCACATCCTTCAAGACCTATGTAAAAATCACCTTTTCTGGGGGTTTGCCTGATGATCAAGGCAGATCATCTTATCTTAGATTTTAATTAAGAATTTAGATTATGTGGTCTCATAAATTAACTTCTCCCTGAAATTTATAATGATAATGGCAAATGTTCAGAATTATGGACCAGGCACTGTAGATGGGAACAATATTCTTGTTTGGCAGATAAAGAAATTGAGGCACAGAGGGATTGAGCAATTGTCCAGAGGTGGTTCTGAGGAAGTACACTAACAAATGTGTTTTCACATTATTGCCTTAGTGAATATTTCACCTTATTGCTTTAGTGAATTATTGCTTTAGTGTACTCTGAATAGACTGTTAAGTGCTAAAGAGATAGTTAATGTGGCTCAAACTGCGTCACACCTGCATTCCAGATAAGAAAAAGAAGGAAGAAGGAAAGAAATTAACTGGAGACACAGAAACTGTATCAAGCATGACAAGATGAGAGCAGTAAGCTCCTCTGAGTCTGGGCACACTGCCTGGCTGAAGTTGTGGTTCCTGGACTTATAGTGAGGTTTGCTGGTGGAGTGGTTACTTCAGTTGTGATGCATATAGGATGCAACCAAATGTTTTGGTTGTGTCTTTGTAGCCAGCTTTCTCTTATTTGTACTAACTTAGATGAGCTTCTATGCCTTGTCATAAAAACCAATTGTCTAAGATCGCCAAATGATCAAAGAGATGAGACCAAAGGAGATGTCCATAAAATTGGATGTTTTAAAATATACTTACTAGCTACACAATTTTCTACTTCAGGAAAAGATTTTATATTAGGAGCAAAATGAAAGACCATGCCAGGAAACACAAAGTTCTCAGGAAGCAATCTGGTTATAAACATATTTCCTTAATAGAATACAATTTGATTCCCTCATTACCTTTTAATGAGAGCAGCGAGACTCTGGTGGTTTGTGGAAGTATATGAGTCTTCCTCAGCCCAGTTCACAGCCCAGTGGCAAATACACTGCAGCTGCCATCATCTGTCTTCAGTTACTAATGGGGCTCTAGGGTTGAGAGTGACTGTTGAGAGTCACAGGGTAGTAGAAAGCTTGCCTACTCTTTGGGTTCCAGAACCAGGACTCTGTCAATCATATTTATTTCCATTCGCTGTTAGTTTTTCTCATACTGATTTCTGGGTTCTGTAAGAGCCTCTCCCTGGCCAAACATTTTGAAGAGAGGGGAAATTATTACATCGTGGTCAAAATACAGTGCTTAGTAGAAGTTATTTTTTTGCAGATGTTTCCTCCTGTGCTCTGAAGAGCATTCCAGCCTTGAAATGTTTTATTGAGCCACCTCTACTGACTTTATGAGAACCACTTGAATTGCTTTTCTGCAATAAAGGTGACCATATACACTAAATTTTTAAGGAGTTTTACCGTGTAGCACAGCATTCAAGTGAAGCAGCTGGGTAATCTGTACTGACTTCCTGTGATTGATCTGAAACATAACATAAGATTACACTTGCTCAGGAAATGGTAGATCAGCGTGTCCCTTATGCTTAACTGTTCCCCAAACAATTTTTATATTATTTTGAAACATTTTCAAATGTAAATCAGAGTAATAATATAAGGGGTTAAGCTCCAATTGCAATTTAAATTTGAGAACAAATTCAAGAGGATTTTTCCTTTTTTTTCTTTGCCAATACTGGGGCTTGAACTCACAGCCTGAGCACTGTCCTTGGGTTTTCCTCAAGTCTCTACCACTTGAGCCACAGCACCACTTGTGGCTTTTTTCAGTGTAGATGGTACCAAGGAATTGAACCCGGGTGTTTGTGCATGCTAGGCAAACCCACTACCACTAGGCCAAACTCCCAGCCCGATTTTCTTTTCTTTTCTTCCTCCTCTTCCTCCTCTTCCTCCTCCTCTTCCTCTTCCTCCTTTTGCTTTTGCTTTTGTTCCTTGGGTTTGAACTCAGGACCTGGGTGCTGTCCTTGAGCTTCTTTGTGCTCAAGGCTTACATTCTACCACTTTAGCCACATCACCATTTCCAGCTTTTTCTGGAGCTGTATGCACTTTTCTTCCTGGGCTGGCTTCAAACTATGAGCCTTAGCCTCCTAAGTAGCTAGGATTCCAGTCCTGAGTAACCAGCATCCAATTTTCATTAGGATTTCTTAAAGTGGAGTAAACCCTAATGGAAGTTCAAGTGGCACATTGAGCCACTTGAAATACAAGCCTATAATCCCAGATACTCTGGAGGCTGAGGTAGAATGTGGAGTTCAAGTCCAACTCAGGCAACTTAGTAATATCCTGTCTCAAAATGAAAGAATAAAAAGGCAGCAGAGTGTTTGCGTAGCATGCACTAAGACCTGGATTCGATTCCTCGGTAACACATACATATGGAAAAAAAGTTGGAAGTTGTATTGGGACTCAAGTGGCAGATCACTGGCCTTGAGAAAAAAGCCCAAGGACAGTGCTCAGGCCCTGAGTTCAAGCCCCAGCATTAGCAAAAAAAAAAAAAAAAAAGGCAGCAGAGTGCTTGTTTCCGGTAACCTTGGACTCAATAGCCACATGGGATGGTAAGGGGCTAACATGAAGACAGGTGCCATTTTCCAAGGGTTTTCTGCATGGTGTTTCCATTAGCTATGCTCTCCTCCAACCTCCCTACATCAACCATAGAAGTGGCTCTTACCCAGTTCAGGTAAAATGCCCAAGCATGCCCAGAGGCTGTGGAGAGAAGAGCTTCCAGACTGCCCTTCTGTACTCTACAGGTTCCATTGCTATTCTATCTCCTTCCTCCTTGCTAGATAAAAGCCAAAGGTGGCTTGTAACAATAGACAATAAATTCAGAAGACTCCCTCATCCATTCACTCACTGAGAACTGCATTACTCCTTCTTCAAGGATGGTTGGTGGTGGGGGAGCGGGCGGGGGTGCAGGGGGTTGGGGAGTAGTGACAGTGACATTTCTCAGACTGATTTAGATGGTGTCTCATTATGCTCTGATCTCAAATTGAAGACAAGAAGTCATCAACACCTGAAAGCACATTTTCCTCTTTGACAAGAGTCAATAGGAATTTTGGAATTATACATGTCTAAGAGAACCACCAAAACAACTTAATATATTTGTTTGAAGCAAAACAAGCATTCTAGGAAGGATCTATCCTGAGCTATATTTACTTTAAAATGAATCTAAGATATGATTAGTCAAGATGCAGTACATAGAGTCAGTACTTCTGTCCTTTAATCTCAGGATCCACATTACCATCAAAACTTTCTCTTCCTGCCAAACTAAACCCTTAGAGTAAACTTGTGCTCAGACTGGAACAGAATGTGGATAAGCACTCCGCTATTCTGATTTTCCTACTTCTTCCTCTATAGGGTGTGACCCTTAAGGAATTCAGACTTCTTTTATAAGTTTCCTAAGATTTTGCTTAGAGTTTCTTTGCTTTTCCTTTCCTTCTTTGTTTTTTATTTTCTTTTTTACCCTGACATTCAAGACATTGAAATGACTGGTTGGTCAGTTGTTGTGGTTGTTTTTTCCCCCCTAACCTCAGCCAAGTGGCATATTAGTCCAGATGAATTTGTTGTGTGGGTGATGGGATGATTCTGCCCAGTGCAGGCTGCTAAACAGCATTCCTGGCTCTGCTCTAGATGCCAGTCACACTTCCTTCTTCTCTTTCCCTATGTACACTTTAAACAGCACTGATTTAGGATGGCCTTCATGACTTCTTATCTTCATGATTGTACAAAATCAGTAGCAACTGTGCCTTAGATTTTGACTTGGGATCTTTCCTCAGGCTGGTGATATGCAGTATGCTTTCCTAAGTTGTTGGGCCTACGACCACAGTTGCTCAGACTCTACAGTGTAACCAATCTTCCGTTGGTTAAGTGTATTACATGCAATCCAAGCTTACAATATTTCCAACTTATGATGAGTTTAGCAGGACATAACTCCATCATAAATCAATAGGGATCTGCACTTTGATGGGCAAATATGTCTCTGAACATTGCAAGTGTGTCTGGAGAGGCAAGTTGCTTCAGAGGCAAATCTGCACTGCTTGGGGTGGGGAATAAGAAGCCTTCCAGGCTGATTTTTTTTGCATGACTTTTGTGGATTTCTCTGCCACACTCTGAATCTTGGTTTACTTGTAGCAACTCTCTTTGTGTAGTTTCCTAACAGAATACATTGAGTATTCACATGATGAACTTTTTAGTGCTTTCATGTATTAGTTCACTAAATCCTGACAATAACCTTATGTAGTAAGTACATTTGTGAAGGATTCCCATTTTCAAAGTGGGAAACTGAGGCCTGGTAAGGTCAAGTGAGTTGCCTGTAGATACCCAGAGTCGTTAGCAGAGACAAGGCTAGAGACCACATTCAGAGGCACTCTCTCGACCACCAAGTTAAGGCAGACATAGCAAGCAGCAGGTTAGGGTTGATAGCATCAAGTCAAAAGTCCATTGGACCTTGTGGACTTAATAATTTCTGAAACCTCGGAATCTTGATTCATCCTCCCCTTTTCTTGTCATGCTTTCATAAGTACCAGGGGAGCAATAATCATTTGAACAGTTAAATTGACTTAGGACAGTAAAGTCCAATCTTTGTTTTGGTCTTGAAATTAGATGAATGACTTGCCATTCCAAGTAGACTACAATTATTCTAGCATCTCTACTGCTCCCAATCACCATGGCTATTCCTTAAGCCCTTTACTTGCCCTTTATATATTCCCTTTATTTTTGCAAATAAGACTGCATTTTATTTTTCAGACATTGTTGCAAGGAACAGTAATAAGGAAATCCATAGCCAAACTGCTCAGAAAGAAACCAAGTGAATAAGGAAAGAGGAAAGAGTGAAAATGGAAAACTAAAATGACAAATTTTTCTAGACCTCTTGAAGGCTTGGAAAAAAATCACAATGCTTTGTAAAATATCACATTTGGTTACTATTTTAAAAAATCATAAGGCATGCCTTTGGTATACCAGAAGGCAAGGAACAAGCATGTTAGTTCCATTAGATCTAATATAGGGCACAGATGTGAGGTATTTATAGAAGAATAAGATTAGAATATGAAACTACACTTAAAATTCGAAAGTAATATGTTAACAACAGTTTTAACCACAGTTCTTCCTCATCTCTTCCAAAACTACAAGTTTAGTCCAGATTGGGTACCGGGGAAACAGGTGCAATACTGCGTATATACTGACCTTTCCTGGAAGAAAAACACAGCTCAAAGCTCCCCTTTGCTCTTCTTTTACCCAAGGACTTCTTCCAAGAAAGAAGCCTAAAGATTTAATATGCTTATTTTAGATAGAATTTGGTGGTTTGCAGACTGCAAACTGCAATCCTTTCTAGGTTAGTAAAAGTCGGCCTGGTAGACTGCTAACTGTACTTTAAATGCACAAAAACAAATACAATACCAAAACCTCCCAGCAGGTCTGGTCAGAGCTTTGTGATGGGATGTGTACCCGGGAAAGGTCATCCTTGAGTTTGTCTGCAGAGGCACTTACACGGATGTTCCATTTCCAGGACTCATCAATCTAGCTAGGTATAGTGATTTCCATCTGTAATCTCAGCACAACAGAGGCTGAGACAGGGAGATCAGGACAAAGAAGGAAGGAAGGAAGGAGGGAGGGAGGGAAGGAGGGAGGGAGACCAAGAGCGAGCAAGCTCATCCACTAACCTAGTAGTGACTAAACCTTTTCCAATCAATCAAATGGAATCTGCTTATCAGCTGTATACTTAGACCCAGCCTTCTGCCCAACAGGTCCCAAAATGTATGCAAGTGGGAACATGACTGTCGAGTTTTTCTATGGTCAAATAACTTGAGACATAGTCCTGTTGCCTTCTCTTGTAAATTTACCACACACATTAGCCTGTAAAAGAATGCCATCAACAGACAGGATTAACTTTATTCAACTCAGAGGTCCCCAAACATTTGATCTTGGAGTTCTTTACTAAACTGTCCCTGAACGCAGCTTCCAGCTGATGTCTCTTCCCCAAAATACCACCTATACCTAGCATCACATCGTAGATTCTCATCAGTTTCCTGATGGAGATACGAGTAATGTTTTCTAAATTACCTACTGAACAACTTGAGGACCTGCAGTATAGAAGGCACAGCCATCACACCCTCTCTTCAGCTTTTATTTACGGAGGATTTCCTGTTCTAAGTCGCAACTGCTACTTGTGGAGTTGAACTGTACTGAATGCAGTGGCTAGTCAGTTGCTCACTGTGGATAGTCTGTTTATTCATTGTAAAATCATGTTATTCCTTTTCATCTTTCTTCACATGGGTGCTGTGCCATGAAGCACGACCAGAGCACCTGCCTATGTGAACTCAACCATTCAGCTTCCACCCCTTTTCTCATGTTCAAATACGAGATAAGCCCCAGTAGCCTGAACTTGCGGTCTCTCCTTAAAGTTCAATAAGGAACTTAATTTCTCTACTGCTGCAAAATAGTCACCATTCAGCTGTCCGTTAGAAACAGGTGCTGAGGGGAAATGCTTAATTTTTCCACTAGGCAAGGATGTTGTCAGACAACACTCCAACCAAACTAAGTCTGCATATGCAGCTAAATTATAGGTCTAGATTCTACCTTTTTGCCTCGGGATCTGTCTGGTAGCTGACTGCGAGTGACTCCTACACAAACACCCTTGTTTGACCCTACCTAATCGATGCCAGCTGGTGCTTGTCCAGCTGCTACTTCTAGGTGACAAACTAGTTCAAGTTCCCTCCAAAATTGGCTGAGTTTTTGGCTACTTGAAAGACACTCTTTGGGCCACTCCTTTGCACTTGAGAAGGAAATCCTGCTTTCCTGCACTAGGGCTGTGTAGAGTTTGTCAGGCTTGCTAACTAGACTACCTCTATTCTGTCTCCAGTAAGAGCCAATGAGACAGCCACTGACTCAGATCTGATGAAGAAACACCCCCAGGGCCAATGTAAGCAGTGCCAGGGCCCAAGCTTCCTCTCTGCCCAATCTGTGCCCTGCTTACCCCAACTCCACATTCTCTGTTTTATTTTCTTACTGTTACATTCAAACTGTTCCAACCAATGAGAGGTCTAATTACCATGTCACTAAATTCAGCAAGTCTCCACAAAGTAATGCTTGGCTCAGTGAAGATTTCCTTTGTTCACTGTGCCTGTTCTACCAGAAAGTTCTAGGCTCAGTATACCAGACTAGGTCATAACAATGACATAACCCTCTTCCTTGTGCTTCCCTGGTGGATGATAAACAGGACAGGCACAGCCTGTAGAATGTTAGCAACAGCTGCATGGAGAGAGAATAATTCAGGGGAGGGGCGACAGCCACAGGCAGTCTGGGGAGCTGACTGTGCTGAGATCCTAGGTGGGTGCTAGAAGGGGTTCCCTGACAGATGGATTACTGTACAAAGTCCCTAGTGGAAAGTATGAAAAGCTGGGTGGGAGAAGTGTATCTGAGTGCCAGGATTCAAATATGCCACACACGACACCTAGGCATTCAAACAAATAGCAGAAATAGGAAGGCCACACACACACACACACACACACACACACACACACATACACACACCACCACCACCACCACCACTGCCACCACCACCACCACAACCATCACCAAACAAAGACGCTTTGCTTAGTGATCTTCAGGCTATCCCATTAAATCCTGCTCACTTTGCCTAATCATGTGTTATCCTCGCAGCTATATACTTCCTCATCAAGCCTAACATGAATAAATACAAAAGCCTGCTCCTTTCTTTACGTCTTCATTTCCTGGTGGAGGCTTCCATGTCATGTAAAATGTACAATAAATAATTTTTGTGCTTTGCATTTGTTAATCCCCCTTGTTAGAAGGAACCCAGCCATGAATCTAGGTAGGAAAGCTATTTTCCTCTACATAGATCAAGAAGACAGTCTATGGCCCCTTAGAGTAGAAATACATCTGACAAGGTTAGTGTAGAGGAACTAGCAGGGCATGAAGTGCCCAGCATAAAGTAGCATTAACAAAATAGTATGTCAATCTGTTTTCTTATCATAACAAAATAATGGGCAGGCTACTTTACTAAGAATAAAAGTTTATTGGGGTTCATGGTTCTCAGGATGCAAAGTCTTAGGGCCACATCTGCTGATAGCCTTCTTGCTGGCAATAGCAATCTTGCTAGCAAAGTCCCAAATTGGCATAGCCCATCACAGAACAAAAGGCAGGGAGGAAGAGGTCTTTGTCTGAGCTGTCTCCTTACAAAGTCTGCCGGACACAATCACAGAGGCTTCATGCTCATGACTTTTTCTAATATGAATCACTCTCACAGCTCTAAGTATATTGCTTGAATTAAGTCCCCCGTCCCCAGTGTCATTAACGTATAACTTTGGGGGATAGACTCTGGTGTAGTTAAAAAACAAACAAACAAAAGCCCCATCCACCATTCAAGCCACAGATGATGGATGATAGTCACATGTCAGGTGTCTGAGGACTTAGTGTAGAAACAGGTGTCTGCATACCAGATCAAGGGGGCCAAAATCTGGTAGGTGGATTTAAGAGGACTGTAAGGGCAGGAGGATTATAAGTTTTAGGCCAACCAGCTAAGCAAAGGTATCAAAAAACAAAACACAAACAAGGAAAGAGAGGGGGCATATCTTAAGTTTAGAACATTTGACCACAATGGAAACTCCAAGTACAATCCCCAGTAAACCCCCACCTAAGAGTTACAGCTCTAAGGTGACCCCAGTATCCAACTCAATGGCTTTTCTTCCTCAAAGGATCTTAAGGTCACTGTCCAAGCAGAACAATGTGGGTGGGAGGATTTCCTTTGCCTGCCATAGGGCTGTAGTCCCTCAAGTGTAGCCCCAGAAGCAGCACTGCTGGGAAACTTGTGAGAAATGACAATTCTTCATCTCTATACAAGTCTCCAGAATCAGCAACTTTGGCCGGGAACTCAGCAATGTTGTTGAAGTAGCCCTCCAGGGAATTATGGTGTGTGTGTGTGTGTGTGTGTGTGTGTGTGTGTGTGTGTGTGTGTGTGTGTGTAAACTGTTAGGCCCACTTCAAGGGTCTCCTAGCCAGACTAGAGAAGTCTTTACTAGGTCATTTCCTTTGTTCTCAATAGACCCATGTTTGGAGAACAGTTTATTATTGTTGTTGGTTAAAGTTCTCTGAGATACACCCACAGCTCCTCCCCAGGTGCTCAAGACAGACCATCTGCCTCCCCAGACACACATCACCCGAGTCTGAATGAAAACAGCTCCAGCATGGCTCCTAATCCGGTACAGAAGACTTTCCTTCCCCTAGGAACTTCCTCCTGAGTTTGCTCAAATGGCACTATCCCCGAGAGCTATTTTAAGTTTGTTGTTATGGAATTTAAAAAGAAAAAAAATTTCAAAGCCAAGATAGAACAGTTTGAAATTTTCAGACCAGACCCAGTATTTATTCTTCCAGGAAGATGTTATCTTACTGTTTACTGTGAATCAGATAATACATGATGCTCCAGGAACTAAAGGCAACTTTAGTAACTGCTCTGGCACCAAGAAACGAAGTAAGGGCCAGGAGCATAGCCCAGTGGTAAGAATGCTCTCCTAGCATGCAAGAAGTCTCCAGTTCAATTCCTCAGTACCACTTACACAGAAAAAGCCAGAAATGGTGCTGTGGCTCAAGTGATACAGTACTAGCCTTGAAAAAAACCAAAGGACAGTGCCCAGGCCCTGAATTCAAGCCCCAGGACTGGGGAAAAAAGAAAAAGAACTGAGTGACACAATTTTTCCATAGGAAAGGGTGCAGATGATTTCTATGTGAGGAAGGGTAGGTTGGACACAGGAAAGGAGGGAGGAGGTCTTTGGAAATCTGATTTTGTTGCTCTTGATTGAGTCCTCCCAGGACCTATATTGCCTTAAACAGCCGAAGATAAAATTACCTCAGGCTATCATTTGAAACATGGATCTTAGGGATTTTAAAACTAGTGCTTCTAGGTGCTCCATAGTTTATGGAATTATAGTAAAGATATAGCCTAGATTCATAACTAACATCACAGAAGTAGGACTACTCAAGAACAATCTCTCATCATTTTCTTTCAGATATTTAGAAGAAGTAATGTTTGTATATATTTTTGGTAGTCTTTTTTATAAGTTTTATACATTGTCTTCTGTCTTAGAAATTTTTTAGTAGAGCACCTAGTTGTGAGCAAAAGGCTGAGCAAGCACACAAGCCAAGCAAGCATAAGACTCCTGAGTTAAAGCCTTGGTACAGCAAATGTGATATCTTCTTTATGACCAAGTACAGACTTTCTTGTTTGATTTGGGGGGGGGGGGTTAATTGACACACAACAACAACAAAAACTCTACGTTCTCTCTTTGAGGCACAGAATGTCTGTGCCTCAACTATATTGATCATATTGCTCACTTCCTCTGTCCTCTGTTTCTATTTTATATGTATTCAACAAATGGAGAATATACAAATGTTCCACCACCATTTTGTTCGGTGGGGAGTGGGTTTCTCTTGAATTTCTGGGGATCTTAGTTTTGACTGCTATGTTAGTTGGGCCTTTGGATTCATTACATAATAATTTCTCTGTAGTGCTTTTCTTATTGCATCATATGTAATAATATTTCTTATTTATTTATTCATTTTCTTACTGTGTTGCCAAAGGTGGTCTCTAAATTCTTGTAATTCTCCTGCCTCAGCCGCCTGAGAAGTGGAGAGAATACAGGTACATACTACTGTACCTGGCTCCTTTCTTCTAGCTTTGCTTTCAGTTCCTTTATTTCCAACTTTCTTTTTCTTCCTTCCTTCCTTCCTTCCTTCCTTCCTTCCTTCCTTCCTTCCTTCCTTCCTTTCTTCCTTCCTTCCTTTTTTCCTTCCTTCCTTCTTTCCTCCCTCCCTCCCTCCCTACTTCCTCCTGTTCCTCCTCTTCTTCTTCCTTCTTCTTCAGTATAGTGACTGAACTCAGATCATTGTGCTTTCCAGGCAGATATCTTACCACAAGAACCACACTCTCATTTTGGCTTTGGTTATTTTTAAGATGAGGTCTCACCTAGTGAATTTTGTGTTTATAGACATTCCATACAAATGGGGGAAACCCCATTTTGGGGGGAAAATCCCAAATCTTAAACACATCTTGTCCCAAGCATTTCAGATAATGGATATTCAACCTGTACTATTGTTTGTCATCAAAAGTTGCATAGCCCCTCTTAGACGATAGCTTCTGCTATCTCCTGATTCTCCTGACTCAACATGGAATCTAGCCTTAGAATCACTTCACCTCTTTCTCTTTTCCCTCTTAAACCCTTGGAATATTGTTTATCTCCATTAGAAGTGAGGCTAGATTTTCATTTACACTGCCACCTCCACTCCCACCCCTCCCACACTCAGCACTCTCGTGCTGGGATGAATTTTGCTTTTTCTGATTAGCCTCTCTCTGGATGCAGGCTCTTTGTAAGTACATCTTATTTTTCAAAGTGGCTCTTTGGGTTTGTGGGAATAGAGTGCTTTCAGTGGTACAAACTGAACACATGGTAGAAGGTGAGGAACTCTGAGATTTCACAGGCTGAACCAAAGAAACAGCTAGTTCACTGTTTAGTAGCTGCAGAATGCCTCTCTCCCATCCCCCAGACTTTGTACACCACTCTGGCATCAAGGTAGAGAAGCCTTAGCTTCTTCTTGGCTTTGGTAAGAAAACCCAGCACTGGGTCTTTAGTAGCCCAGTTCTCTGGGTTTCCTGCCTTCCATGCTTTCTCTTTGGCATGATTGTGTAGGAAGAAGGAGAAAGAACCTCACAATGCTGTCTGCCCGGAACTTACCTGCTATAGTTTACAGCTAGAATGTTTCCCGACAGCCTGTGTTTTGAACACTTGATCCTTAATCTGTGCCATTATTGGGAAGTGGCAAGCTCTTTAAAAAGTGGGACCTAGTGGGAAGAAATCAAGTCAAATGGAACAGGACCTTAAGGGGAAAAGTGAGCCCATGGCCCCCTCTTTTGCTTCCTGGACACAAGGAGGTGAGCAGTTTCAAGTACCACACATTCCTACCATGATATACTGCTTTTTCATAGACAAAAGTAAGTGGGGCCAACTGACCAAGGACTGGAAAATTGTGAACCAAAAGAAACGTTCCTCTCTTTAACTTGATGATCTCAGATACTTTGTTCTAACAAACACCAAAGCCCAAGGCCTCGCTTGCTGCACCGTGTCACCTGTGGAGTTGGCAAATAGCTGAAAGCCAAGAAGTTGAGGGTTGACCATAGGAAAGATGGAAGTCACATCTTGGTTGTCCTATTCCTAGAACCCCACTTCTGTTCCCTGTAAATGATTTCTACAGCCACTGAGCAGGCAAAAGAGTCTACATAGAAAGAGCAAAGTTACAGCAAGTGTAGTCCTGATTCCCACTCTGAAAGCATGTTCTTCCCATCTCAAGCTTCAGGCTGATACATTGAGGAGACAAATGTGCTCCCTACCACGGTCCTCTACCACGTTTAGTACCACTGCATGGGAGATAAGAGAGTTACAGCACTTTCCTATGAGAAAAGGAATCAAAACATCTTAGAGTAAAAAGCAAGTCATTTCTAATCCTGCTTTATCTAGTGAGCTAGTCACCTACAAAAGAAGGAATCACTGCCAACTCCCTTCAGAAAGTATAAAGATCAAGCTGGTTCTGGAAAGGAAGATTGAGTGGGCATATTATTAACCTAAATGGAATTAGGTTTCTGTTTCAATAAAGATTCCCATTAAGACTGAAAGCAATACAGCTACAGTGGTGCAGCAAAAACCACCCACTGCCTGTAGGAAGATGTGCTTGAATTACATCTGGCTGTGCACCCCATTATCACTTTGCAAAAGGCAGTAACTTGAGGTGGACCTCTGTGGTCATTGTGTCCTTCAGGTGTTGGCCAAAAAGGAATTCTAGCTCAGATGCAATCAATACTCTGAACATACATTACTCATGTATCAGGACAGAACAAGAGACTGACAATGATTAATCAACTCATTGTGATGGGCTTTCTTCATTCCATAGTACATGACTAGTTGAATGTTTTGGGGTTTTTAGATGGGGTTGCAAAGAAAGGCTGTGACAACAATATATCCATCAAGAAGAGCAAATTTTTGGGTGCTGGTAGCTTACACTTAAAATCGTAGCTATGCAGGAGGCTAAGATCTGGAGGATCAAAGTTCAAAGCCATCCTGGACAGAATAGTCATGAGATTCCATCTCCAATTAGCCAGCAAAATGACAGGCTAGAAATATGGCTCAAGTGGTAGAGTACCAGGCATGAGCAAGAAGGCCAAATGAGCATGAGGTCCTGAGTTCAAGTCCTGATAACAATAGCCATAACCTATGAAACCTTATCCAAAAAATAACTAAAGCAAAAGTGTACGTGTGTGTGTGTGTGTGTGTGTGTATGTATGTGTGTGTGTGTGTGTGTGTGTGTTAGAAGTGGTAAGGAATCTGTCTAGTAAGTAAGTACAAGGTGCTGAGTTCAAACCCAAGAAAAATCACCAGAGCCTCCACACTGAAACAGGCAGTAAATTCGCAAATCTTCATCCTGTTTGATGAAAATGCCGATTCATTTGTAAAAGACATTTGACAGAAGCCATATACTTGTGACCTCTGGGCTATATCAGCCCTTAAATTTGTTTTGTATAAGAACCAGATTTTTGTTTTGTTTTGTCAAAATGAATTCATTATTAGCATTTTAAAAATTTAAGTAGCCTAGGACTGGGAGGTTGGCCTAGCGGTAGAGTGCTTGCTTAGCATTCACGACGACCAGGTTCAATTCCTTGGAACCACATACATAGAAAAGCTGAAAGTGATAGTGTGGCTTAAGTGGTAGAGTGATAACTTTGAGGAAAGTCCAAGGATGGTTCTCAGGCCCTGAGTTCAAGCCCCGGGACTGGTAAAAAAAAAAAAAAATTAAGTAGCCTAAAAGTCTGAAATTTTAACTATTCTTGGACAAAAAAAAATTGTCTGGCTATCCTGGGGCTGAAATCCTTTCATACTGTAAACTGGCAAGACTGAGCAGTAATTGTCTTTGTGACACAGGGCGAGTATTCTCTCATGCTCCCTGGCTTTCTTATTTTACACTGAACAACTCCTCCCATTTGCTTCACCTGACTAGCTACAGAAATGCAATCCACAGTACAAATCATGAGCAGAAGGCCGCAGTTACAGTCCCCGCTGCACTGGGAAACCCTGGGCACTGAACTGCAGTGCTTAAAGCTTTCATTTCATGTCAGGGAATTGGGGCAGGGAGAGAAAGTAGCTTGCCCAAAGCCATTATTACATTGTTCTTTCTACAGAACTCACAATGAAGGACCTAAATGGAGGGCACAAAAGTCTCTCTGTTGTTCAGAGGCAAAGTAGGGCAGCAGGAGCTGAAGAGACAGGTAGAAGGGTGTCTGCTTTACTACCAGATATGTTTGGAAGGACAACCCTGATCTTTCTATTTCCTTGATAGAGGAAGACATTCACTCCACTTCCTGGTTCCTCCACAGCTATTACTTTGGAGCTGGAAGAGACATTCTATGAATCCTGTCAGAGTCTAACTTGGACGAGCTCTGTCTAGATCAAAATATCAAAGGAAGTGACACATTCCGGATGCCACCCACTGAGTTAGGAAATCTCCCCAATAAATTTTGGTTAACAAATAGTTGGAGGCCTTCCTGTTGATTTGAGTGTGCTCCCCACCTACGAGAGAAAAACACAGTCAAGTTTACAGATTTCGTTAAAGAGTACAGAAATCATCTAGGAATTTTGCTAAAATTCTGAGAGTCCATGGGGACAGGGCATTTCTACCTGGCTCATAGGCAACTCTTCCACTTGTCCATGAACCACACTGAAGGGCAGAACCACGGCCCGCCACTGCTCACGGCCATTTCTTCCTTTCATTTCTGGTGGCTGTGCCCTCAATCTTGCCCTTCTCCGTTCATCTTCTTTGTAGTCTATGTCATTCCTACCAAACATCCCTGCTCTTTCCCACTTCTTCCTTCATTCAAGAATGAAGAAACTCTTGCCCTTCTCCCTCCAGGCAGTCCTTACTCTTCAAATTTGTAGTGGCTCCTGCCTGTAATCCTATCTATTCAGGTGGCTGAGATCTAAGGATCAAGGTTCAAAGTCAACCCTAGCACAAAAGGTCCTGAGATTCTTACAGCCAACGAACCTCTAGAAAATAGGAAGTGGGGCTTGGCTCAAGGGTAGGGTCGTAGCCTTGATTTGAAGAGCTCAGGGACAGCGCTGGGGGCCCAGTTCAGCCCCCATAACCCACAAAAAGAAAGAAATGGGATCTGGGGTTCAAATCTTCAGTCTTTATACTATTATACTATAAGTATAAAGATATACTTACATATGGTGAAAAAGTCTAGCAAATTGAATAGGAATGGCTTGAAGAAAACAGAATGAGAGTCCACAGTCCTCACTCTACTTATGCATTCTGTTCACTTCACTGGATGCTATAGCCAGGGCCCGAGGGCATAAGAGCTGTTTGGGGAGTGATAGACCAACAGGAAAGAATGCAATCTAAATACTAGAGTAGAAATACTTTAAAACCCAAGATTGCTAACGCATCCAAATTTTCTATGAGATTCTTAGCAAAAGATAAATTGCAATGTAACTCTTAACAGAAAACTGTAATTGCAAAGATCTTCCTAAATTGTAGAATCAAGCAATACTTCATTCCATAAGAGAATTTAAGTGATCTGTTGACTAAGCAGAGGTTTCAAACAAAAGACCTGAAGAAAACAGAGGGGAAAAAAAAGTGGATTGATGGTTGATTTTAACTTTATTTTCCTTGTAAGGTGGGAACAGGAAGACAGAATAAGAAAATAACTGATGCTTAATATTAGGTTATTTCAAGTTACTTCTTTGGGGTAAGTAAGCATTAAAGTAGAGATAGTTCCAATATGTGCCAATGGAAGCTGGATTGCTTGGGAAATTTGGCTGTTACTTCAAATCCTAGATTCTTGAAAGACCAGCTATATGAGTAATCTTTATCCTGGTGATAAGAACTTTAATACAACTGACATCATTTTTATTTTTAGACTAATCTTTTCAGAAGCTAAGTCTAGGTCAATAACATGTCATAGATTTTATTTAATTATATGCATAAAATGTATTACCAAAAGACAAATTTCTACTATGGAACCATTACCCAATTATATGGATCCTAGAGATAATGTCAAGTCTTCAGCGGATACAGATTTTTTGTTGTTGTTTTGCTCACAGTAAACAGCACCCACTGCTTAGGTAACATCCCAGTACAAGCAATGACTTCTCCCATTTTTATCTTTCTGAGAAAGTATCTCTCTGGAAAGCTGCTGCTGTTCTCTTCAGGTAGCTGAGTCTAGGAGTATTGGCTATTCCTATGCAAATAGGGTGTAGGACAAAGGCCTACTGAATCTCTATGAATCTGCAGACCTGGCTCTCAATTAGGTCTGCCTCATGCATCTCCCTCCCACCAATGCCCCCTACTTCTATGATTATTACGTAGTAGTGCCCAAAGATACAAAGGCAGGCATTCTATTTTACTCTGCAGCTGGAATTTTTTTTTTTTAAACAATCTTGTATTTTCTCTGGGCTCTGTGGGCCAAGTTAGCAATACTTTCTACTACAAAGATATTCCCTGGGGGCTTTTGACCCTAACTAATCTACTAGACTTTTTAACTTCTTCAACAAAATCTACACTTTCACAACAACCCACATAGAGTCTCCCTTTGAGGGGTAGCCAAATCTTGTTTAATTTTTCTTTCTTGACTCCATTATTATATTCCCCTTTCCTGCTATTCATCTCTCCCTGGTCCTAAAGTTCCCATCTAAGGGTCCTATTTTCCCACCGAGGAGCCTGTATTGCCTCTTACAACATTTCTGTCAGCTGGATGCAAGTGGGCTCAGCCTGCAACCCTAGCTACTCAAGAGGCTGAGATCTAAGGATCACAGCTCAAAGCCAGCCTGGCAGGAAAGACCATGGGATTCTTTTTTTTTTTTTTTTTTTTGCCAGTCCTGGGCTTGAGCTCAGGGCCTGAGCACTGTCCTTGGACTTTCTCAAGGCTAGAGCTCTACCACTTGAGCCTCAGCACCACTTCTGGCTTTTTCTATATATGTGGTACCAAGGAATTGAACCCGGGTCTTCGTGCATGCTAGGCAAGCACTATAACCACTAGGCCAAACTCCCGGCCTACCATGGGATTCTTATCTCCAATAATTATCCAAAAATGTTTGACACTACAGATTTAAAGCTTTCTTTACCTAGTGTTCACCATATTCATGAGATTTGGGGCAGTTGATAAATCCTTGCTACTAACAAGGTATGTAATTTTGAATAACTATCCATTTTCATTTTGCTAATTCCTTCATCTTTCAAAGAGGACACTAGACTGAATAATTGTGAAGATTCTGCTGCATAGAGCAGAATACTATTATGTAGTATTACTTGTCTTGTGCTTTCTTTTTTTCCTTTTTGACACAGAGTCTTACTATGTAGCCCAAGCTTCAGTCTCCTAAATGCTGAGATAACTGGTGTGTGACACCATGTCTGGCTTTAGAATAATACAATGCTTGCATAACCACTTCTAGATGGTAGTCTTCTGAGTAGATTTCTTCAACTAATAGCCTTGACTCTTACAGTATTGGAGAAAATTTACATATATGTACAGCACAGTATTTACCACTTTAAACCAGCATGTTGTACATAAATATTTAGAAAAATAAAACAATAAAACAAATGAACTTCTTAAACTTCTTTAAACTCTCACCTGTCATATTGCAGTATGAATTATAGAAATATGCCAATTAAGTATTATTATTTATTCTTCTTTGAGTTTTCATCCCACCTCAGTGTGTGAGTGTAGGGACCCCCAGACCCACCCCCTTCAGTACAAACAGGAACTTCTGAAAACCATAACAATTGAATAGAACCCAGCTGGCGTGAGAACTTTCTGTCAGTTTCCACCAGCCTGGGAAGCTCCCTATCTCACTCGACCACCTGATGGGTGTAATTTTTGCCTTTAAAGGGGCTGTGTAAACCCTATCAACTCCTCCCAGCCCCGCTGCTGTGTGCCTGCAGAAGAGTTCCCTGCCTGGCTTGTATCTGGCAATAAACCCTTGCTGTGGCATTTTGGACGCCTCGATCTCAGTGGTCTTCTTTGGGGGACCCCTCCTCTGGGCACAACATGACCACTATAGAAAATAAACTTCAGCTGGGCACTGGTGGCTCACACCTGTCACATATGCTATTGAGGAGGCTGAAGTCTGGAGATCACAGTTTGAAGCCAGCCCAGGCAGGAAAGTCTGTGAGCCTCTTACCTCCAATTAAGCACCAGAAAACCAGAAGTGATGCTATAGTTCAAAATAGCAGAGAGCTGGCCTTGAGCAAAAGAGTTTAAGGACAGTTGCTGGGAGTTTGACCTACTGGTAAAATGCTTCCCTAGTATACGTGAAGACCCGGGTTTGATTCCTCAGTACTATAGACATAGAAAAAGCTGGAAGTTGTGCTGTGGCTCATGTGGTCGTGCAATAACCTTGAAGAAAGCCTAGGGGCAGTGATCAGGTCCTGAGTTCAAGCCCCAGGACTGGCAAAAAATAGAAATAATTAATTTAAAAAAAAACAGGTGTGGTATCTTGCACCTGTAATTCTAGCTACTCAGGAGGCTGAGATCTGAGGATTAAGGTTCAAAGCCAGCCCAGGCACAAAAGGACTCTTATCTCCAATTAACCTCTAGAAAAGGGGAAGTAGGCTTGGCTCCAGGGGAGGGTGGTAGCCTTGAGCCAAAGAGCTCAGGGAGCCAGGAGTTTGGCCTAGTGGTAGAGTGCTTGCTTAGCATGCATGAAGACCCAGGTTCCATTCCTTGGTACCATATACATTGAAAAAAAGCCAGAAGTGGTGCTGAGGCTCAAGTGGTAGAGCTCTAGCCTTGAGAAAGTCCAAGGACAGTGCTCAGGCCCTGAGCTCAAGCCCAGGACTGGCAAAAAAAAAAAAACCAAACAAACCAAAAAACCAAAAAAAAACCCCAAAACAAACCACAGAGCTCAGGGACAACACCCAGGCCCAGAGTTCAAGTCATAGGACCAAAAAAAAAAAAAAAAGCAAAAGAAAAGAAACTTGAACAGAGTACAGAGAAAAGAAATAACATGAAAACTGGGAGAAAGAAGCAGCCCAGTGGGGGGAAGGGGATCTGGAAAGTTGTGTTTCACTTAATGAGATTGTTCCAACGAAGCAGAGTTTGCAAAGGAAGAAGGTGAGGATGGCACAAGGGAAGAGGTGTGCCTTGCTCTGTACAGTCATCCTTTATGCAGAAGCAGACAAGCCATTAGAGGGGGAAAGAATCTCTTCCTAAGTTTTAATGTGAGACACTGAGTCTGAAAAATAGCTCAAGAAGCCATTTTTCAGGTAAAGAACAAAGTGAAAGGGGCCATTGGTCAGAGCAAGACCAATCGTTTATGTGTGCTTTAAAGGAACCAACTGATTTCTCTTTTTCATTCAAGAATTATTCTCTCTCATTACTAGTTACTGTTAGTAGCCTCTTACTGTCTGTAATATATTTTTCTTCCCAATGTGAGTTTTTACCAATTATTTTTCTTAGTAGACAAGTTAGGCCATTGTTCTCTGGTGGGACAGTGAGTCACTTAATCAATAATCCTCTACTTTATCTGTTATAATAACTCATGTTTCGATCCTTTCTGTTCACTGTTGACATTTGCTTTTAGTGATAAGTTAATAGATTTTTAAAAGTCAAGCAGTTTCACTTGGCTAACCCTTTAGGAACACGTTCAACATTATTTCTTATTGTTTGACTTAACTACCAGTTGACAATGTAGAACGTTCATCTCATACAGAAAGTAGTGGACAAGGCAGATGGATGGATCAGAGGAAAAGAAACCCAAGTTCTTGTCCCAGCCCTACTGCTGACTAAATGCATGGAAGCCTGGATCCTTTTCTGGATTGGGTCCAGACCAGATGACCTCTCAGGTCACATTGGGGATATAGCAAATCATTCTTTTAGCAATTACTTATAGAACATCTCCTACACAAGAAATATTGATCTAGGCTCTGTAAAAGTGAATACAAGTCCCTAACTGCATAGAACCTACTTCCTCTTGGAAAAGAACAAGGATGTATATGTATCTTGGGACATGTTAAAAATGAGATGTTAGCCAGGCGAAGTGGCTCACTCTTGTAATCCTAACTGCTCAGGAGGCTGAGATCTGAGGATCAAGGTTCAAAGCCAGCCTGGGCACTAAAGGATCTGAGGCTCTTATCTCTAATTAACCTCTAGAAAATGGGAAATGGTAGCCTTGAGCTAAAGAACTCAGGGACAGAGCTCAGGCTGAGTTCAAGCCTTATGATCCACAGAGAGAGAGAGAAAGAGGGGAGGGGAATGGAGAGAGAGAGAGGAAGAGAGACAGAGAGAGGAAGAGAGACAGAGAGAGGAAGAGAGACAGAGAGAGGAAGAGAGACACAGAGAGAGAGAGAGAGAGAGAGAGAGAGAGAGAGAGAGAGAGAGAGAGAGAGAGAGAGAGAGAGATTCATCCCTGTATCCTAGCTACTTGGGAGGCCAAGATCTGAGGATCATGGTTGGAAGCCAGCCCAAGCAGCTTCTTATCTCCAACAACCACCAGAAAACCAGAAATGGCTCTGTGGCTCAAAGTGGTAGCGTTCTAGCCTTCACTGAAAAATCTCAGGGACAGTGCCCAAGCCCTGAGTTCAAGCCCCATAACTAACAAAAACAAGGAGAGATGCCAGTTGAGCTGTCTGATAAAAGATATTTCATAGCCTGTGATTCATACAAGTCTGAAATTCATAAGAGGTTTGGGATAGAGGCAAACACTGGGCTCTGGTTGTGTCTTGCCTGTTTCAGTGAATAGCAACACCTAAAGCTTAGTAGATGATCCTACACTTTGAGTGGTCGACTGTCAGTCTCAATCTTCTGTGACCTACTGTGATGCCGACAGAATAGAACAGAGGTAGCAAAATGTGTGTGAACATGTGTACACCATTATACGATCAAGTCCCACACAAGTCACCATACTACACTCTTTCTTCCCCTTGCTAACTGTGAGGAAGCAAACGGCATGCTGAGCAGGCTATGTGGCAAGGCATTGTGGGTATTCTCTGAGAACTGAGGGTGGTCTCTGAATTTATCAATCCCAAATGAAGGTCTTAGTCCTGTAATCACAAGGAGCTGGAGATTACCAGTAAGCAAGTGAACAGAGAAGCAGATTCTAAAGACTCCCTGGGTTGTAGGACTATTCTTGGAAAGGTCCAAATAGTAATAGTAACAATAATGCATAATTGTTAGGTGTTTTAGTGTAAATAAGATTAAAGACATGTGTTGGGCTGGGAGTTTGGCCTAGTGGTGGAGTGCTGGCCTAGGATGCATGCAGACCCGGGTTTGATTCCTTGGTCCCACATACATAGAAAAAAAATAGCCTGAAGTAGTGCTGAGGCTCATGTGGTAGAGCTCTAGCCTTGAGAAAGTCCAAGGACAGTGCTCAGGCCTTGAGTTCAAATCCCAGGACTGCCAAAAATCAAACAAACACATAAACAAAAAAAAAAGATTAAAGGCATGTGGAAACTAAATGCTACATGTAATCTTTGACAGGATCCTGGCTCAGGGGGAAAATTCATCATACATTTTACACATATTAATACTTATTAATATGTGTATGATACATGGGTTAGTACATATATATTAATACATGACTATATATATGAATGCTTTACATATATATTAGTTATATGTATACACATACGGGACATTGTTAGAATGACTAGAAAAAGACCGAACTGTACATTAGATAATAACATTTTATCAATACTAACTTTTCTGGGGCAGCATGGTACTGATGGTTCTAACCTTATGGAAGGGTATAAGGAATTATGGGCCTCTTAGGAGATACTAAAGAAGTTAGACATAATTGTTCATTTTGTGGGTCAAATGACATGGCCACGGGATACCCAGATTAAACATTGTATCTGGGTGTGTCTACAAAGGCAGGGTGGCTATCCTGATTGTCAACTTGATTGGATTAAGAGGCATCTGGGAAAAGAGTAAAGTATACCTCCAGATGTGCCTGTGAGGGTATTTCCAGTAACGTAATCAAGAAGCCCTGCCTGCAATGTGGGTGGCACTATAATAAGCGGGAGTAGGCCGGGAGTTTGGCCTAGTGGTAGAGTGCTTCCCTAGCATGTACAAAGACCCGGGTTCGATTCCTTGGTATCACATACATAGAAAAGTCAGAACTGGTGCTGTGGCTCAAGTGGTAGAGCACTAACCTTGAGGAAAGCCCACGGACAGTTCTCAGGCCCTGAGTTCAGTCCCCAGGACTGGTTAAAAAAAAGCTGGAGTAGAATAGAAGGACAAAAGGAGAAGCCAGCTTGCATAGGTATTTGTAGGTATTTGAGATGCACTCTCACTCTCCATTTCTCTCCATCTCTCTGTCTCTGTTGTCTCTCTGTCCCTGTCCCTGTGACTGTCTTTCTCTCTTTCTCTTCCCCCTTCCTGATAGTCATAATGAGGAGCTGCTCTCAGCTTTACGACGCCCACCCACCATGATGGACTAAAGCTTGTGACACCATGAGTAAAATAAATCCTTCCTTTAAGTAGCTTGCGCTAGTGATTTCATCTCAGAGAAGATGGAACACACAATGTGCCTCCAGGTGGGATTAACATTTGAATTCCTGGGCTCAAGAAAATAGATGGCCCTCTTCTATACTTGAGTTCGTGGTGGCGCTCTCTTTGAAGTTGGGCCAGAACAAAGGGTGGAAGAAAGAGAGATTTATTTGCTCCTTTATTTCCTTCCTGCCTTTTCTAATTGTTAACTTTTATTGATTGGATAAATACATATACAGAATTGTAGAATTGTAGTTGATGGAAATATATTAAACGGATAGACTATAAAATATAAAGAATATTCTTTAAATTTAACTTTTTTCTTTTTTGTGTGTGTGTATGTGTGTGCATACATGCACACATGTGTTGCTAGGATTTGAACCTATAGCCTTGTACATCTAGGCAAGTGTTTACTGAGCTACATTTTTTTTTTTTGCCAGTCCTGGGCTTGAGCTCAGGGCCTGAGCACTGTCCCTGCATTTTCTTAAGACTAGGGCTCTACCTCTTGAGCCACAGCACCACTTCTGGCTTTTTGCTACGTATGTGGTACCGAGGAATCGAACCTGGATCTTCGTGCATGCTAGGCAAGCACTCTACCACTAGGCCAAACCCCGGCCCTGAGATACATTTTTTAAAAAAGATTACACATGACTTTTGCTTGTCACCCTTTTATCTTCTTTTAATCAAAGACATTCAGCATTATTATTATTATCATTATGATTATATGCCATAATAACATTTTTAGAGTTCAGATAAGTGCTTGAATTTAATACTTTTAATAAAGGGACTTCATGATGATTGTCATTTAACTCCTATCATTCTCATAATAGTCATAGAAATCCTATAGGTAGTATCCAAAGATCAGTAGTGCACCAAGATAAGTAGTGATGTTTCTGTCTTTTGCAGATGACATCTATCCTCTCGTCTACAGGAGTAGGCAATACACCATTGGATACCTTGGTTATCAGGTTTCGGGGCTTGGACTGAACTCTAGCACCAGTTTTCTTGGGTCTCCACCTTGTAGATGATGCTATTAATTCTTCATAATAATTCTAATTCTTCATAATAAACCAAATTCTTCACAATTATTCTGTGTGACTGCTTCTCTCTTTTTCTACATGCATCAGGGAGCACACACTGAGATAGGTGAGAGTGAGAACGATTGAGAGAGAGAGAGAGAGAGAGAGAGAGAGAGAGAGAGAGAGAGAGAGAGAGAGAGAGAGAGAGAGAGAGAGAAATTGACAGAAACAGGGAGAGACAGAGATCTCATATTGATTTTTCTCTAGAGAACCCTGACCAATAAATACATCAGTTTTAAGAGCTATATTACTTATGCATCTGTCAGGAAGGTAATCACTACATGGCCACGTGGCCATGAAGAGGATGAAATCAGAAGTGGTGGTATGCATTTGTCATACTGGGACAGACAGAGCTTTCTTTATCAATCACCAGGCTTATACTGAGCTGGTGATGCTTCACGTTTGAAAGCAGGTAGTTTTCTGTTTGATCCTGAATCTCTGTTGACACCTGTATGAAATGGCAGGGCAATTTCAGCACTCTGAAGACTTCTTTCTTCTTGCCTGCCCTAAGTGATATTTCTTTTTTTTTTTAATTCAAATCTTAAATACTGCGATTATGTGCCACTATAACATGCTTTGCTCCGGGAAACTTGTACAGGCTCTTGGGCCTACAGACCAAATTAAGAAAAACTAGAACATCTGTGGACTTCATTGATGAAGGTCACAAAAAGCTACCATCCCACTTACTGAAATGTCCAGAAACAAAAACATACTAAAGCCACTAGCACTACGATGTTCACTGAAGCATTATTCACCATAGGTAAGATATGGATCCAACCCAGATGCCCCTCAGTAGATGAATGGATCAAGAAGATGTGGTATTTATACACAATGGAATTCTATGATGCCATCAGAAAGAACGACATCGCTTCATTCATAAGGAAATGGGAAGACTTGAAAAATCATATTAAGTGAAGTAAGCCAGACCCAAAGGAACATAGGCTTAGTAGTTTCCCTCGTTTGTAATAACTAGTACACATCTAGGACTCTCCTAGCAGAGGATCACAATAGCTCAAAACCTAGATACATAAAGTCATATAGGATGTGGCTAGGTGAAATGAACTCCAGGATAAGGAAACAAGAGGTTTATCTTGTTTGTTGTTCTTAATCTACTGTTATTTCTCTTCTCTTTTATTGCCCTTATGGTTAATCTAATGTTGTTACTGTATCTGACTTTGTTACCTGGTATATTGTATACACATTTATTTGTTCATTTGAAATAGGGAAGGGAAGGGGGAAAGATTGGGAGGAGGTGGAGGGAAATGGGGACAAAAACATGAGAAGGGCTGAGAAGTAATGCAGTTACTATCTGGTAAATGTAACTGTAACTGTAACCTCTCTATACATTAGCCCCACAATAAAATTAAAAAAAAAAAAAGCCACCATCCCTTTCCTTGGAAGGTTCACAGCCTGAGGTAAAGTCAGGTCAACAGGCATTCATGGAACTTCTACAGGGTGACTCTTGCTGTGCAACTTGGACTGGAAACACTAAAAATAAAACGCTTGAAGCCATGGTTCAAGTGGCAGAACACCTTAGCAAGTATGAGGCTCTGAGTTCAAATCCCAGTGCTGCCAAATAAATAAAGTGAAATTCATTACATTTGTTTTGCCTTCTTTATGTTACAAAAGACAGAAGCTAACACAGGCAAAATCTTTAACAGTGCTTGGCCTCCAGGGGTCCCAGAATGATTACAGATTGCTCTAGAATACTTAAGTAAATTTATGGGTGCACGATATAAGGTTGAAGAGAAAACTTCAGGAGATCCCTGATGAGCACAGGGACTTTTAGTCTAACCAAATCTAAAGACCATAGAAGAGGCACGGTGCGGATCCCAGCAGTGACGGGTGAGTAGAGAGCAGCCAACAATTTTAATAGTTGAAAAATAGTTCAGCCAGGTGTTAATGGCTCACACCTATAATTCTGGCAGCTCAGGAGGCTGAGATCTGAGGACTGTGGTTAGAAGCCAGCCTGGGGAAAACTTTTCTTTCCAAAAACACCAAAAACTCAGAAGTGGAGCTGTGGCTCAGTGATACAGTGCTACACTTGAGTATACAAACTCAGGAATAGTGCTCAGGCCCTGAGTTCCAGCCCCAGCATCAGCACACAAAAGTTCAGATCTTGTCATCATTTTCTACCTCCTTCTCCTCCTCCTCTTCCTCCTCTGCCTCCTCCTCCCTTTTCTGTTCCCCTTCCCTTTACCCTTCCCCTTCCTCCTCCCCCTCTTCCCCTCCTCCTCCAGATCCTCTTCCTCCTCCTCCTCCTCTTCCTCCTCCTCCTTCTTCTTCTGAAAAACGTAGGGCATAAAACATGAGCTTTATCTTGTGTGATTATTGTTCTTAATGTTATTTCTCTTCTCTTTTTTTTTTTTTGCTCTTTGGTTAGTCTCATATTGTTACTGTATCTGAGTTTGTTACCTGGTATATTGTATATATGTTTATTTATTTGAAATAGGAAAGGGAAGGGGGAAATAAGATGACTGGGGGGAAGGAAATGGGGACAAAAACATGAGAAGGAGTCTCAATGTGTGAGGAGTAATGCACCCACTACCTGGTGAATTTAACTGTAATCCCTCTTTACATTACAAACAAAAAGTGGAGGCAAAATAGTGTCGCCTCGAATGTGTCATAACCTAGCAAGGTTGTCCGGTCAGAGTGTCACCTGCAGTATAAGACAAAACTAGCACAGGCGTTCTACATGGTTCCAGTAGAATGTGGAATTGACTTGAATTTTGCTAAAGTGATGCCAAGTTTTCCCCTTCATAAGTTTGAATTTCCTCTGGGTTAGGAAAGGCATTTCCCCCATGTCCTAAACATAACGCCATCAGTGCAGAGCTGGCGGAGAAGGAGCTTTGTGCATCCCTCTCCTCTCCATTTAAATTGCCTTAATTGAATCACTCCAAAACTGATCTCCAAAGTAACAACCATCCCATTAAAAGATGGGCCAAAGACTTAAAGAGAGTCTTCTCTGAAGAAGAAACAAAAATGGCCTATAGACACATGAAGAAATGCTCGACATCTCTGGTCATAAAAGAAATGCAAATCAAAACAACTCTAAGATTCCACCTTACTCCAGTTAGAATGGCCAGGATCAAGAAACCTAATAACAACAGATGCTGGAGGGGATGTGGCCAGGAGAAATCATTACTACACTATTGATGGGAGTGCAAACTCGTTCAACCACTATGGAAAGCAGTATGGCAGTGCCTCAAAAGACTAAACATAGAGCTCCCCTATGACCCAGCAATTCCACTACTTGGCATTTACTCAACCATCCAGAAACAAGGACATACTAAATCCACTAGCACAACAATGTTTGTTGCAGCATTATTCACCATAGCAAAGATATGGAACCAACCTAGATGTCCCTCAGTTGATGAGTGGATCAACAAGATGTGGTATTTGTACACAATGGAATTCTATGCTGCTGTCAGAAAGAATGACATCGCCCCATTTGTTAGGAAATGGAAAGACTTAGAAAAAATCATATTAAGTGAAGTAAGCCAGACTCAAAGGAACTTAGGCTCAATGGTTTCCCTCATTTGTCATAATCAGTAGAAACCTTGGGCTCTACTAGCAGAGATTTGCAATAGAGCAAAACCTTGGTACATAAGGCCATATAGTCTGAAGCTAATTGAAAAGACCTCCAGGATACTGAAACAAAAGCCATATAACGAATGATTGTTGTCCTTAATGTACTATGTTATCTCTCATCTCTTTTGCTGTCCCTTGGTTATCTCATATTGTTACAGTATCTCACTTTGTTATCTGATATATTGGATATATTTGTATTTGGTTATTTGAAATTGGATAGGGAAGGGGGGAAACCAAGATGGGGGGTTAGAGGGAGGGTAATGGGGACCAAGACATGAGAAAGGGTATCAATGTATGTGAATTAATGTACCTTCTATCTGGCAAATATCGTGTAACCCTTTTATTAAATACAATAAAAAATATAAAAAAAGAAAAAAAATTGCCTTAGCACAGACTGCAGCAGGCAAGACCTTTGCCCTCTGAGCAAGCCACAGAGCCCTAGTTACCATGTTTCCCTGAGCCTCTCTCAGGAGGACAGGGCAACAAGTGGCTCCGAGTTGCTGAGCCCTGCAGGAACTCAGTTTCAAGCTGAATTCAGGACACCTTGCAGTGCTGTAAGCATGGGAACTTCCAGAGCAGAAACCAAGTTCAGAGGTTGTTTTGCTCAGTAGTCCATTATCCAGATTGGGTGGGAAGTATCACTAAATTGATTGCAGCATGAAATACAACTGAAAGATAGAGCAGAGAAAGAAGTCTGGGGTGGGTTGGGGTGGAGGGCAACAGAGTGCCTCTTCATGGCTTACCTTCAATGATCCTCCAGTCTGCTCCAGCTTGGTTGTTTCAGACTTGTATCCTCCATCTCTTCCTCCAATGGCTCTTCCCTGCAAACTAGTCTCTGAGGCACTCTAAGCCTCTTGGGTGTCTGCCTTATCACATTCCATTCATCAGAGAAACATGGTAAATCCTTTGCCTATTGTCAAGGGCCACTGTGCCTTTGCATATGCTATTCCCTCTGTGCCTGCTGCCTTTTGCTCAGCCCTGCTACCTGGCGTCCTACCCTTCAAAATAAATACAGTTTAGGTATTCCAGACTACGATGCTCAGTGAGGTTCTCATTTGTGCCCCACCAAAGTCACCATCCATTTTATTTACTGAGTCCCTCATGGATATTTAGTGAAACTTTGCATTGCTGTGATAAAATGCCTGGCAGAAACAATTTAAGGGAGAAAGGATTTATTTGGGGCCATGGTTCCGGAGGTCCCAGTCCAGAGTTCATGCCTCTGTTGAAACAGAGTTCCTGCTTGTGGAATGATCATGAAGTAAATAACAGGTTACTATGTGGCAGAGGTTATTTATTTTAGTGTTATTACGCTGAAATTAACCATTGTCAGAATGCTCATCTCCTGAGATCCCTGAAATGCTTTTCATGAGTGTATCCTAAGCTGAGGGAACTCCTTATCCCTCATCTACTCTCTGGTGACAGTCCTTTTTTTTTTTTTCCCAGTCCTGGGCCTTGAACCCAGGGCCTGCCCTTGGGCTTTCTCAAGGCCAGAACTCTGCCACTTGAGCCATAGCACCATTTCTGGCTTTTTTTCTATGTATGTGGTACCAAGGAACCGAACCCAGGTCTTCGTGCGTGCTAGGCAAACACTCTACCACCAGGCCAAACTCCTAGCCCAGGAGATAGTCTTTTTTTTTTTATTAAAGAATTTATTAACATTGATTTTTACATCATATTTTAAATGACAAGTTTAACAATCAAGTGTTCAAGGGGGGAATCTCTAATTACAATCTCTGGGACTTAGCATTTAGAACTTAATCAAAATTAGACTAAGGGTTTGTATGTCATAGAAACATATTAATTTATGAAATAAAACATTATGTCTATAGAGTCATAGGTTTTTATATCTATATAGTTAGGATTATATTTCCATTACCATGTCCATAGCATTGGGCATGCAGTTATTGAGTCCTCGCTCTTGTACTCTTTGGATTTAATAGCCACATATTAAGGATACCATGCGCCTTTTGATCCTTAGGTCTTGAATTGTCTCACTCAACATGATTCGCTCTAGATTCATCCACTTCCCTGTGAATGCCATTATTTTATCTTGTCTGTTGGCTATGTAGAATTCCATTGTATATATATACCACATTTTCTGTATCCATTCATCTGCAGTCGGGCATCTGGATTGTTTCCATCGCCTAGCTATTGTGAATAGTGCAGAGCTGAATATAGCTGAGCAGGTGTCCTTATAATATTGTGGGTCATGATGTTTAGGATAGATGCCCAGAAGTGGTATGGCGGGATCATAGGGAAGGTCTATTTTCAGTTCTTTAAGGAACCTCCACACTGCTTTCCAGAGTGGCTGAACTAGTTTACAATCCCACCCACCAGCAGTGCAGTAGGGTTCCTTTTTCTCCACAATCCCGCCAGCAACTGTCATTGTCTGAGTTCAAAATCTTGGCCATTCTTGTTGGGGTAAGGTGGTATCTTAGGGTTGTTTTTATTTGCATTTCCTTTATGACCATAGATGATGAACATTTTCTCATATGCTTTTCTGCCATTTTAATCTCTTCTTCTGATAAGTCTCTCTTTAGTTCCCTTGCCCATTTAGTGAATGGTGTATTGGGTTTTGGGGAGATTAGTTTCTTGAGTTCCCTATAGATACTGGATATTAAGCATTTGTTAGATGTATTGTTGGTGAATATCTTTTCCCAGTTGGTTGGCTGTATCTCTACTTTTGCGACTATGTTTGGTTTTTTTATTGTTTTTCTGTGTTTTTTTTTTTTGTTTTTTTTGCCAGTCTTCGGCTTGGGCTCAGGGCCTGAGCACTGTCCTTGGACTTTCTCAAGGCTAGAGCTCTACCATGTGAGCCTCAGCACCACTTCTGGCTTTTTTCTATGTATGTGATACTGAGGAATCGAACCCAGGTGTTCATGCTAGGCAAGCACTCTACCACTAGGCCAAACTCCCGACCCCAGCGACTATGTTTTTATCTGCACAGAAACTTTTTATTTTTAGGTAGTCCCATTTATCGAGTCTCTCTCCAATCTGTTGTGACCCTGGGATTCTGTTCAGGAATCTTTTGCCTGTGCCTATGAGTTCCAGTGTCTCTCCTACTTTATCATGTAGCAGTTTCACGGTTTCCGGTCTGACGTTGAGGTCTTTGATCCACTTTGAGTTAATGCTTGTGCATGGTGAAAGGTGAGGGTCAAGTTTTAGTTTTCTGCATGTGGCTGCATGGTAGTCTTTTTAAATCAAATTTCATATATATAAACCATGCCCACCAAGAAATAAAAATTAAATGAAATAAATATTACAATAAAATTATTAAAAGGAAAGCTGTTCTGTTTTTGATACACAGTAGAGTGGCTTTTGAAAAAGGTGAAAGTTTGTCTAAATAAGAGTTTATTAGTGGGCCGGGAGTTTGGCCTAGTGATAGAGTGCTTGCCTAGCATGCACGAAGACCCAGGTTCCATTCCTCAGTACCACATACATAGAAAAAAGCCAGAAGTGGTGCTATGGCTTAAGTGGTAGAGTGCTGGCCTTGAGAAAACCCAAGGACAGTGCTCAGGCCGTGAGCCCCAGGACTGGAAAAAAAAAAAAGAGTTTATTAGTGTATAACACATTAAAGCAGGAAGAAAAGGAGATGAAAGAGAAAATTCCTTGCTCCCCATACAGGAAATGGTAGTTAAAGACTCAAAATGACAGCTATAATCTGCGTGCCATTATTTTTTCTGAGCATGCTCATCACCTAGCAATCCCCAACCATTAGACCATGGTTCTGGGTAGCCAAGATGAATGTGGCTGATTATTCTAAATCATTGAAGGTGTTTCTGCAATATGTTCCCAAAACTTTGAATCACATGGAAAGTTTCAGGACTTCTTTCCAGATATACTTATGTTTCTGTCTCTACCCATTTATAGAGATTTGACAGGAGGCTGTTATTAACCATTTTTTTCTAGTTGCTTCTGAGTCTGATACTTATTTTTAAAAGAACTATTATTGTCCCCATCTCTTCATCTGTCTATCCTGTCTCAAAACTCCTGAGCTGAGTGTGGTGGTTCACTTCCAGAATCCTTGTATATGCGAGGCTAGAGAGGAAGAGTATTTGAGCTCAAGAATTTGAGACCAAAGCAATTTAGGCCTAAAGAACAATAAAACCCTGCTGTTTCTTTTCTGACCATTATTATCATCTATTCCATTTTATTGGAAATTATCAAAGATAATTTTGTTGCATGGAAGAAGACTAGTAAAAGTATATCTATTTTGGGCATGAAATGAACCAGGGAACACCTGCCACAGCTGGCATTGTTCACATGCTTGTGCTGCTAGCTCTTGCTCTTTATAGCTGGGCCAGGAGAAAGCTTCTACCTTTGTTTCTTTGGTTCCTTACTTGGGGCTTTGCCAATTAAACTAAAGACAGCCAGAGGAAAGTGGGTAGGAGGGCAGAAAGGAGAGAGGGAAGAAAGGAGAGAGAGAAAGACTTTATTAACAGGCATAGTCCACATACAGACAGGAGAAGCTCTGGGAGAAATAATTCAAAAAGAAATGTTGGAACTTGGGGCCTAGGTGATATGTTAACAAAGGACAATGACTTTTTGGGAAGGGAAAGAGAAGGGTCTGATGTTTAGAAGGGCAGCAAGCTGTGGGAAGGTAAATACATGGGGGAGCCGGATGGAAGGAAAGGGTTGTTTTCATGTTTGTTGTATAGATTCCTCTCATTCTTCCTCTGGGCTGATCAAAGAGCCCGGTGATTAAGAGTCTAAGCCTGCTTTTAGGCAAATAGTGGGGAAGGAGGGAGAGAGCTTTCTGTGGAGTCTGTTATTTTTTCATTGTCTTCAATCCAAAGAATCATCCTGCGAAGTGCTATGCTGTGTGTTGGTATCTCCTGGTCTCCTGCAGTCCCCTTGCTATGATAAGTGCCACTTAAGAGAGACTAGTTTCTCCTCCTGGGGGCTGTCCCCTGCTGCAGGCTTCCACCACCCCACTAGGAACAGTTTGGCAATCTCCTCCCAGAAAACTGGCTGGGGCAGAGAAAATCAGCAACGGCCCAGGAACACACCCTCACCCTCAGCCCTGAGCAGAGCCTGGCAAGTCACAGCACATCCCAACGAATCTCAAGGAGCCTCTTAGTTCAAGCAGTTTTCCTGGTAGACAGGCTTGTCTAAAAATAAACAAACACATGCAGAAATGTTGTGAAATAATTCTCTTTAACCATTCCTAGCCAGGCCAGGGGCACGAGGACTTCCTGACTTTATCTCTATGGTCTGTCTGCAGGTTTTCACATGTAGTTAGTCCTCAGCCTGAGAGACGGGAGATTTTTGAGCCATGTTATTCCCATTATTAGAATATCACACCCCCATTCCCTTTGTTTTGGAAGAAAGTCTAGTTCTGTAGCCCAGTCTGGCTTCACAATCCTCCTGCTCCAGCCTCCCAAGGGCTGGGATTACTTCTGTCACAATACAGCTTTGCTTTTCTTTTGTTGTGCTAGTTGATCGAATCTAGGACATTGCTCAGGCCAACAAAATACTCCACCACTAAGACATAACTCTAGCCCTTTATTTTGTTTTGCTTTATTTTTGTCCTAGTCCTGGGGCTTGAACTCAGGTCCTGGGCACTGTACTTGAGCTTTTCATTTAAGGTTGGTGCTCTACTACTTGAGCCATAACTCTACTTTTGCTTTGTGTGTGTGAGCGTGTGTGTGTGTTTGTGCGTGTGCTCGCGCGCGAGCACATGCACGAGAGGGCATATGCCCACTTAATTGGAGATAAGAACCTCATAGATTCTCCTGCCTAGTCTGGCTGCAAACTGCAATCTGTGGACCTGAATAGACCTTCCTTAATCACTAGGATTTACATTTTTTTTAAATTTAAGCAAATACTTTATAGCATTATCTCAACAATGAAGATGGTATTGACATAACTTTACCTGTTATCTTCCCCAAACAGCTAGAGTTGTTACAGCCATGTAGGCCTTGTAGTTTCCTTGTGGCTCACTGTATGGCTCTATATTGGAAGGCAAAGGCACCCGGAGTCTAGTAAAGCTTAAGTTTAAGGGCTGCCTCTTGCATACGTTCCATTCAAAGCCCTCTACCTAATTTTACCTTTGTCATTTGTATTCTTTCTCCTAGGATACAGTTCCAACAGCAACAAGTCTTTCTTCCTCCTCCTCCACTCACAACACAAAACCCTTCTTTGACCACGTCTGTGGCAATTATTCCCCACACACCCTGAACTGTTCCAGAAAATGCCAGCTGCATGTGCTCTACTTTAATTTGGTCCTGACACTGTCTCCCTAGGGACAGCCTCAGAGCCCACAGGTTATATGTTCAGTCTCACAGACTGCCTCTCATTTCAGATGTCAATCTCAAATTCAGATTGGTCAGTTGGCTATAAACTGGGGCTCCCATGACCCACTGTTTGGGTTCAATGAATTTGCCAAAGTGGATCACAGAACTCAGAAAAAAGAAAAAAAATCTTAGAATTACTTATCCCAAGGGAAATTACCAAAGATATAGATGAACACCAAGAAGAATTAGTGCCAAGGACAGGGAATGTGGGAGGGGCAAGGAGCCTCCAGGCCTTCTCTGGGCATACATCCTCAGTAGGTACCTTCATCTGTTTTGCAACCCAGAAGGCCTCTCTCTCTCTCTCTCTCTCTCTCTCTCTCTCTCTCTCTCTCTCTCTCTCTCTCTCTCTCTCTCCTCTCTCCTCCCTCCCTCCTCCCTCCCTCTCCCTCCCTCCCTCCCTCCCTCACCTCCCTCCCTCCCTCCTCCCCTCCTCACTCCTCCCTCTCCTCCCTCCTCTCTCTCTCTCTCTCTCTCTCTCTCTCTCTCTCTCTCTCTCTCTCTCTCTCTCTCTCTCTCTCTCTCTCTCTCTCATCCTGGGCCTTGAACACAGGGCCTGAGCACTGTCCTTAGATGTTCTCAAGGCTAGCGCTCTACCATTTAAGCCACAGCACCATTTCTAGCTTTTTTTTTTCTATGTATGTGGTACCGAGGAATCGAACCCAGGTCTTCATGAATGCTAGGCAAGCACTCTAGCACTAGGCCAAACTGCTGGCCCCTCTGCCCTCTATTTCATATAGCCAATTCACATAGTATAAATTGAAAGAAAAAAGAAATAGAAAGGAAAAGCAAGTCTATTTTGTTTTGGGAATGTTAGTCCATGCCCATTTGGCCTTTGCTTTAGGCCTGTAGCCTTTGAGGGTTATTCAGCACCCAAACTCTAGGCCAGATGTGGTGAGACCCTAGCACTTGTTGTAATCCTAGCACCTGGGAAGCTAAGAAAGAAAATGAAGAGTTTGAGGCCAGCCTGGGCTACATAGTTAAACCTTCTGCCTGAAAAACAAACAATTTGAATAATAGAGACTGAGAAACTAGTTTTCTTGTTGTCCTATTCTACTCCATTGAAATAGGGTATCTCAATGTTTGGGAGAAAGTTTACTCTCTTTAATTCTACCATGTCAAGATTTAACTACCTGTGGAACTTAATTCTCCCTACACAATTAGAATAAGTATACCAAGTTTCTCCTAAAATAAATTATAGGTAGGCACATTCATTTTTTTTTATTTTTGAAGACAGGATCTTGTAATACAGCCAAGACATCTCAAATTTATGATCCTCTCATCTCTGCCCTCCAAGAACTGGGATTACAGTAGAGAATTACCATGCTTCGCCCACAGTTTAGACTTTTGAGTGAGATTGCATTGCTTTAAACTTTACTTAGGAGTATTTAACATCTTTGTTATTGAAGCCATGTAATCTAGAACTGTACATCTGAGGAGAGAACATTTGTGGGAAAAAATTGATATAAACAGTATTAATATCTTTGAAAGGAGGGCTGCAAACAGCCAATGTGCTGATTACTTGCTTGAGTCTAAGCAGGTGGAACAGCCCACACCCATGTTGGACAAGAAGAGCTCAGGCCATGATTCACTAACCCTGAGATTGGGCCAGGGACTGAGCAAGCATAGAAGAGCCCTCATCGGACAAGGTACCAGCAAGGGTGGATGTGACTGTCTCAGACACTACCCATGCCCTGGCAGCTGGGGTAGAGAAGCAGTCATGCCTGTGCAAACAAGAGGTTCAGCAGCATTGGAGGGCACTGCCACAAGCAGTGAAGCCTGAGATCAAGAGAAAACGTGGGCCTTGTGACTGGAGGCTCAAGTGAGATTTGGTCTATGAATGTATGTGCCAGCAAAGGACTATGAGCATATCTCATGACAAGTTTCGGCTGAGTTGATACCAATGGCAGGTAGAGGACAATGGCGAGCCAGAAACTGTCTCTCTCCAATAAATGGATGCTGCCACTTCAGCTCTTGGTGGAGGGCTGAGTAAGGAGGGACCTCCAGGGAGATGATCCCGAGAGCCCACTCCAAAGTCTGACACCAGTGCTAAAGGGGTAAAGTCCAAATTAAACTTCAATCAATAGGTTGACTTTTGTGGAAATAAAAGCCATCGCAACATATTCCCAAAGCAGAAAATAAAAAGAAATGTAGCTGGCTGCCGGTGGCTCACACCTGTAACCCTAGCTACTCAAGAGGCTGCGATCTGAGGATCACAGTTCAAAGCCAGTCTGGGATAGGAAAGTCTGTGAGACTCTTATCTCCAATAAACTACTCAAAAATCCCAAAGTGGTACTGTGGCTCAACTAATAGAGCAGTAGCCTTGAGCAAAAGACGGGAGCAGTACTCCAGCCCAGAGTTCAAGGTCCAGGACCACGCTTCCTCTCTCTCCCCCCAGCCCCACAAAAAACAAACCGCACTTATTACCTGACTTATATAACTGTAATCCCTCTGTATAGCACCTTTAGGATTTTTTAAAAATAACTTCTTTTTTTTTTTTTTTTAACCAGTCCTGGGCCTGGAACTCAGGGCCTGAGCACTGGTTTTGGGCTTTTTCCTCAAGGCTACCATTCTACCACTTGAGCCACAGCACCACTTCCTGCTTTTTTTTTTTTTTAATGTATGTGGTACTGAGGAATCAAACCTGGTCTTCGTGCATGCCAGGCAAGCACAAAGTACTAGGCCAAACTCCCAGCCCAAATTCATTATTTTTTTTTAAGTCATTGCATCTACTATTACCTAAGATGTTAAGCTATGGTGGTGATATAACTTGCATATCAACTACACAACTGTTAGTGTCTGCCGACTGGATTTCAACATTAAGAAAAAGAAAAGTCCAATATGTCTTTGGCACCAGAATGGTGAGACAGAGAGCAAACAAATGCAGTAGTGACACTCAATGGACACTGTGTTGAAAATGAATTATACAACCTGTGGGTGGAGATGGGAGGGGAAAATTATGAGTGCGGGAAGAGGTGATATTGTCCAGAAATAAATGTACTCTTTACCTGACTTATATGACTGTAACTCCTCAGTATATCACCATTTATAATCACAATAAAAAAGTTTTGTAAAGAGTACAAAGTCTGTTAAGGAGTGGCTTAAAGAACTAAACAAATAAAGATAATATAACTACAGTAAGGTAGGTAAAGAAATCAATAGCTGCTGGAGATGTAGCCCAGCGGCCCAGCAGCAGCCTAGCACGTACAAGGCCCTGGGTTTAAGTCTGAGCAGTGCCTTGCTCGTCTCTCCCCTCCTCCCCAAAACTCAGACGTTTTCTTCCCTTGCACGTGAAATAATAGCAAACAACCTTACCATTCCAGGGCTCCCTCTGGCTCTGAATGTGAACAAAAACTTTGAGAGAAGTCTGGAATAATTCCCTGAAACTTTGGCCCTGCTCACAGAGCTCTTCCGGGTCAGGGGGGCTGCATTGTGGAATGCAAGGGGCTTCTCCATGCAGCTGCTCTTCCCCACTGGCATCTACATGCCAGGGCTGCCTGGGTTCCTGCAGTGGCTTTGTGCCATGCTGCCACAAAGAGGATTATGGCATGGTTTATAAATATCCCTGGTTGGTTCCCCAGCACACAAGTAGATCAGGAAGCAGCAGCCCTACTCCTACATCCATGTGCTCAACTTTCTTTTCCCCCCCCTTGTTCCAGAGCTTGAGCTCAGGGCCTGAGCACTGTCCTTGGATTTCCTCAAGGCTGGCTCTCGACCACTTGAGCCTCAGCACCACTTCAACCAATTGATCGGCTGGTCTTGAAGAAATCTGTGTTAAGGTCACAGTCACAAAATCTAAAAACTTACAGCTTCTCCTTAGTATTTCCCCTTACAAGGGATAGATAATAAGAAGCATTTGTTTATTATGGGAAAAGACTCCTAAACTTATCCTGAGGCCATGATGACACTATGAGTCAAATTCACGGGGGAAGCAGAGATGCTAGAAGATTCCCATTTAGGCCTTGCCCTTCAGGAGTGGTCAGGACAGAATTCACCCAGGAGTACAGTAGGGGTTAGCAGCACCAAGCCGTGTATTATATCTAGAGATGTATGGAAGCTAGTTATGCTAGGGGCAGGTTCTAGACTACAGAACAGAGCAACTACATCTAAGCAGAATCTCCAAATTGCCTGAAATACAGAGAAAATCACAAATTCCAATGAAGAACTTGAAGGCTAAGTAGACACAAAAGATAGAAGTGTGTGTGTGTGTGTGTGTGTGTGTGTGTGTGTGTGTGTGTGTGTGTATGAGAATATTGATACAATTCTGGGGACACATTAGCTATAGTATCACAGAGCAGTAGATCAATAGTGATATTAATAACTTGGGAATACCACCCCCCACAAGATGCATGTTCCTGACCTTTGTGTGCTGAATCACAAGTGCAGAGCAATGGTGGCCAAAGCTGAGAGGCAAGAAGACTGAGTGAGAACATGGAGAAATCTAAGATAAATCTTTATCTGACCTAGCCCTAGTATATATCTAGAACAAAAAGAGGAAAGAGATAAATAAATGTAACTTATCCTGTCTGTCAGATCTCTTTCCCTTCCACTTGCAATTACCTACATAGAGAAGGAGGTTGTAAGGAAATCTGTAAGTGTTCCAGTCCTCCAGGTTACATGCTTTGCACCGAGGTTCACCTTGGAAAGCCAGCTAGCTCACAGAGCACACTTCCCTGAGGGCTGAGGAAGCCTGGAAGAAAGCCCATTATATTAAGATACCCTTCCTTCCATTTCCAAAGAGCAGGAACTCCTGGGACTCTTACATTGCTTTCATAATACATGGGCCACTTCACTTGTGTCCATTAGTTAACTGTGAAAGATTTTGTTTTTGTTTTTGTTTTTTTGACAGTTGTGGGGCTTGAACTCAGGGCCTGGGCACTGTCTCTGAACTCTTTTACTCAAAGGTAGTACTCTGTCATTTTTGAGCCACAACTCCATTTCTAGTTTTCTGGTGGTTATTGGAGATCAAAGTCTCACAGACTTTCCTGCCTGGGCTGGATAGGAGCTGTGATCCTCAGATCTCAGTCTATTGAGTGGCTAGGACTATAGGTATGACCCACTAGCACCCAGCTACTGTGAAAGTTTTCTTTAGCTAGTTGCCCTAACCACTTTAACTAGCTTCATCTGTAATCCATAGCAGCAGAAGCTTGGATAATGAGTAAAACAAACGATAGAAACAGCATTTGCATTTGTTCATAATAAAAAGACATCATAGAAAAGGATGCTTTCATTGGGCATTTAGGGAATCTGATGATGTTCAACTCTCAGGCTACCTGACTCTTACATAAGCTAGATACAAAATTGTGGCTAGCTTTTTTAGAATGATATCAGAAGTGTGATTCTAAACATGTCCTTTGTTCAACCGTAATCCAGACAATTCCATCTGGTGCTCATGAGCATGTGGTCATCAGAATATTCTTTTGTCTCTTTGAAGAGAATCTTTCATATGATGGACACACAAGGTACCTGAAACGTCAAAGAGCCTGAACTTTGCTGACTGTACAGAACCAGATGAACCCATGCTTTTGGATCTTCATACTAGTAACTATGTAGAGGCAATGATGTAGGAGGCGTATGACCTGCTTTCCTTACAACATGGTCCCACTGCATCATGGCCAGGACTAGATGGGCGTGATGATACTAAAACACACTACTCTATGGAATCTAGGTAGCATTCACTCACTTGTTCATTTGGCAAAGTAATTTTTGCACAACTTCTATTTTTTATTAAAAAATTCATTAACATTGATTTTTACATCATTTTTCAAATGACATGTTTAACAAACAAGTGTTCAAGAAGGGAATCTATACAATCACTGGCACTTAGTTTTTAGAACATAATCAAAAACAACTTCTATTTTTGTGTATAGATACTAATGGTTGATGTTGCATAATGCAGACATGAGCCTCTCCTTCAAGAAGCTTCCAGTCTAGGAGGTTAGTAACCAAGCAGGTAATAATCATCAAAAGCAAATATTATGGCAGGGAAAATGGAGAGAAGTTGCCACTGCAGTATTTCTGGGAGTGGAAGGCTATTATCACTCCCTGTTTGGGCTAGGAAACTTTTTTAAGTGCTGGAATTTATCCCACGGGCCACTGATATCTCATGATCATATTACAGAGTTTCCAGCTCAAGGATATCTCTGAAGTCCCCTGGTTATCCTCTGCCCATCATCTTGGGGACACGTGGAGACCAAAACAGCCCGCCCCCCATTTTTATCCCAGAGAGCAATGACGTTCAGATCCACATGGTGCAGTTGGCAGGTTTCATCCCCAGAGATTGAAGCATGAAGAAGCTCAGTGACTTACCCAAGGGCATTTACAGAGTCAGTAGTAGAAATGAGAACAGAACCCAGTCACCTGAGCCCTGCCCAGCTCCCCTGGCCTCCCACATCACCTAAGGGGGAAAGAATCTTTTGAAGTATCAAATGGCTTGGGTGTTCTGATGAGTGTGCAAGCTGCGGAGCAAATATAGAGAAAAGTGGGTATTGAATTTCCCTTGTGAGAACTCCTGTGGAAAACTCAGGGAGGGTACAGAAAGAACGTGACTGATGTTATAAGGAAAGCAAAAAGATTTTTTAATTCCCCCAGAAGTTAACAAATAGGAGTCCTGGCTATGTGTATCAGGAGAGCAAAGAGAGAATGAAATGTTCAATATCAGAGTTTTCCCAGCTAGACAAGATGAGGCTCACAATTTATAGTTTTTAATATAACTAGTCCAGTGTCTCTTAGTCATGAAGAGGTATGAGAGAGTTTTCTTTTTTTTTTTTTTTTTGTATTGATAGAGATTCACCCCGGGGCTACCTCTCCACCACTGAACCATATCCCATCAAAGAGGCACATTTCTATCTGTCTGTCTATCTATCTATCTATCTATCTATCTATCTATCTATCTATCTATCTATCTATCTATAGATTTCTATATCTAGATAGATATAAATGCCTATAGATCTATGACTAGATGTATGAATATCTAGATATGGATAGATATACATAGAGAGCTACAGATACAGACAGCTATAGACAGACATAGATTGTGTATATGTGTGCATGTGTGTGTGTGTGCATGTGCACATGCATGCATGCCAGTACTGGAACTTGAACTCAGAGAACTTGGCTTAGCTTTTTACTCAAGGCTGGTGCTGCACCACTTGAGCCACACTTCCATTTCTGGCTTTTTGCTGGTTAATTAACAACAACAGTCTCAAAGATAGTTTTGCCAAGGCTGGCTTTGAATCATGATTGGCAGATCTCAGCCTCCTGAGTAGGGTTATAGGCATAAGCTTAAACACAGGTCTTTAAGGGTAGCCCTACTTGAGAGTCTGGTTAGCTGACTAATGAAATGCTAGAGGCAATTACATTTCCTAAATTCTTGTTGAGATGGGAGAAAATACTACCTGCCTTTGGGGAAAAGGACCTATGATTCACTTCTGTATTGGCAAAGGAAGAGAACCAGAAGAAAGCCTGACCTGTGTCCTATCCATCTACTGAGCCCTTGCCATAATTTTGCTGTGACTGTCCCTCCAAAGATCCAGATGTTGAAGTCCTTGTCCTCAGAGTGATGCTATTGTCATGTCAGGTACTGGGGGCCTTTAGGAAGAGGGGGCTTGTGGAGAATCCTTAAGTTACTGGGTTTGGGGGGATTATGCCCTCAAAGAGAGCTGTGCCTCCAAACTCTGACTCTTCTCTTCCCTCTTCCTCCTTTTAATTCCTGGCTACAAGGTAAGCAGTGAAACCTGTAAAACTGAGAGTCGCAATAAAGCTTTTCTCTTTATAAGCTGATTATCTCACTTTTTGTTTATTGGCATGGCAGACCAGTGATTTACTTTAAACTTCTGTGGAAATGATTGGAGATAAGAGTCTCTCAAATTTTAGTGCCTAGGCTGGCTTTGAACACAGATCTTCAGGTTTCAGCCTCCTGAGTAGCTAGGATTACAGACGAGAGCCACCATGCCTGGCTTGGAATGGGCTTTTAAGTTTTAGATTGTGAAATCTAAAATGAAAGTTATTCTGTACAGGATTCTATATTGAGTTTCTTTTAGGTGAAATTTCTGGCAGAGACTCTTAAGAGTGCCAAACCAGTGTCGGGTCTGCTTCCTGGACTTGCTTTGCCCCAATGGCCCCACCTCAGAATACTAGGTTGTTTTTTCTTTCCCCAATAATTGATCAAAATTGTTTTTGTGATGGCTCCCTTTATGTGTCAGTTTGACTGGGATAAGGAGTGCTTTGAGCTGTTAAAACATTCCTTCTGGGTGTGGATCCTTTGAGGGACCAAAAGACACAAGACAGAGAAAGGCTGAGTCTGCTCTCTATTTGAGCTGACATACCTTCCTTTTTGTGTCCAAATGAGTGCACAAGGCCCTGAGTCCAGGCTTTCTAGAGCCAGTATAAAAATAGAAAGTGGGGGAGGGAAGAAGGGAGGGAGGGAGGGTTTTTAGAAAAGTTAGCATGTATTTCTTGAGGAAATACATTTGTTTATGGACATTGGTTTTGCCCATAGCAAATGCTACATGAGGAAACTATTAAACAAATGAGGACTATTCCCTTTCTCATATATATATACATATACATATATATATATTTATACCCACACATAAATGTTTTTTTTAAGTTTTTTGGTGCCAGTCCTAGGGCTTAAATTCAGGGTAGGTGCTGTCCTTGAGCTTCAGAGCAAGCACTCTATCACTTGAGCCACAGCGCCACTTTCAGCTTTTTGATAGTTAATTCACATACTTTCCTGCCTGGGCTGGCTTTGAACTGTGATCCTCAGATTTTAAACTCTTGAGTAGTTAGGATTATACATGGGAGACACCTGGTTCATATTGTTTTTTACAACTGACATACATCTGTTTGTTTGTGGTGTGTGTGTGTGTGTGTGTGTGTGTGTGTGTGTGTGTTTGTGAAGGGGCTACTGTGGCATTTCATAAATAGAATTCAATTTTCTTTTTTAACTGAAACTTGAATGCCTGAGATCTCCCCACATCTTATCTAGGGGAGCATGGCCGCAGGATAGGGAATTTAGGAAAAAGAGGAGGAATTTACACTGATAGGAAATGTCATACAGCAGCTTTGTTTGCCTTAGGCTCAGGGGAAGGGAGAAATAAATGCTACAGGGTGATAACTAGGGGAAGTTCTAAGGAAGTGTGCCACAAAGTTTTCTTTATCAGAGCTTCAGGCTGATGTGAACTCTGGAAATGTCACATCCTTCCATTCCTTAGTTTCATTCTCCACCTTCACTTCCAAATAGTAGGCCATTCAGGAAAAGCAGGGTAATGGTTCCTGCCAGACCATCACACAAATGCCTGGATGCTAGTCTGTGCTCTCTGGCAGGGAGAGACTGATGGGAGACACACCTTGCTCTGACCTAGGACATTTCTGACCAGAAGCATTAGCTGTACTGACTTAGCACTGACCTGGACCCAGAGGTCATCCTTCCTCAGCTGTTCAAAGTCAGGAGCCCTGGCTGGTTATGGCAATGTGAACTGAGAGTGTCTATCAAGGAACAGACCAAAAGAATACATTGAATTAGGAAGGATGAGCATACACCTTCATTTTCACCAAGAAACAGGTGAGAGAGGAGGAGAGGCTTCACTGGACTATGCCAGGATGTCTGGAAGCAGACCCTCACTTCTGCACCTGAGCGCCAGCTGCCAGCAGCCTCTTCCTGAACTGCGCCAGCTCCCTGCATGGTTTGTTCTTATTGAATATCTGCTGTGTGAGGAACAG